>NC_089491.1:81692969-82007200 GCF_036850765.1 Saccopteryx bilineata | reverse complement strand
TCTCTCCCTCTTCCTAGTCGGTGACTCTGTACCCCAGGCTCTGCCCCTGTGTCACTCTTAGGTAGGGATTTGCAGTTGATGGGATTCTATGGCAATGTCATATAATTGGCTTTAGTCTTGCTGGAAGTAAAGGCTTGTTGGCGTTTGCAGGGTCCAACGATGAGAGAGTTTGCTTTTCTGGATTCTCTCTCCTAGTCCCCCCTTTCTGAATTAGCAGCCTGGTGATCCAGCTATAAGGCTGCAACTGCTTCTGCCTGGGGAGTAAGAGGCTCAAAGAGCTGGGAAATCCCCACTCTATCCCCACTCAGTGCAAGGCTTTGGGAAAGGCTCTGACAGGGCCTCCAGTGTAATCAGGCGGGGGTGGGAGTCAATTGTTGTCAAGGTGACTGTTCAGCGCCTATCATTTAGTTGGACCTCTCAAGCCAGGCTTTCCACACTTTGTAGCCTGTTTTTGCAGGGAAGAAGAGGCACTAGTCTCTGCTTACGACTAGTGTAGTATAGACCTTATTATCTGCCAAGTCCTTCTTGTTAGCGTTTATCCTTGAATATGGAGGCTCTATCAATCAGAAGTTGCCCCCGCCCCTTTAGCGAGAGGCACTTAAAAAATATCACGCCTCTTGTCTTGGATCGCTGAACTGAGAGAGATCTTATCAATTAGAACCGAGGGTGCGCAGATTTTATGGGTTAAGCTAATTTCAGTGATTGGGACGCAGCTGTGCTTCTGAAGGTATTTTAGGCTGCCTGCGCGCGCCCCTCCCCCAAGGCTTGATTGTTAGCTTGAATGGCTGGGTGAGGTGCCCCGCTCACGGAGAGAATCTCCCAAGCCTCTCCAGCTTGCCCCGCCGCTGGCGGCTGGACCGCACCAGGCGCAGGATAATGGAGCGCCCTGGGTGTGCGGGCCAGCAGGGCGCCCTCGGCGCGTGGAATGCCCAAGGCACGCACACGAATGGGGCGCTCCGGGCACCGGTGGCCGGCGACCCCCACTCGCAGTGTGCGGGCCGCTGGCAACGTCAGCGGTGCTCAACCGGACCGGGCGCGCGCTTGGCTGCTCGCGGCGGCTCGCGGCGGCGGCTCATGGCGGCCGCTCGCGGTGGCGGTTCGCGGCGCGGCGGCTCGCGGTGGCGGCTCGCGTCGGCCGCTCGTGGCGGCTCGCGGTTCCCAAGTATATGGGCTGACTCACCGCAGGCGCACTCCCTCGCGGCTTGAATGAGCGTCGCTGTAGCTTCCTCCACACCCTCCTCTCTCAGATTCAAGTGATAACAGTCCTTTTGCTTTCAGTTTGTGTGGAACTCCGGAATGCTCCGAGGATAAATTTTTCTGTTTCTAGTTGATAAATTTGTTGTGATTTAGGGGAGAGCTGTCGGACGCGCTTCTCACGGCGCCATTTCCGTGACGTCACTCCGAACATTTTATTAACTTCATATTTATCTTGATTTTTAAATGTGTAGGAGGAAGTGTGTAGGTATATAATTTTGCATTTATTTTTGGAAATATAGTTTTTCCTGTGAAGTTAACTGCATATATTCTGGCATAAGAACATTAAAAAAAATACTTTTTTGATTTAGAGAATCTTTTATTTAAAAAGTTTTTTTAAATTTAAAACTATTTTATTTAAAGTTTATTCTTACATTTTGACCTTTAAAAAGAAGTCACTTAGTTGAGTGAAATTTAGTCATCTTTTAAGCTCACGTTATAAACGTTACCTGCATGAATTTTCTATTGCTATTATAATAAATTAACACATTTAGCTACTTGAAACAATACCATTTAATTATCTCGTGGTTCTGTAGGACAGAAGCTCGTTGGCTTAACCTGGTTTCTCTGCTCTGGGTTTCATGAGCCTGAAATATAGTCAGCAGGGCTATTATTGAGAGACTCAAGGAAAAATCTGCTTCTCTAGGCCCATTCCTTTTATTTGTAAGGCAGAGGTCTCTGTTTATGAACTGTCAGCTGGGCCAGCCCTTAGCTACTAGAAGCTTCTCTCCATTCCTTGCCTGTGGGCCCCTACATTTCAGAGCCAGTGGGAGAGCCACAAACCTCTGAGGCTGGGAAATCTCTCTGACTTCCTGTCTGCTGCCTCTCTCTTGTACCACATCTCTCCGATTACAGCTGGAGAAAGTTCTCTGCTTTATGGTCTCATGTGATTAACTCAGGACCATCTGGATAATATAGGATAATCTCCATAGCCTGTGGTCAGTTTATTAGAACTTTAATTACATCTGCAAAATCTTTTCACAGCAGTACCTAGATTAGTGTTTGATTGAATAGCCAGAGGACAGGAATCTTGGGGGACAGCTTTGGAATGCTGCCTGTCATGGTGCTCAAACATGGTGGGACCGAGCAGTCTTCTAGTGAATTACAGTGATGAAAGAAATTTCACCTTTATCTGGGGAGTACAGAGTAAATTGTAAATTCCTTGTAGGTAGGCACTGTTTCTTACTTTCTCTTATATCCCTCAGACCTTACAGTTTGCTATATAGAAATATTTATTTATAGTAAGTTTCTGCCATTGATTGATAGCTTGATTTTATTCATTTTCTCTATTTTGATTTTTTCATTTTCTTTGAATCAGTAAAAGTGGTGTAGTATTGTTTAATATCTATGGTATTAACTTGGCAAGATTAATTACAATATTTAGTTTCCCCTTACCTTTTTCCCCTACTTTTGATTTTCATCAATATCATGAATATAAAATAGCTTGTCCTTGTATAGGAAGCTGCCAGGACAGGCCTTTTGTCATTGGAGCGTAACTATTGAATTACTCTGCTTCGTGATTTTTTTTTTTTTTTGATTCGATGATCTTTTATGTACTCTTAGCCAAGTGTTCTGTAACTTGTATTTGAATATAGGCTGTAAGCACAGCATATTGTTGATAGTTGAGTGTAAGGTTGGGGACAGTCATTATCCTCTTCAGGGTAGCATCCTTAACTACTGAACCTATAACCATGAACATTGGCAAGATGATAATCACTCAGTGTTCCTTGCATTAATTTGGAACATTTTCCTGGCCAAAAAAAAAAAAAAAATCTAAATCTTTGTTTAATGACATTGTTAGATGTGTTGGGGACCTGCCAATAAAGAAGGGTATGAATCTTCACCTTTAAGATGTGAAGATTTTTGAAAAGGGATACTCCTTCTAACGACAGTATTTGTAGGGTATTTAAATAGACCCATCTGTGTAGATATGAAAACCTATAAGAGTCTCTGGAACCCTCCTCATTAATTTTTTTTTTAAGTGAGAGAAAGGTAGATACAGAGACTGATTCCCACATGTTCACTATCCAGGATCTACTTGGTGAGCCCCATTTTGGGCCAATGCTCTGTCCCTATGGGGCCAATGCTCATAACCGAGTTATTTTAAGTGCCTGAGGCAGATGCTCGACCGTCAACCCCTGAGGTCCAGGCTCAAACCAGTCGAGCCATGGCTATGGGAATAGAAAAGAGGGGAGTGAGAAGGGAGAGAAGCAGATAGTCGTCTCTCCTGTGTGCCCTGACCAGGAATTGAACCTGGGACTTCCACATGCTGGGTTGATGCTCTACCACTGAACCAACTGGCCAGGGCCCTCATTAACTTTTTAAAATTAATTTTAATACTCTTTTTATTAAATTGCCTTGCTTAGCTCTCTACCCTGTACCACTTCTAGCTCCATAATCCTGTGTTAAGCTAAAAGAAATGAGAAGTATTTTTTTGTTTTTTTGTTTTTTTTACAGAGACAGAGAGTCAGAGAGAGAGATAGATAGGGACAGACAGACAGGAACGGAGAGATGAGAAGCATCAATCATCAGTTTTTTGTTGTGAAGACACCTTAGTTGTTCATTGATTGCTTTCTCATATGTGCCTCGACCATGGGGCTACAGCAGACCAAGTAACCCCTTGCTCAAGCCAGCAACCTTGGGTCCAAGCTGGTGGAGCTTTGCTCAAACCAGATGAACCGACGCTCAAGCTGGCGACCTCGGGGTCTCGAACCTGGGTTCTCCGCATCCCAGTCCAATGCTCTATCCACTACGCCACCGCCTGGACAGGCGAAATGAGAAGTTTTTAAAATGTACTTTTGTGAAGTTGTTGCTCACTTTCATAAACGATGTTTTGGATTCTTTCTTGTTTTTTTCTGACACTTTTTGCTGCCTTTGAATTTCATTACATAGGCTGGCTGGACATTCATAAGTTTATTTCTTTTAAAAATGCCATTCTGTCTAAATCTGGGATCAACAGCGTCTATTCACTGTTTCTTTGATATTTCTATATGTTTGTGCACTCATCTGGCAATATAGCTTCCCTCATGGAAAACTGGGCATTTGCTTGTTTAACTACTTTAAAACTGAATTTGAGCCTTTACCAAATCTCATTTCAGGAGGACAAATCATATTAGCTTTTTAAAAGAATCAGATTCTATGTATTGCTTTTTTTTTAAACTGTTTTTGAAGTTATTTAAGTTATCAGAAGAAGTAAAAACTATTGTATTTGTTTAATTTGCTTAGGAATTCATCATTCTTTCTGAGGTCATTATAGTAAAAAAAAGCAATTAGGACTCTTTATTTTAAGTCTTCTGAATTATTGACAGTTTTTCAGTCTTTTTCTATACACTGTTCAATTTATGGATCACTGGTCTATTCGTTTTTTAATTTAATTTTATTTATTTATTTTACAAGAAGAGGAGAAAGAGGGGTGGGGGAGAAAGAAGTATCAATTCATATTTGCTTCAGTTTAGTTATTCATTGCTTGCTTATTGTATGTGCCTTGACTGGACAAGCCAAGGGTTTTAAACCAGTACCTCAACATTCCGGTCAACACTTTATCCACTGCGCCACCACAGGCCAGGCTGGTCTATCAGTTTTTAAAAATTGTGGAAAATATGTATAACATAAAATTTATCATTTTCACTACTTTAAAGAGTACATTTTAGTGGCATTAAGCATACTCGGTTGGTGCACTACTATCACCACTCTCTATCTCCAGAACTTTTCATCATCCCAAACTGCAAGTCCATATGCAGTAAACAGTAAAGCTTCATTTCCTTCTCCCCACTGCTCCTGGCAAGCACCATCTACTTTCTGTCTTAATTGATTTGTTTTGTAATGTTTACCGTAAAAAGCATTTATCCTACAAGGAGAAAGTGGGGGGAGGGCCAGGGGTCAGGGAGAAAGACTTGATTTACAGGTATCAGATTTAATTTACTGCCTAAGGAAGGAAGTAATAAGACACCTTTACCTGCCTTGTGTTGTGTACTTTACTTTTCATCCGCAGGATTTGAACACTAGGAATAGATGAATAAAACTTGTCTTTGAAGAAACAAAAAAAGCTTTGAAGTTTGAGTTATGGGTTTTATTGTATTCATCTCTTTCAAATATTTTTGTAAAATTTGGCTTTTCTTCAGATCATTTTACCTTCATCTTGAAGGTTTAGTCTTTGGCTACCAAAATTCAATAGGGATATTCCTTGTTTTCTTAGACAGCTTATGTCTTGATTTTTTTTTTTTTTTTTAATATGAGGAAGGGAGACAGAGAGACAGATTCCTGCATTTGCCCCAACCAGGATCCACCTGGCAACCCCCATCTGGGATCAATGCTTAAATCAATTGAGTTATTTTTATCATCTGAGGCTGACAGACCAACTGAGCTATTCACAGTGCCTGGGGCCAATGCTTGGGTCAACCGAGCCACTGGCCGAAGGAGGGAAAGAGAGAGAGAAGAGGGAGAAGGAGTGGGAGAGAAGCAGATGGTCGCTTCTCCTGTGTGCTCTGACTGGAGATTAAACCTGGGATATCCATACTCCGGGCCAATTCTCTATTCACTGAGCCACCGACCAAGGCCTTGATTTTTGATATGCCACAAGTATGTTTTGAAATTAGTTTCAGAAGAGTGAGATGTTTATAAATTATACCATTTTCCTGATAACTAAATTATTGGTACAGACTGACTTCTAGAATTGGGGCAAATGGTCTTCTTTCTCTTTGTAGGAGTTATGGGAGGGTTCTTGAATAGTACTGATTAGGGAATATAAAACAACTTTCTGTTTTTTGGCATGAGAGAGCATGGCTTGAGGTGAAAGCAGGTTAGATTGTCTTCTCAGTAGGGGCTATAAGCTCCTTCAAGGACAGGGTAATAGTTGTGTTTGTTAATTTATTTTGTAAACAATTGAGTGATATGTTTGTCATAAATAGAATTTTATTCCAGTCCTTAAGGTCCTATGATTTTCCCAACTAGCTATAAGGTTATAGCCTTGGATAGGCATAATTAAAGATAAATAGAGAGAGACCCTGGCTTCACAGGTAGCACTTTTTACCCCTCTCTCCTTCTTACATCTAGTAGACAGACCAGAAGAACCCATGAAAGATGAAGTGAGGAACGTTTTAGTGTTTAGTTCTGCCTTGGTATGTTTATGTACTGGCTTCAAAACTTTTTGGGCTAATGCTTTTTCTACCATCATTTTAAGTGATAAACATAGACATATACGTGTATATATAAAATTTGTGTTTTCATTGTCTAGTTAAGTAAATCTATTTTAGAATCTTGTCACACAACAATTGGTGGTGATTTTGTTGTTGTTAATAAAATGTCATGGGTAATTAAGTGGGCTTTCATTTCTTCCCAAATTTCTCTCTAAATAGCAAGTATCAATACAAAGGTAGTAATACTTATGTCCCTTGCCTGTGGGAAACAAACCAAGTGATGGGGACTCTTAGACACCCACTGGAGGAGTGAGTGCACAGAGCTGTGGGCGTGCTGGGGTCGTAGCGCTGCCTGACACTTCAGTTTTATAAAGGAAAACCATCAGCTGGCCCTTGAAGAATAAGTAGAAGGATTTATTCCTACGTGTTTGATACTGATTGCATTCTATGAGTGTGGTCTTACCTTATTTTAATTTCTTTGCTAATCTTTTAGAAAAATTGTCCTTTGCATTTTTTTTATACCAACAATGAGGTGGAATATCCTTTTATATATTTTACTAGCTGCTCTTTTCTTTGGAGGGTTGCCAATTAGTCTACTTTCCCCATTTCTCTCATTAATTATCAAGACCACATTATGTTCATGTTGGCTTATAAAGGACAGGATGTTTATTGGCATTTTGTTAAAGGTATGGATTGATTTATGGAAAATTAACCTTTTTGTGATATTTTATCTTCCCAATCTAAGAGCATGCTATATCTTTTAATTTCTTCAGGTCTTATTTTATATCTCTCAGTAAAGTTATATGGCTTTATTTATAGGTAATCTGTGTTTTTTGAGTTCATTAAGTTTTTGTTGCATTTATAAATGGAGCCTTTTGTTCAATTATATTTCGGAAGTAGTTATTTTAGAAAGTAATTATTGCTACTATGGAGGAAAGCTATATATTTTTGTATATTACCTTATTCTGGAAATCCTTTTGGTTTTAATATTTTTTCAGTGTACTTTCTTTGCTTTTCTGGATAGACAGTAATCTATAAGTAAATATGTATGGCTAAAAAAACTTTCTTGTATTCACTAGGATTTTCAAAGAAACTTTGAATTATGGTGGTATTACTGGTTATTCTTGTTGATGACATACAAGAGTTCAGTGATAACATTTTGGCAAACACAAAAGAAGCAGAGCTCAGCACTTGAGTATAACTGATGATAGGCAGAAATGCATTTTAGGAACTGCATGACTTCATTATGACTTGCATGTGGGGGAAGTGTTACATTATTGCTGAAAATAATGTGATATGTGCTTCTGTATGTAAACATCCATTCTTAATATTTTGTCATTAATTTGACAATTGGTCAAGAAGTGTTGTGTAGTGCAAATTTTAGATCAAATGAAGTCTATTTGTTCAGCCCTATTACAATTAATGGCACTGATATATTTATAATTTTAAAACTGTAAATAGGTCTCCTTGTTCCTCAATTTACCCCTAAAGAGAAAAATCACTGTTAAATTTGTTTTGTAGTCTTCCAGCCTTTTCTGTATGTATTTAATCACTCTGCTTGTGTCTGTACACGCATGCATATGTATGTGTGTGTATGAGTTTATATATATATATTTTTATAAATATGGAATAATTTAACGTAAAAAGTATAGTAACTTTTTTACACTTAGCAATAAAATATATTGTACATCTCTTTCTAGGTGATTAACGTTATTTTAAATGTCTTGGCTTAGTGTTCTGCACTGTATTACTGTGGTAATATTTTATAGCTTTTTATGTTTGGAGCATATGTGAAATAAAGAAGTGGAGGTATAGCACAATAAATGACTTATTTAAAAATAAGATATATTGTTTAGGTTTCCATATGTATATAATTCAATTATTTGATGAGCCAGTTAGATAAAAGGTGCCTTAAAATAGTGTATGATTCATATTTCCCTAAGAGAATTTCACCAATTAAAAGAAATTTAAATACAATAGGTTTAAAAAACTTTTTTATTTATTGATTTTAGGGACAGACAAAAGGGGGAGAGAGAGAGACAGGACCCTCGATCTCTTCCTGTATGTACCCTAACTGAGGATCGAAATGGCAACCTCTTTGCTTTGGGGCAATGCTCTAACCACCTGAGCTGTTCTGGCTAGGGAAACATATGACTCATATT
Source organism: Saccopteryx bilineata (assembly GCF_036850765.1). Classification (NCBI taxonomy): domain Eukaryota; kingdom Metazoa; phylum Chordata; class Mammalia; order Chiroptera; family Emballonuridae; genus Saccopteryx; species Saccopteryx bilineata. Next base: position 81,998,649 of record NC_089491.1, on the reverse strand, counting down.
TTATATGTAAAATTAAATTGTTAACTGAATTTTAATCGAAAGAAATAACTATAGATTTTTCAGCAGGGGACTTATTTTCAGAAACTTTTGCCTTATTTCTTATCTTTTGAAAATATTGAACTGAGTTCAAGATGTGGATATAATCATATATATAACTGTTGTTCTCCTGGTCATCAAGTTCTTGTTTTCAGAATTTCATCAAATATTTTGAATATTTTGAGTTAAGTTTCATACTAGTCCTGGTAATGAAAATGAATTAAAAGGAAAAAAAAACAAAGAGTTCCTTTTACAGATATTATAGGTTACAGACTAGTAGGGGGAACAGAAAATCAAATTTTATGTTCAATAAAATATTGTTTATATATTGGATAAGCAACCTCATTGAGGATTCCAGAGAAACTGGTCATTTTGGGGGGCTTACAAGGAAGATTCCAAGAAAGTCTTAATGGGGAAGGCAGGGAAAAGAAGTGACCTTTGGATGACTTTGAAAGATGAATAGGTTTCTTTCAGGCAGGTGGGTAGTAGATAGAGTATCATAGTGCTGAAGACACAAGGCCAAAAGAATAGAATTTTCTCTGCTTCTGAAAACTGAAGGCAGTTGAGTTTGTTGATTGAAGAATTATTAAACAGTGGAGAGATTCCTTCAGTACAGCAGTGTAATGATGGTAGAATGATTATTCTATGTTAGAAAAGAAGATCAAAGGGTTTAGAATAACCCTGAGAACATGATGCAGCATCTATTTGAATTCTCCCATTAGACCTTTTTTTTTAATTCTAAGAAAAGTAACATTTTTATTGTGATATAGCTTACATTTACTTAGTTACATTTATTTATACAAGTATACAAAATATAAGTGACAACTCAGTTAATTTTTATCAAGTGAACTCATCCCAATAACTAAACCTCAGAAGCCTTCCCTCTACTCCTACCAGTCATTGCTTCTCCAAAGGTACCATTATTCTCTCTTCTATTATATAGATTCGTTTTGCCTATTTTTAAAGGTTCTATAAGTATAACCCCGTGTTAAGTAATTTTTTATGTCTGGCTTATTTTTTCTTTATTTTTTTCTCAGTATAATGTTTGTGAAATTCATCCATGTGTTTGCTTTGAGCAGTAGTAGCTTTTTATTTTTCATTGTCATATATTTACCAGTGTATAACTATATCATTGTCTTTTCTACTACTGATCATAATACCCTTTTAATCAAAAATTTGAATAGGCCTGAATGGAAACTATAGTGACACCAGTAGGAAAATAAAATGTATTTGATAGGATTTCATTACTTGATCAGTTTTGTGGGATTGCCCCTTTGTACATACTATCTTTAACCAAATCTCTAATCATGTGTTTCTATGCCCACAGATAATTAACCAACTGTATTTATTTCATTATTGTATTTCATAGATGTTAAAATCTACATTTTAACATCTATGAAAAGTGTTTGTTTATTAATCCATACTCATTTGGCGTTTTCATGGTTGTATTTTCTTCTTAGTATAGGATATTGTTGAACCTGTGTATTGTCAGTGGCATCATACACTTGAAATACTGTGTTAACATTTTGCTAGTCTGTCATTTAAAAAATCATGCATATACTTTTCTGCTTTTAAAAATTGTAATTATTTTAGTGATGTAATGAGTATCCATGATGGCGTGTTATTGATCATTTCTAATCAATTGCCTTAATATAGATTAGTGGATATGGGGTTGCCCTTTCACTTTTAGGGGTCTGAAATGATTCAGAGTTATATTTTTGCCCTTCAGTTGTCTTTATCTTTTTCCTATCTGAAGATGCCAGTGTCACTTTTAGGTCTTAGCATCTGAATAGTCAAGTACCATTCTAAGTTCAGTAAAGACAATTGGATATGGGGTGAGGCCAGAGGGTAAAAGATCTGCTGTTAGGATATAAACTGTCACCCAGTACATTCTGGGATAATGTGTTAAATTCATGAATTGTATAAGAAACAAAAACAGGGCTAAGTAAATTGAAAAGACAGATGTGTAGGTGTCCTCTGTCATGGGAGGTGTTACCTGAGACTTAAATATCCAATCAAACTCTTCTTGGATTAAAAAAAAAAGAAACAAGTCCTTTGATGCCTCTTACACTAATTATCTTAGTCAATGTGCATTCTCTTTTTTAAGACTTATTAGAACTCTGTATTTTTATGATAAACTATTATTCAACCTCTTGATTGGTAATAGATAGGATTACTAATACTATATAGTATGAGTTCTGTATGTATAATCATCCATTTAAATTCAGGAGTGACTAATACAGGGAAATAGAGGGTGTGATGATACAGTCTAGTTCTTGACAGACTTTCTTGGATTGGGAGGTAATGTCTAGCTGTCTGGAGGGGAATCTATAGTAATGGTTAAACTAGACTGGATAGAAGAAGATTTTGGAGCACGTTTCTTCAACATGTGTAGGTTGGAGGTTTCAGATGTCAGAGGGAGTATGTGTTGAGACTGTGTAGACTTATTTAGCAAGAAGCTAGCAAAGAGCCCTCTGGTGTCAGAGGCTTTGGCTTTGGCTTCAGAAGGAATGGGGAGTCATCTACTCTTTATGGTAAAGAGTTGGGAGAAACTCATGAACTTGGCATGGTAATAAGATAAAATTAGAAGATGTAATTTCAAAAGGCACTGTTTACAAAAATCTTTCTCATTGAACAATGTACTCCCTGTCTGTATTAAGGAAGTTGGTTTTTATTTGCACAATAAAGTGGAGAGCTAATAGTTGGAACTTGTCCAACTCAAAATTAGTATTTTAATTTCTAAAAAATATATATCTAAAATAGTAACAAGTTGTATTTGGCCAAAAAACTATAGGAAAAATTGAAAGACAGTCCTTGATTTGGAGATGAAAAGATCTTGCAATAGATTAAGTATTTTAAAATTGTAGAATAGATAGCTTAAAATGATGAAATAAAAAGTAAGAATAAGCTACAGTAGAAGGGACTTAGGTGAGAAGTAAATATATATTCCTTGAACTACTGAACACTATAAATGAATGCCAGTTGAGTTAGGCATTTAAAAATGCCTTCTCTGCATCATTTTAAGAAACCATTAAGTTTTTTATTTATTTGGAATTGCTTTAAGGTGTGGTCATCTTGAATTAGAGAGAGGTGTTTTAAATGATCTCCTTGTTCCTTCTGGCCCTAGAATTTAATACTCTTTTTGAAAGACAATTTGCCAGTTTGATTTTAGTGGTGAAATTCTAGGAAAGTTAAATAGATGAGTCTGTGGTTGAAATAACATGTAGTGAGGATTTGGCCTGCCACAGTTATTTTAACAGACGGCCAACTCTTTCCCCATTCCATTTGCTCTGTAGTATCTATAATCACTTTTTTTGAGTCCTCATGGGTGTAATGAGCCCATAATCATTTACTTTTGTATTTATGTGCTCTGACCGAATAGAAAATTATCCACCACCCTTGTAGAGACAGAGACAAGTTAAGTACTGGTTTTCTGAAGTTGTCACTACTCAGGTGACCACTAGTGTGGTCATGGCCAAAATCGATAGCCGTGCTTATTATATGTTAATGCTAAGGAAGAGACTTTTCTTTTGTTTGACTTTTTTTTTAATGTTTTAGCTTTTTAAACACAATCTTAACTTCAATAAGTAGCTTTTAGCTTCTTCCAAGTATATGTGAAGTAACTGAATTTTCTCCAGTGCTCCCTGCCTGAGAAACGGAAGAGATTTTTAACTAGTGATATATTATTGAGGGAAAGATCTACACGGTGGGGGTGGGGTGGGGTCGTTGGTAGGATGTGTAAAGAGCAATTTGTTTCCTAACTCCCAGTAAGTACCTCACAGCGACATCAAGAGTGACAGAATCAGCTAATTGTGGAATATGAGGCTATCCCTTAACTGTCTCTTAAATTAAATTGTTCTGGGTATGAAGGCCTTCAAATTCCTGAGGAAAATAGCTAAGTGTTGGCTTCTGTGACACCAATTAGGGAGTTAAATCAAGAATTGGCTGAGAATCTTAATGGGAGATTTAATAACCCCTAGCTGCCTGACTGAATTAGATAGGTTCATCATTAGAAAAAGTACATATATTAATATTTCAGTTCTTTAACTACTCTTGGAGAATTTATCAAGGAAAGCTTGGCTTTGGTTGGATGACTGACAGTAGTTTTGCTCATTCTCATTCTTTTTTTACTTTAGGTTCTTGAATCATAACTTTTTTACCAATAATAGTTATTTTTCAAGGCTTAGCTTTAGGACTATCTCTTAAATACTACTATGAGAAGCACTGTGGCCCTTTGTTCCTCCCTCCCTCCCTCCTTTCCTCCTTCCCTCCTTCCCTCCTTCCCTCCTTCTCTCCCTCCTTCTCTCCTTCTCTCCCTCCTTCCCTCCTTCTCTCCCTCCTTCCCTCTTCTCTCCTTCCCCCCTTCTTTCCTCCTTCCTTCCTTCTCTCCCTCCTTCCCTCTTCTCTCCTTCCCCCCTTCTTTCCTCCTTCCCCCTTCTTCCCTCCTTCCCCCTCCCTCCCTCCCTCCCTTTTGTGCTACCACCACACCTTGCCATTACTTTCAAAACTGCAGTTCTCGTGTTATGATAATTTATTTACAGGTTTGCTTACCAGGTGGTCGGTGCGTGACTAACTGAGCATCTGCTATGTACCTGTAATTACATGAGGTACTCTGAGACCTTAAAATGAATGGATTTTTAGTGGATAGCCCTTTCTCATTTCCAAAAGGATAGGAAAGCTTCTTCAGTGCTCCAGTACATGAGTGCTCCATGAATTAATTGGTTGCCATCAGGCTGCGCAAAACATACCTGTGTCATATAAAGCAAAATTGTTTTGAAGTGCCCAGCCCAGAAGAGTGAGGCTGTCTCTTCAACATATGGAGGAAAAGGAGTTCTTGCCATCTTTGCAGAGGCAGCTTTAAGGTAGGCCAGCAGCAGGCTGGCCCCATTTGAAATTGTCAATCTATTATTGTTGTGTTTCCCTACGGAAAGTTGTCTTTGCTCAACACAGCCAGGAATTACTCAGATGGATCTGTTTGCATTAAAGGAAATTTCCAGAACTTGAAGCCTTCATATGGAAGGCAAACAGCCAGGACTGAAAGCAGGTGAGGCGGTTGGAGGAGCTCTTGCTTGTGTTTTTTTCTTTCACACACTCTGCCTTTGAAGAAGGTAGTGAGAATTGAACTGGAAAGGCCACAGGTATGCCCGACGAATTTGTGGCCTATAGTTTGGCTCTCAAGGAGACAGCATCAGTTCTTTCAGCTAATCTTTGATTTTATTTTAGTTATCATATTGTACAACTACATTTTGCGTACTCTGTTACCTTAAACCTGCTTTTTAAACACCAAGTCAGTGGAAAGGATACGGAGTTTGGCAAAAGAAGGGAGCACATAAAATAACTCTTGTATTTGTAGAAAGGATGTACCTTGTTTCACATTTTATGTTATAAGGATACCAGAAGCTTAACTTGTCACCTTAGCAATGTGTTGCAGTGGGTCAGAGGTGGGCTTTAGGTAATTTTTAATCGTACTTGTGCATAATTCAGCCTGTTATATCATCTATACTGCAGCATTGCTGTACGTTATGAAAATTAAACCATTGTGATGCATTATTTCCCTGAAAAGTAGTTCATGGTTTTTATTGAAATTTGATTATGTCAAAAAAATGAATATTGTTATCTGTGTGCCAGTTCAAATGTTGATTTTTTTATACCTTTGTTTGTAGAATACTTTTACTTTTAAAAATAATGTTATTCACAGCAGTCCAAGAAAGAAAGAGAGGGCAGATACCACCACCCATGTCTGGTTAAGAGAACTTAGTCACAGAGAAATTGCAACTAATCTGAAATATAGTTACCCAGTTAGTGGTGACCTGGAACTATAAGCCATAGTATCTGACTTCTTTTGGCTTTATTCTTTTCTCCTCTCTGAACTGCTTGCTTTGAGTCAAATAGGTTAGCTCTTCCCAGGGGAAGGTTTTGGTTTAGGACTGGGCACTCATTTGAAAAAGTTTTGAACTAGTTTGGGGTAGGGACAGGGAATCACCTGTTTTTCCTCTTGTTAAAAGAAATAAGCTATAGGGAAAGAGACTAATAGTCTGCTCTGGTTGTAAAGAGAGGCCAACAGCATAAAAAGCATATTAATTAGAGAAATACACAGCCCTGGGACACAAGTAGAAAGTTAAATACTTTCATAAGAAACCTGAAAGCATCAGCAAGCCCCCCCCCCCCCCGCCCCCAAATAGTACAGCCAGCAGCATTGTGTCACATTAGAACAGTAAACTTATAGCGGAAACTACTTTAAGTGGTTCCTTCTGAATTATCCATCCCCCTTAGTAATAAAAGGGCTCCATCATATTAGAAATAACATGAGGGAATAAATTTAGGCCCTGCCAGATGAGGGCAGACCAGGATCTCTTTAATTGCAAGCTTTCAAATCCAAACTGTCATCAGGTCCTGTCAGTCTCTCTCTTCATAGTCTCTCAAGTTCATTCCCACAGCTGCTATTCTACTGCAAGCCCTTCTAGAGATGGGACTAGAATTCCTAGAGATGGGACTTTACCTTTGTGGAAGCCAGCCCCTCCTCCCTCTCTTCTCCCTTCCTTCCCTCCCTCCCTTTCCTCTCTCCAGGTGCTTTCACAGACTTGGCCTCATTTCTAAATACAACTAGACTATGAAGTCAGTAGTATTCCCTTGATACATTCAAGGAGAGCTGAGAGGGTAAGGTGACTTGCCCCAGGTCATAGCCGTTAAGTGGTGCATTTAGACTTTGAAACCAGGTCACCTTATTCCCAGCCTGTGCTCTTTTCACCTTGCCATGGTGGTACCTGCCATCTTCACTGCAGAGATCATTTGCAGAGAAAGAGATGCTTGAGGTAATCTTTGAACCTAGATCTTAGGGCTTTATAAGACGATGATCAATAGTTTGAGTTGTCCCTTGACAGAGCACACTGGCCAACTCTGCAGTTCTCTAGCGATAATTGTGAGTTGCATTTGTGGCTTACTTTCAAGAGACACAGCAGTCAGTCAGTCAGGATATGGTTATTGAGCACCTCTTCTGTGCTAGGTATTGCGCTAGGCCCTGGGGTACAGTGATGAACAAGACGGAACAACTCTTTTCAGGAACTTACATCCCTCTCCTCTGTGTACTTCTTCAGTGTGAGCCAGCAATGTTTACAGAGCTCTATAAACATTGCAGAGTACATCATGTTAACCTCAGTGCATATATCAGAGAGGAGACTGTAGAGATGTAGAAACAAAATGCTGCTCCCTGGTACAGCTATCACCAGTACAAGAACCTGAGATCATTCATGCGCTGGCTGCAAAGGACCTCACCCCTCAGCACACTGGAACTGCAGCTGTACTCTGCTCTGGGGCTGGGCTTAGGGACCTTCTATGTGAAGGAGACTTTTTCTTGACCTGATCTAATTTGGCAAATGTAAGTAGGGGATGAAGTTGGCAAAGGCCGGAACAACACTTTTCTGCACCTCCTCACCTCCAAATCCTAAATATTTAAAATGTACTGTTTAGTAATCTTTGAAACATATAATTATAGAAAATATTCCTTTGTCTTTGGAATTTTCTTTGTTGCTTTCTTACTTTACTTTTTATATTTTTAAAGTGAGAGGAGGGGAGATAGTGAGACAGACTCCCTCCCGCATATACCCAGACAGGGATCCACCTAGCAGTCCCCGTCTGGGGTTGATGCTGAAATCAACTGAGCTATCCTCAGTGCCCAGGGACTAATCAAGCTACTCGGCTGCAGGAGGGGAAGAGGGAGAGAAGAGGGGAGAGGATGGTGGAGAGAAGCAGATGGTTGCTTCTCTTATGTGTCTGACTGGGGATTGAACCTGGGACATTTATACGCCTGGTTGACGCTCTATCCACTGAGCAAACCAGTCAGGGCCTCTGTTGCTTTCATATCCCAGTGATTGCTCATCTCATTTAAGGGTAAAAGCAGTGTGCAAATACAACTCATACTGTTAGGATAGTTAAGCTAAGTGTCTCATCAGAATAGAAAGACTATGTATTTCAAAGGGACACTAGCTCTACCCCTCGTTTTATAGAAGAAACTGAACCTCAGGGAGAAGTTAGTTGACTCTACCTGGGCCTAAATCCAGGCCTTCTGAAGCCTAGAGCAGATGGATAGGATAGGAGGGAATTACTGAGATTTTTTTCTGTCCAGTATTATCATCCTCTGGTCAACAGGAAAATGTGCTCGCATGAAGGTGATAGGTTTATGGTCAGCTTTAGTTTTGAGTGGCAAAGTTTGTCTTCACTTTTGGGAGTCTGCTTTCAAAGACTTTTAATTGGGGATATGAGAGAGACTGCATCAACGTTTGCAAGCCAAATGCCATTGTAAACTGAGACTCACTATGTCATTCTTCTCTGTAAAATACTAAAAGAGAAAATAAAGAGCAAAGGCAACTTGTCGAGTTTATTGCTTTAAAAAGAAAAAATCCTTGAAATCTCCTATCAGGACTGATGAAACAAACCTTGAAGTCAATACATCAGACTTTTTCATTTTTGTTCCAGTTTTCTCCCGGCAAATAGAAGAATTTAATAAGAAAGGAACCCATGGTTCCAAAACAAATAGGGTCTAAGTCCAAGACATCTAAAGCTTGTGTGGAATCCCTCCGGCATTTATCCCACTGGGCCCTGGGGAAGGGAGGAGACAAAAGCCCATATCCCTATTCCAGTCAGAGTTGGTTCAATTAAAGGTGAAACTGTCTGTCAGACTATTTATAGCGTAATGGACAAACAAAAGACTATAGGTTTTAAAGCCCGGTCTTTATACACAGATAGTAAAGACTTGTTCTGTTTTGTTTTAAAGGATCGAATCCTTAACATACTCTATCATAATTGACATGAATTTAATTTATGACATTTTAGCCAATTAATGATTTCATCATATTTGCTATTAACAATTTGTGTTTAATGTTGAGAAATCAATGAAATCTCAGTCTTTAGGATGAAGATGCCATTTATTTTTAGATGGATGTAGAGGGGCCTCAAGATATTGTCTTAGAATGTGAAATGATTTTCATTTTAAATGCTTAGAAGTTTGAGTTTTATTCACTTTTCCAAGAAATTTCAACAAAGTATGATATGATTAATATAGCTTCTAGTATAATTTTCTCTGATTTTTGGTGTATAATTATATATTACCACTTACTCTAACATCTGTTCTTCCACAAGTTTTGAATTTGGTATCATTACTTCTTTATTTGAAGGATGTAAATTCTATGGCTTTTTTTCTTTTTGGTACTATTTCACAAGTGACTACTATAACTTATATTTGTATAATAGAGTAAAGAAGAAACGTGTGGGTGAGGCATGCTGACATCTATGAGGAACCTTTGCTAGATGACATACTTGACTGGGACATATTTATCAAATAAAGTTGCTGTGTCAGGGATGGAGTTTGAAAGTATTTTTCTGATTTGGCTCTTCCTACCTTGTTTAGAAAACGAAGCCACTGACTTGCCTCCTCGGTAGAGGCCTTTGTAGAGATGATGGCACAAAATCAAAAGCATGTATATTGCTCAAACCGTAGTTTACTTTTCCTATTTTGTAAGCCTTACTTATTGTAAGGCATTTTATCCAGGTATGTCTTCCCAAACAGAAGCATTACTGTTGGGACAGTCATCTCCTAACTGTTTTTGGATCAAATAAATTTGGAACAACTGGGAAAACATTTAGGTAGCATTCTCATATTTCCTGTTTAGGAAAATATGCATTAATGAAATGTGTAGTTTGTTTTAGTAGTACAGTTTTGTTGCTAACTAAAGTAACACCCTGACTGACAGCTTTATTGATATGCCACCCTATACATATTAAAGTAAAATATCTGTGTATTGGAGGGTGACTCAGCTTTGGTAGGGCAATAGCCCTCATATTTAGAGTATGGCAAATTCCTGGAAAAGGTTACTAATGTATATCAAAATAATGCAAGTCAAATATGATTTTTCCATAAAACCAATGTAAAAATTGGGGGCTTCATTTCTGACCCAAGGACATAGGGCCAGTTTAAAAAAAAAAACAAAAAAAAAAACAAATGAGCTAAGCACCATGTCTAATATATAAGCATGAATCATTTCATTACAGCAGTCTAATAGTAGCAAGTTGTATTAAACTGTTTAATATATGTTAACACAGTCTTATTTTTCTTAAGTGAAGGTGCAACAAATCAGAATTTAAAACTGTACCATAAAGTTAATAAAGGCAGGATGGCTTCTAGGGAGATTTGATGGGTATCTTTGTGAAAATTTGTTAAGACTTAGGGGTATGTGATGTGCCTTTTTAAATTATTGAGGAATACCTGTTTAGCTGCCCTCTTTTGCGTTGTAAAAATGTACTGTAGAATGCAAAGCCATTAACAATCAAGTAGTTAATATTTCTGCTGTGTTTGAATTTCTGCTTTCTAGACTGCCTTCCTGTCAGCACAAAACACTTCACCTTGAGCTTTAAGGTTGTATAAATCATACCAACCTTTAAAATGCATGAATCAACTCTTAAGGCAATGGATTTTTCATTCTTTTTCTTTTCTTTTGCTGTTGCTTTATAATGTCAAGTAGCCTCAAAGCTTTGGCTTGATGAGTGGCTATTATAATAGGCTCATAGTCCTTTGGTGAATTCATAGACTTAATTTATTCTAGTTCAGCCATAAGTCTTGGAAATTGACTTATGACAATAAAGACCTTCATTGGTTTGAACACTATTCTTTGCATCAATCAACCCTTTAAAACTTATGTAACAAAATCCTGATGGAATTTGGAATAGAAATATTTAGAGCATATTCCTGCAAATAAGTTTGTTTATTTAAAGTGCTCTCCATGAATATTGCCTTCAGAAACAGTTGAAAAGCTGGGAGAATATTGTTCTCATTAAATTACAGTCATAGGACATTTCTTTGCTTTATTTATCCTCTTTGATCAAACTGCTTATTAAGGACCCTATCTTCTTGAGCTAACAGCTAGATCAAAGAAAGAGGCTGTATGTTGGATGAAATTAAATCAGGATGGGAAGCTTAAGATGTGTTCAGGGTCTCTACTGAATGAAGGCAGAGGCTTTTGGGGGTACACTGAGGCTTGTAGTGTATGAGTGAGGGGATCCATATGCAGCAGCAGACTGATAAGATAGGTTAGGTCCATTCGTAAACAATACCCTGAAAGTAATTGACTTAGTATAATGAATATTAATTGTGGGTCCACTAGTCATTGAAAATAAAAGTACTCATAGCTGCATTTGGACAGTCATACCTACCCCAACTTAATTTTCAAGGGTACTAGTCTTCTAAATTGAGCTAGCATTTAGCTAACAGATGCAAACTCCTTACAACTGCTCTAAAGTTCCCTTCTTCTTATATACTCAACTCATTTATTCATTTAAGTAGGTTACTGTAAAAATTATGGTGTGGTTTCTAACTGAAGTTACTGAAGAATCTTCTGTCCAAATCAGCCCAATAATTAAAGAGTTATAGAAATAATGTTGAGGTCCTCAGAAATGATATATCACAATTTTAGGAGCCAGGAGACAAGAAAAAGATATTCCCAGCTAACACTTGCAAATGAGAAGCAGCTGCAGCAAGGTCAGAGTCCCCTTGTGTCAAGGGGCTGGTTATTTTATCATCAGTTAAGAGAGTCAACTTTATTCCATGTCTCTAGGCATTTGACACTTCTATTGGGCATTATCTCTAGCCTTCTAGGAACAGATATCCACCAAGAGAGTGGTATAATAAATTCTATTTGTGCAATGGCTAGAAAGTACAGTAATCTGCAAATTGCATAATAATTATTTATGTATTGTGTTTTATTGTTGTACATAGGCCAAACTTTGAGTCTGTTACTGTTAAATAGCTTCCAACTGTTTTGCTCTTTGATTTTATTAGCACAATTAGGATTTTTGTTGTCTTTTTTTTTTTTTTAAAGGATTATTGTTTTTGTAGCAGTGACATTGTGGGATTACTCTGTTCTTGACATTTATTATGGGAAACGTTTGCGTATAGTCTTTTGGATTAAGCTTGAATTTTGGACCCAGTCCTACTCCTAACTAACCAATGAAAAGCAACTGTAGTATAGCCTCGGATGTTTAGAAAGTTTCTTCTATGACCATATATGTTTTCCTGGCAGGAACTGCTTGAGCAGTAAGCAGACATTCCTCTTGTGTTATTATGACATTAAGAATCATAATCTTGGCCTGACCAGGCGGTGGCGCAGTGGATAGAGCATTGGACTGGGATGCGGAGGACCCAGGTTCAAGACCCCAAGGTTGACAGCTTGAGCGCAGGCTCATCTGATTTGAGCAAAGCTCACCAGCTTGGACCCAAGGAAACTGGCTCGAGCAAGGGGTTACTCAGACTGCTGTAGCCCCTTCCCCCCCGCCCCCCCCGTCAAGGCACATATGAGAAATCAATCAATGAACAACTAAGGTGTCGCAATGAAAAACTAATGATTGATGTTTCTCATCTCTCTTCGTTCTGTCTGTTCCTATCTATCCCTCCCTCTGACTCTGTCTCTGTAAAAAAAAAAAAAAAGGAGAGAAAAAAAAAGAATCATAAGCTTACTTACTCTTGAGTATTTTGTTTTGTTGTTCTTTCTTACTCTCTCTCTCTCTCTCTCTCTTTCTCTCTTTCTCTCTTTCTCTCTTTTCCAGTTACTGTTGGTGAAACTGAATGTTGTAACACTTTTTGGATTATTACAATAGTGTTAGAGAAGAAAATTTTAGGGGATGACCACATACAATCCTTTGGTCCTTTCAAAAAGAATGGTATTTTAGAAAGTGGTATAATTTACAGGATAAAGGAAACAATTTTACCCAGTGGGTGGAGGAGAAACAGCTGTGTAACTGAATCAGTGAGAAAAAGTTGCTCACAGAAAGAGAGCATCTCTGCTTGGACGAGGGTGGACTGTGAGAGAGTCTCAGGGCAGTGGCTCTCGCCCTGAAGCAGACGTTAGACCTGTCTGAAGTCTGGGGACAATATATCACCGGGGCAGACCCCAGAACTTCTGATTCAGAACGTCTGGAGTGAGGAACCAGAATTGTCATTTCTCACAAGATTTCCAGATGCTGCTTGCTGAGCTGGCTAATCTAGAGACCACTACTAACTACTCTAGTGTAATCAAACCAATGCGGTCTTAGCTAAGATTTTAAAAGTACTTACAGTATTAGTAACTGCAGAAAAGAAAGAGAATTGGAGCTAGTGAGGGTGACTGACTCTTGATTGACTAGGAAAGGATTAAATTGTAATTAAATTGCTGAACTGATATGATCAAGGAAATGATATGCTTTAGAACAGTATATTTCTAAATTTGGTTTACTTGGTATTTGCATCGCAGCTTCTAGCTTATAAAAGCTGTTTGTTTATTTGTTTTGTTTTTTAAAGAATGGCTGCATTACAAACATTCATGTGCTTTCATGCATGGTTGGCTTAACTATCTTGAAATTTGTTCTATCCAGAATGTTCAACTATTGCTACTAGAGACTTGGCACTTCATTCACTTAATGCTGCAGTCTGGGAATAGGGGGTTGGGATTTACCCAAAATTATCTGATTTTTTGAAGATAAGTTCTTAATTTATTCGTGCTTGCATTCTTAGTTCTGGTGCGTAGCGAGTGTGCGGTGCTTGTGAAAGGAGTAAGTAAATGACCAGCAACACACTTTTTGGAAATAATCAGGCAGTGGTGGTAATGGTGAGAAGCATCCCTGAAGATATATCTACTGGTGGTTTGAAAAATTTGCTTATTAAGTTATTAATATAGTTATTGTTAACTCAATAAGTTTAAGGCAAGTGAAAACCCTAATAGAATTAAATAACATTGGGGTTTTTAATATTAAAATAAAGTTTTAGGTGAAGTTAAAGTAAACCGTATTTGTAAAAGAATTAAATTTCCAAATTATTAATTTTATCTTAATAGTTTAGCAGAATCGTGTTATCCTAATTGATGTTTTAAGGTCTTTACTTTCCTTGCTACATCGGTGGTGGTGGCATGATATCCACATCCTAACAGAGAGTCCCATACCCATAAAACAATGGGAGCTATTCCTTTTTAAAAAAATTTTATTGATTGATTTTCAGCCAAAGAGGAATGGGAAGAGAGAAAGAGAGGAACATCGATCCATTCCTCTAGGTGCCCTGACTGGGGATTGAACTAGCAACCTCTGTACTTTGGGCTGATGCTCTAACCAATCAAGTTATCCAGCCAGGGCAGTGGGAGCTATTCTTAAGGGCAGAGACTATATTTGAATATCTCTAACACCTCACTCTTGGTTAATCAGAAATTTTGGCTAAATGATACCTTCTTTTTCTTTGACCGCAATTACTGGAGTATGCATAACTTTTGGCAAAATGGTCATGTGATAAAACTAGTGTGTGATAGGAATTTAGCAGTTACAAAATGATTTTCTCATAATGTACTTAATATATGACATTGGATATGCACAGTGATGTTTTTGATTATTTTATGGATAGAAGAATCTGAGGTGAAAAGGAGTGATGTGATTTGTCCAAAGTTAGTCATTCCAGCTAGGAGATATCAGCTGGGCAGTGAACACAGATTTGCTGGCTCTAAATCTGGTTTCTCTTTAAAATTCAATTATTAATGTATTTTGTGTGTGTGTGTGTGTGTATGTGTACATACATATGTAATTATATGCATATATATATATATATATGATAGTGGAAGGTACACATGGGTAGGAGACCTTTATTTTATTTCTCCTTGATTTTCCAAAGATTTTTAAATTTCAGAAACCTGTTTTCTCTGAATTTCTTTTGAATTCATTCAGCATTATATTATTGTTTTAAGCATTTTTATTTTATTATCCAAGTAAGAATTTTTGTTTTGTAAAATAATGAGAAAATATGAATAAGCAAAAAGAAGAAAATACTTTTCATCTAAGTACAACACAGAAAGCTGGGCATAGACACCATTAATAAATATCTATTGATCGAATGCCAGGAATTAGCTTCCTGACCTCTCAGTAAATTGCTTAAGTTGTCATATTCCATCTGTAAAAAGGGGTGGCTGGCAGGGTTCTTAGGCTACTTATTTCCTTATGTTATGGATTTTTGTGACATCAGCTATCTTTCAGGGACTTGGTGAAAGGTGTTAAATAAATCATACCTTTGTTATCTATAAGGAAGAAATTATTTGAGATTTAAATATATTACTGCTCTTTATCATAGGTAGGAAAGAAAAATGACTTATTTGCACTGTATGGTATGTGTTTATTTTGGGGTGAGAGATTATTTGAGAATAAATGCATTTATTTATAAATGAATCATTATTATAAAATATTAAAAAGTTCTTCCTGTGATATTTCAAGTTCTATTGTATAATTCCTATGCTTTATGACCCCAAATTACACTCAAAAGAATTTAGAGTTTATCTACCAGCATTTCTTTATGAAAATGAGATAACAAGGAAAAGGACTTAATAGAGTAGGAAAAGCTTATCTGATTTCTTGGTAGCCTTTCTGGTTGATTGTATTTTCTCCATGGGCATGATATGTGCATGTGTGTATTAATTCAGGCTATCAGTATCATTGTCCAAAAATGTGACTGTTTGAAAGAGAATCTAAATTAGATAGTGGGTTTTCAACATAGAATATGACAGTATACAAGGAGAACAATTTTTATAAAACACAAATGTATCTGTTGTCCTACAATAAATTTAAATAAACCAGGCTTTTCTCCAGATGGGATTATAATGCCTCCAGAATATTTACTATCATGATAAACAACTTTTCTTTTTCCTGTTACTTTAGTACTATTTTATACAGACCCAAATTTTCTTATAGCTGAGTTTATATTTTCATTCTGTAGGTGGTATGTATACAGAAAGAAAAATATGTTCACCCATTTCGTTAAATCCTCAGTTAGATTGGTTTGGGACTGATGACTAGAAATTCAAATCAAACAAAAAAGTACTCCAGAAGCATAAATTGATAATTATTCTTTGTAAATTATTTCTTTGTATAGCAATGAATTGGCTATAATAGAAATCTAGAAAAAAACAAACTGAAAGGCTGTTAGCAAAATTCATATTTAATTAATATTTGATATTTAATAAATCTAGGATTAATATTTAAGTATGATTCAAGAACAGAATTTTAATATGTAATTTTGCACATAAGGCCCAACAGTTTCCTATTAGGAATGGTGGTTCCCTGTAAACGTTATTTTGAGACTTAGGTCACCTTCATTCAGTTTTATAATTTATCTTTTGGAACTGACTTAGAGAAAGTTATGGTCACACTTTAAGGGGAGGAATTTTTCTTCTGATTTACACTGATTAAGTGAACATTAGCTAGCTCTTCAAGTTAGGGTCTTAATTATTCTCTTGTTTGACCTTTGCCTGTAACATTTGGTTTGAATTGTGTTCTTCTTTTTGACTTTAAGATTCAACCACTGGCAGGAGCCTTATTTAATCTTTCTATTGAGCTGTTTCATCTTCTTGAATAGGGCATAAACCTATTCATCAACCTACCTTTCATATGGGCATGCTATTCTGGAATACTATTAAGATTGAGTGCATTGTGGCAGGGTGCATTCTATTTAAAAAGCAATGTAATATGTTTCCATGTGATTAAGAACAAGAGTGTTACAAGTGCAACGTATAGTAAAATCATAACACTCAGGGCTTTTTACATAATGTGCTCTGCCTAATGTGCAAACAGTTGACTTTATTTTTTACTTTAGCTTTTTAAAAGCATGGTGTTTCTCATAAATGCTGCCACTGTGTTCTGATGTTTCATTCCTTTACTTGAGTTGATATGTTACTATGAATAAATTATACAAAGTTCCTGAGGAATAAAATTTCTAGTTTGATTCATACATATAAAACAGGGTCTTACATAGTAGATTTAATTTGACTTCATAATCAGAATGAAAATAAGAAAATAAAAATCTAATTTATCATCTTATTTTGTATAGAATAGCCTCTGTTAAAGTTAGTATTCATTTATTTATACTAGCCTAATAAAAATAAAATTTTCTAAGAAAAGGCCTTTATCAAGAAACATTTTAAAAACTCATTTGTAATTCAGGTTCTTTGTTTTGTTTTTTGTTTGTTTTTCCCCAGTTTCCTGATTGTGTTTAGCAGTTTTGGTATTTAGCTGATAGATGTTTTATGCTTAAATGAAGATATAAAAAGCAAAATACATTTGCCTTTAAGTTAGGATAAAAGTAGCACATAGGACTCATCTTTGGCACAGTAAAATTTTAGATCTGGAAGCTGGCTTCTTATGTCATAGAGGCAGTCTGGAGTGAGTGGTTCAAGGGACTCTCCAAAGGTCAGATTGTGAGTTTGTGGTAGAAATGGATCCAGAACCATATTTATTGATTCCTTGGCTATTTTTCATTGGCTACACCACAGGACTCAAGTTTAGGTTACATTTCTATTTTCTACTTGTTTGTTTTACTGCGGCATTTCAGTGTTACTGCTTTGTATTACATAACCTTGGACGCTTTATTTGGTTCCTTTTTACAATATATGCTAGTTTGGGCCTTATGAGTCTGAAGGTGGGCGAAGAATGAGGAACTACTGCTAGTATTATTAGTGATGGATTGAGCCCGAAGAATTTCAAAGTGAAGAATACTGTTTTTCATACACTCTTGTCAAGAATCTATAAGGCTCAAAATAAAATCAGATCTAAAACTGTTTAATTAAACTGATTATAAATATTTGGAATTAAATCTGTATTTTTTGAAACATTTTTGGTAAAGTCCAAAATTAATTCCATGATGTTTATGGTTTGCATTTGACTGCTGTTAGATAACTGGATGATTTCCAGTTTCTGGAAAGAGTTTCAAAGCTTTGTAGGGGTTATCTCATTTATGCCTTTAGCATGGATGACCTCTTTTTTTTTTTTTTTTTTTTTTTTTTTTTGGTATTTTTCTGAAGCTGGAAACGGGGAGAGACAGTCAGACAGACTCCCGCATGCGCCCGACCGGGATCCACCTGGCACGCCCACCAGGGGCGATGTTCTGCCCCTCCAGGGCGTCGCTCTGCGGAGACCAGAGCCACTCTAGCGCCTGGGGCAGAGGCCAAGGAGCCATCCCCAGCGCCTGGGCCATCTTTGCTCCAATGGAGCCTCGGCTGCGGAAGGGGAAGAGAGAGACAGAGAGGAAGGAGAGGGGGTGGTGGAGAAGCAAATGGGAATCGAACCCGGGACTTCTGCACGCCAAGCCGACGCTCTACCGCTGAGCCAACCGGCCAGGGCGCATGGACGATCTCTTAAAGCTTCAAGGAGTCGTATGATATAGGTAATAGCAATGGCTGCACTTAATAACAGAGAACAGAACATATAATGTGAGTGTCCGAGGTGGGACCCGAACCGTGGGGTTCTTCTCAAAAGCTCTGGTTCTCACCAGTAGCTCCTCTGCCCACATTACACAATTTCCTCTGTCACAAAATGCTGCCCACTGCTAAATTAAAGTCTACAGTGGTTCCTTGATTTAAGTTAGCAAAGCAATATACTCGAAAATTTTCATGCTATATTTGGGATACAGTGGTAATTTATGGTAACATCTGAACCTTTAGCCTCCTTTTTCCTCCTGTTTTTTCATAGTCTGTCTCAAAATCTTCTGCAGTTTCTATTTTCCTTGGTTTATTTGGAGCAGTAGTCAATAGCCTTTTGCATTATTTGGCTACCTTCATTTTTATTCTCAAAAGAGTAAGTGATTCTCTATTCCCAAGTAAGTATAAAGCTATTAGTCATTGACTCTGAAGTTCTTTATCAATATCCTATTTTTTATCTTTCTCTTAGAAAACTTATTTTATTCATATCTCATAAAGAAATACCTAATTTAGTTACCCATCAGGGGAATGTTTCTCATGTACTAGAGTTTGTACTATAATCTTCTCCTAAGCCCTTTCTAGAATCGTTACTGCTTATGACAATTGTTTCCCTTTCTCCTTTTGATAATGTCATACCTGCTTTCTTTAATTAAAATGAAACCTAATGGCTCTCTGCTCCTTCCAGCTTTTGTTCCCTACGTTTTCCAGTTTGTGAGTTTCTACCTATAACATTGACTATTATAGTTTTTGTGTTCTGATTTCACTTTCATTTATATTTGTACTGCTTCCCATACTAAGTAATTACTGGAATTCAAAGACCATGAGAAGTACCTTTAAATTAGCACTGCATTTGGTAATCAGAGGTACAGTATTTTTTAAAAGTTGACCTGTAAAGAATAAAAAAACTGTTCTTTCTCCTTTTACTATCTCTTGTTAGCCAAAACTCATGCAGGAGCTGCAAATCTGAGGGACTGAAATAGCTTTTATGCTAGGATAGGAGAAAATAGATCACTACTATACTTAGTAAGAGCAAGCAAAAAATTATCCTCTATAAAAGTAGGCTTACTTTAATGATATAGGTAAATTTTTATAACTTGCTAGTAAACAGTGGTTTCACATTTTATTTAGCAGTGGCTTACTTTTTCCCTTTCGTAATTCTAAGGGACCCTAATACTGTATCTAAAACCTAGAATGGGTTCTTAAACTATTTAAAATTTCATTGTTTGGGGCAAACACCTATTGCGTCAGTAAAAGCAGGGCTAGCGCACACTGAAGGGGACAGGGTTTCCTAAAACACAGTTGGAAAACCCTTGCTACAAAAGGGTGGGGATATAGGGTTTTTCCTAGTTTATTTGAGAAGATTGAGAGATTGTTAGGCTAAACAGCAACCACATTCCATTATGTACTGTGTGTAAACAGTTGCCATTATATTGTGTCACCCTCATTCTATCTTCATTTATAACATCTAATGGAGCTTAAATCAATTAGGAGACTTAGGATAGGCTATCTCTGTGCCAACTGCTAAACAGAAAAATAAAGCAGAGTCCAAAAGATGCTGAAAAGGAAGCTTGTTCTTAATCCTTCCTCTAAAGTTAGAACAGTTAGATTACTTCCCTGGAAGCATTTGTTTTTCCTACTGAAAAGGGAATAAAGCAAAAATTGAGAAGAGAATAAATGGACCATTGAATTATTTTGGATCATTATCTTTTGGTGTTTCTGTGAAGTTAGGTTGTAGTGATTTCTTAGGCTGTTTTTTGGTTTGGTTTGGTTTTGGTTTTGGTTTTGAGAGAGAGGGAGAGAGGCATCAACTTGTTCCACTTCAGCATGCCATTGATTGCTTCTCATATATGTCCTGATCAAGGTTTGAACTGGTGGCCTGGGGGTTGAGCCAGTGCCGGAGGGACTGAGCCCGCATCCTGGGAATCAAGCCAGCGCCCTCAGTATAAACTCAGCAACCCAAGGATCAAGCAGCCGTTGTAATTTTTAAAAATAAGAAATGGATCTGATCTTTGATTTATTATATTTGATTATTTTATAACGCTTTGCCACTTGTATCATCCTAACACAGTTGATAGCTCTCTTGTGTATAAAATCATTTCATCATCCTCTGCTTAAGGAGCAAGTATTGAACATGTAATTGCATGTCATGGAGGAAAGATGGTTGTAGCATACTTAAAAGTGGCTCTTATTTCCTGTGGTCTTATTAAAAGAAAAAAATTATTAGTTGAAAAATATTCTTTTAATATGAATGTGTTTGAAAAATTGTAGTTTCTTTTTAAAAAAATAATTTTATTTAATCACTTATTATTTTTGAAAATTTTTTTCAATTGATTTGAGAGAAGAGAAAGGAAGGGGTTAGAGAAAGAGAGAGAGAGACAGAGAGAGAGAGAGAGAGAAGCATCAACTCATTTCACTTATTTGTTCCATATAGTTGTGTACTCATTGCTTTTCATATGTATGTACCCTGGCTGGGTGTCGAACCCAAAAACTCTGGCATGCCAGGTCAATGCTTTATTCATTGCAGTTTTTTTTTATTCTAATATTTTGAATGTCATCAGTCTTGTACTCTTTCTTTCTCTACTGAACTATGTAATTTTTTTTGCCTTGCAGTACTATTTTTCCCCTTGAGTATATAGCTTTTCACTTGTGATCTTTCTTTTTCTCAAATTGCACTTAAAGCCACTGTTTTATTTTATGTATTTATTTATTTGTGGTTGATGCTTTTTAGTTCAAATTCCTCTTTCTGTACGTTTTGTGCACAGAAACTAAAATTTCAATGGGTATAATTTATAAAAAAAGGATATTAGTTAAAATTAGGTTGTATTGGAGCTGTTGTTTGTGAATGTCATCTCTCATTTAGCTGACTACCTTTTTGTTTTGTTCTCAGTTTCTTTTGCTGTGCAGAAGCTTTTTAGTTTGATATAGTCCCATTCATTTATTTTTGCTTTTACTCCCCTTGCCTTTGGGGTCAAATTCATAAATTGTTCTCTATGGCCAAGGTCCATGAGTTCAGTACCTATGTTTTCTTCGATGTAATTTAGTGTTTCAGATCTTATATTTAGGTTTTCAATCCATTTTGAATTAAATTTTGTAAAAGGGGACAAATTGTAGTCAAGCTTTATTCTTTTGTGTGTGGCTTTCCAGTTTTCTCAGCACTGTTTATTGAAGAGGCTTTCTTTTCTCCATTGTGTGTTTTTGGCTATATACAATAGAATACTACTCAGCCATAAGAAATAATGACATACTGATATTTATGACAACATGGGTAGACCCTGAGAACATTACACTGAGTAAAATAAGTAAATCAGAAAAAGTTAAGAACTGTATGATTTCACACATAAGTGGGATATAAAATTGCGACTCATGGACATAGATAAAAGTGAAGTGGTTACCAGAGGGAGGGAGATGTGAGGAAGGAGTTAGGGGAAAGGGAGTAAAGAGGGACAAATATATAGTGACGGAAAATGATTTGACTTTGGGTGATGGATATACAACATAATCCAATAGTTCAAATGCTATAGAAATGTTGACCTGAAACCTATGTACTCTTGTTGATCAGTGTCACCCTGTTAAATTTACTTTTCTAAATAAAATTAAAAGAATAAAATAATAAATAAATAAAATAAAAATTAGGTTGTACAATTCCCAAAAATTGTACCTATTTAAAAAATCCTTCAAAATTAAGAATCATAATGAAGATTTTATAAGTAGATGCATTGCTTTTAAGATTTGAGAAATGAGCTTGTGAAGTCATAACAGCTAAATTCTGTGTGGGTATTAAAAGGTGAATTGAAAATGAAAGAGAAGTATAAGGAAGAAATGTTCAGGAAGGAGGAAGTGTCATCACCTCAATTAGAAAAGCCCAGTTAAGGGGTTGAGCAGCCTTGGAGGCTATTGTAAGGACAGGTTTCCTTTAGGTTGTTCATACATCTTCCTCTGTAAGCAGAATAAAGAGCACTTTCCCCTGCCTAGCCAACACATTCCCTGCTTCTTCTTTCTCCCAGATCTCAGCGTAAATGTCACCTCCTCAGAGAAGGAATACTAATCTAAAATAAGAAGGAGTTCCCCATTCTACTCACATCAGCTTGCTTTATTTTCACCACAAGCATTTATTATTCAATACTATTTTATTTTCATTATAGCACTTACTGTTCAATACTTCCTTTCTCAATATTTTCATGCATGTATGTTCCTTTCTTTGTCCTTCTCCTCTTCCCTTTCTCCCAAAGGTAGACATAAGCTTAATGAGTGCAGGCACCATGTCGGTTGTGTTACTGCTCTGTCTCTAGTCCCTAGAATAGAATCTTCACTTAGACAACAATATCTCTGCCTAAACCAGGGGTCCCCAAACTACGGCCTGCGGGCCGCATGCAGCCCCCTGAGGCCATTTATCCGGCCCCGCTGCACTTCCGGAAGGGGCACCTTTTTCATTGGTGGTCAGTGAGAGGAGCATAATCCCCATTGAAATACTGGTCAGTTTGTTGATTTAAATTTACTTGTTCTTTATTTTAAATGTTGTATTTGTTCCCGTTTTGTTTTTTTACTTTAAAATAAGATATGTGCAGTGTGCATAGGGATTTGTTCATAGTTTTTTTTATAGTCCGGCCCTCCAATGGTCTGAGTGACAGTGAACTGGCCCCCTATGTAAAAAGTTTGGGGACCCCTGGCCTAAACTGTCATCTGCAGGACTTGAGAGCAGGACTCCATCTTATCTTTGTAGCCCTATGATTATATAATTAATTCAAGCCAATGAATTAATTAGGTTAATATCTGAGGAAATAAAGAATTAATATTAATGATAAAATAGGATGATTTTATAAATGAAGATGAGATTTTCTTTTCCTTCTAAATAAAAAGCAGCACCAGTCTTAGTGAATCCTGGGCCAATTGTAAAACTTGGGGTGAACTTCAATTCCAGAGGGTTGTTCCAAGGATTGTTTACTTCTCATATCTCCTGACATCATGAAGTATTGTCTTAGGAAGTGGGATTTTTTTAATAAGAATTTATAGATTCTTTAAAAAAATTTTATTTATTTAATTAATTAATTGGTTTTTTTAAGAGAGAGAGAGAAGGGGGAAGGAGCAGGAAGCATCAACTCCCATATGTGCCTTGACCAGGCAAGCCCAGGGTTTTGAACTGGTGACCTCAACATTCCAGGTTGATGCTTTATCCACTACACCACCACAGGTCAGGCAAGAAGTGGGATTTTTAAATGGCTGTTTTTTATGTTAAATAATAAAAGCCCCAAGAAAGGAACTGGGTTACCCCATGACCAGCTTTTATATTATTTTATATTTTTGCAGTTTTTCTTTCTTTTTTTAAAAACTAAATTTATTGGGGTGACATTGGTTAATAGAATTATATACATTTCAGGTGTATGGTTCTATAATACATCATCTGCATATTGTATAGTGTGTTCAACACCCCAAGTCAAGTGACTTTTTGATGTAGTAGTACACACTGACATTAAGATGCTCCTCCCTAATACTGGGAGGGTCTTAGTTCCTTCTGTAGAAGATAATTTTCCATGTAGCTAATGTTGCTTTTCCAGATGGACTTCCTGAAATATCATACTCTGAGAAACATATTGCCCAAGGTTTAACTTTAAAAAAGAAATGATGGTTATCCTTGAGATAGAAATCTCAAGATTTTTCTACTTGAATGATTCTCAAGAAAAGAATCAAGTCTGTCCTTAGGGTGAACTGAAGATATGGATTTTTGTTTTTATTTCCCAAAAAATTAGCCTGGACATATATTTACACTAGGCTGGTCATTTTGAAGTAATGTCACATATTGAGTTATATGAGGGAACTCAGGGCAAGTTGGTGTAAGTACTATCAGTTTTAGTGAAAGATGTAAGCTTGAGGATTTCTATTTAATATTCCTAACAACTCATACTGTTATATAGTTTTGGACAATATGCATTTTGTTGGCTCACGTGTTAACATGTTCCTTGAAGAAATTATTGTGAAGATGATCTTATTTTAATATCACAGTTATATTCCTTCAAGGTAAAAAGTATTGATTTAGCCTCAGCAAACTAGGCTTTGCTTAACTTTCATGATCCAACTCCTTAGAAAGGTAAAAAGGTGCATATATTTTTAAAACGTCACAATTTTTCCTCCTCTGGTGAGAAAGGCTAGTGATATTGTGAGTCTATAAATAAATATTCACACCTGACCAGGTGGTGGCGCAGTGCATAGAGCATCGGACTGGGATGCAGAGGACCCAGGTTCGAAACCCTAAGGTTGCTGGCTTGAGCATGAGCTCATCTGGCTTGAGTAAAGGCTCACCTGCTTGAGCAAGGGGTCACTCGCTCTTGCCCCCCTTGCCCCCCGTCAAAGCACATATGAGAAAGCAATCAATTGACAAGCAATTAGTGAAAAACTAAGATGCCACAATGAAGAATTGATGCTTGTCATCTCTCTCCCTTCCTGTCTGTCTGTCCCTCTCTGTCTCTGTCAAATAAATAAATAAATAAATAATATTCACGTTACTAAGAAATGAAGTTATTTTTATTGTCATAATTAAGATTTTTTTTCAATATTTAACAAAATTTCTCACGTGGATACCTGAGGGGCATGTGAAAAAAAAAGTCTTTCCTATGGCCAATTTGGAATCTTAAACTCTTATTCCAAATCCAGGATTTCAAAGTCAACAATTCCTTTTTTATATGTGCAATATGTTTTTATCGACCTGGACTTTCTGAGTGTATGTGGTATGAGGTTCTTTATATAAATATAAACTTTACTCATATTATCTGTTTTTTCTTCATCATTTTCTGTGTTTCTGCTAATACTAATTCATTATGCTACTTTACTCTCCAGTGCTTTTGCTCATACTCTGTGAAGCTCATGCTAAAGTTACGTTTCATTAATTCAAGTCAAGTTCATAAATGGGGGCTGAGTTCAGAGATGAGAAGGTGCCTGTGACACAGCCTTAGTCCTTGTAAAGTACAGAATTAAATTGAGCATGGGGCTTATTAGTAGCATAGAATTAGCTAATATGATGCAGTGAGAAAAGAATGGTTGAATCTGAAAGAAGAAAACTACTGATTTTAATTTGGAGTTTTGGCAGAAGGCTCTACAGAGTCAAGATGTTATTTGAGTTGGTCTTTGAGTACACCCATGGGATCCTGAGGATGTAGATAGGTGTTCTGTATTTACCTAGTTAGCTAACTGTATCTACTTTGTTTCTTTAAAGCTTTCTAAAAGGTAACTGGAGAGTTTTCTTGTGTGTCCAGAGTTTTTAGGTAAGAGGAGGGGAGGGTCACCTGACAACCCTGTCTAGGGCCAATGCTTGAGTATCCAGCTATTTTAGTGCCTGAGGCTAACTGGCTTGGATCAACTGAGCTATTCTCAGCACCCTGGGCCATGCTTGAATCAATCGAGCTACTGGCTGTGGGAAGGGAAGAGGTAGAGAAGGGGGAAATGGAGGGGAGAGAGAAATAAATGGTTGCTTCTTCTGTGTGCCCTGATTGGGAATTGAACCCCAGATATCCATATGCCAGAAAAGGCTCTATCCACTGAGCCACTGGCCAGGGCCATGACCACAGTTTTTTAATGTGTAGGAATCAATTAGGGTTTTAGAACTATATTTAAAAATATCAACAAGGTATAAACAACTCAACAATAGGGCTCAAAAGTTGCCCTGTGTTATCTTTATTCCTACTTCATGGAAATGATGAAATGACACAAAGGGGGAAAATCTTGTTTTGTTGTTTAGTGATGGGCTAAATACATAGAAGCAATGGTGGAACCGCACGCGTGCATGTATGCGTGTGTGTGTGTGCGTGTGTGTGTGTGTGTGTGTGTATGTATGTGCGTGGATGCATGCTTGCATGTGTTCATGAAAACAAAAACAAAACCCAACTGTTGATTTTTGTCCTTTTCATGTCACAAATGTAAGGGCTTGGCATCCATCTTCAGGGATAATGTGGTATTCAGACTGCTAGATGGTAGCCCTGGACTTTCAAACACTCACACAGAGCAGCTGGGTGCAGAGACATGGCCCATGTAGCACCATTTTACTGATCATAAGGGCGCTGATGCAGTGACACTAAAGCAAGGGGGGAAGAAATCCAAAATGCTCAAGCTGGAGAGGACATTTGTCATAAAACAGTGATAATGACCACTCTCTCTATAGAGAGTTTGGTGTTTCCTTCCTGATGGGTCTGCATAGTTAATAAAGTACAACCAATAATTATCAGTGAGCAACTGTACCATGTCCTGAACAAAAGTACTCAGATGGGTATAAATCATAGTGTCTAAACAAACATGCTGGAGAGAGGTTCTGGAGAAGAATCTACCAGCTGTTTTCCTAAGTATTAGGGGAAAAAACTTCTGTCTAATGGTATTTTCTAAATCTTATTATTATTATTTTTTTTTTATTTTTTTTCATTTTTCTGAAGCTGGAAACGGGGAGAGACAGTCAGACAGACTCCCGCATGCGCCCGACCGGGATCCACCCGGCACGCCCACCAGGGGCGACGCTCTGCCCACCAGGGGGCGATGCTCTGCCCATCCTGGGCGTCGCCATGTTGCGACCAGAGCCGCTCTAGCGCCTGAGGTAGAGGCCACAGAGCCATCCCCAGCGCCCGGGCCATCTTTGCTCCAATGGAGCCTTGGCTGCGGGAGGGGAAGAGAGAGACAGAGAGGAAAGCGCGGCGGAGGGGGTGGAGAAGCAAATGGGCGCTTCTCCTGTGTGCCCTGGCCGGGAATCGAACCCGGGTCCTCCGCACGCTAGGCCGACTCTAAATCTTAAATGAGGGTATTATGGGCCTAGAAGAGTTTTTTCTTTTTTAGTGCTAAAATATAGGATCTTTTAATTAAATTTATTTATTGTATATACATATGTAATTAGTATATAAACATAAAATCATTCATTCATCTAAGGGACATTTATTTCTCTGTACCAAGCACAGAACTTTTTTGTCTTTTTCTCCTAAAGGAAGAAGATATTAAAATCCCAGGTAGTAAGAAAGGGTTTGACTTATGCCAGGTTAATTAAATCATGACCCTTTTCCCTTTTTATTTTTTAAAAATATTTTATTTTTTTTTTTAAGTGAGAGGAGAGGAGATAAAGACAGATTTCCACATGCGCCCCCACTGGTATCCAACCAGCAACCCCGTTTGGGGCTGATGCTCGAATTAACTGAGCTCTTCTCAGCACCTGGGCCAATACTCAAACCTATCGAGCCACTGGCTGTGGGATGGGAAGAGGGAAAGAAGGGGGAGAGGAGCAGATGGTCGCTTCTCTTGTGTGCCTTGACTGGGAATTGAACCCGGATGTCCATATACTGGGCCGATGCTCTATCCACTGAATCAATATGCCAGGGTTCCTTTCCCTGTTTTATGTGTTTTTCTTTTCTTGTATATGTTTTTTGCTCAACTAAAAATTAAAATATGTTAATGATAAATGTATTAACTTAATATCATACCATTTATTATGTATATGGGTCTATACTGTGTTTATTATTATTTTTTCTTTTTTTCTGAAGTGAGAAGCAGGGAGGCAGAGAGACAGACTCCTGCATACACCTGACCGGGATCCACCCAGCAAGCCCACTAGGGGACAATGCTCAGCCCATCTGGGGTGTTGCTCTGTTGCAACTGGAGCCATTCTAGCACCTGAGGTGGAGGGAGGCCATGGAGCCATCCTGAGCCCCTGGGCCAACTTCTGCTCCAGTGGAGCCTTGGCTACAGGAGGGGAAGAGAGAGATAAAGAGAAAGGAGAGGGAGAAGGGTGGAGAAGCAGATAGGCGCTTTTCCTGGGTGCCCTGGCTGGGAATCAAACCTGGGACTTCCACATGCCAGGCCAACACTCTACCACTGAGCCAACCAGCCAGGGCCTATATTGTGCTTATTATTTTTGGAAAGCTATTTTAGGGGAAAATTAACTATTATTTACAAAAACTTTGATCTGTTCCTATTAGGCATGGATTTTAGGTGTTGGGTACTGGTAGTCTTGCATGGTACAGGTGGCTAGAGTTTTTAAACGTCTCCTAATTAGAGCCTTTGCATACATGGGTACTAATGTGTGGAAGGAGAGAAGAGACATGTTATTTATGGCTGTATCATGTTAGTTTCAAAATGACATTAGAGATCTTTTGGCCCAATTTCTTGTCTTATTTTCCTAATACTTTGTACTATCAGAATTAGAACCAGTTAGTGCTGTATACTCAACTGTCAAGAGAAGACTCATTTGTGGCTACACTTTCTATCACTTGTGTCCATTTTTTAAAGTTATAGTGATTATAGAGAGTTTGTAAAATAATTTGATGGGCTAATATCAATTCATGGTTGCTTCTGGCAAGCGACTTCTTTAGCAGTGATAAATTAGTGAAGGATGGTATAAGTCTTTTAAAAATTTAATTGAACAGACATTTGTTAAGTACCTATTATGTGACGCAGCGTTAGTGCCCAGAGTTACAGATATGAATAGCGACGGAGTTGTGGACCTCAAGGGGCTCTTTCTAGTGGAGGAGTCTTAAAGGTGCCATGCCATGTGTACCAGCCCAGAGAAGGTTGAAAGAGGAATAAGGGAGATGTCCTGAAAGACCAAACATCTGGGCTGGATTTTGACAGGAATAAGAGCTTCCAGTAATTTCTACTGAATTAATTTTCATAGTTTAAAGATCTCATTTATATGTGGAATCTAATGAACAAAGTGAACTGAGGAATGGAATAGAGGCAGAGGTGGGGTCACAGGGACTAAAGGGACAGCTCTCAGAGGGAAGGGGGATGAGTGGATGAGATCAGAGAAGGTAATGGGATTAGTAAAAGTATATATACATAACACAGAAGATACAGATAACAAGATAGCAAATCCCAAAGGGAAGGGGGAAGGGAATTAGGGGAAGGGGGGCAAAGGGAGGGTTATGGGGGACAAGGGGTGGGGATGAGGGTGTTATATTGAGTGGGACACTTGAATCCATGTTAACACAATAAATTAAAATTAATTAAATTTTAAAATTAAATATTAGTCTTTACATTTTATTATCACCTAAAAAAATCTGATGGCTTTCCAAAGATGAATGTCTTTTCAATAACTTGGTAACTTGGCCTTTTATCAAATAGTTCTTAGGATTATCTAATTCCTAAACAGTTGAGAGAAAGGATGAGTTGCTTAGATAGTATAAAGGTAATAGTGGTTAGTGATCATAGAAGAGATTCTCAGCAATGATCATGCCTCAGGTAAACCTCATTTTCAGTGATGCTGCCACTGTGCAAAGTTTGGAAAGGGATACTTAGTGAAGATGTGTTGTTGAGTGACAGAAGGAGACCCTAAATGTGGTTCTACTAGTTTAAAAGTAATTGTTTTATGTCTATTGTACCATCCCTACTGACTAAAATATTTCTTAGTTTTAACTTCGGTTTCTTTTTTAGGAACAGGGTTAGAAACTCATGTTAATGATTCTGGTTATAAGATACTTGAATAAATAAACAAGCAAACTACTTCCCCTAATTTGACTTTCTTCAGGTTGAAACTTTTATTTATTTAGTTAGTTAGTTTTTTTGGTTTTCGTATTGCTACTGATTGTCTGGCATGTGTATAAAATATTGTTTGCTTCTAATTAGGAGCTCAGGGTGTTCAACAGACATTGTTCATTGTGATTTATGAAAGTATTCCATTTAAAAATAATTGAGGTATGTGTTGGTAAACAGTTTCTTATAAAACCAGACTTCTATGGAAAATGAATACATAAGAGATCATTTCCTTTAGTGGGTGGAAAAAAATCCAAGACTTACAACTATTAGATATGCTCACTAACAGCTGTTTCTTATAATAGGAGCAGTGCGCATGCAGAATAGAGAAAATGAATTATACAAAAGGTTATATAGAGGAACAGCTATAATTTCTCTGGCTAGCACAGCAACTCACAGAATAAACTTTTTTTCAAATAACATTGGCACTATTAATCCCAAGCGACCTGGGCACTGAAACTGTTTTTCTAAAAAGGAGCTCTGCAGCCTGAAAGGGTTGTGGGTATAATGTTAGCCTCCTAGCTGGGGTGGGGTAGGGTGCATTTAATGGCACAATATCCAGGGTATTTGAATATTCATGAGAAGTTGGCAGGTGGTCAGTAGATGAAGGACTAAAGTCACTCTTGAGTCCTTGTGCTTTTTCATATTTTATTAGAGAAACTTGTAAGGGCAGGTGAGATCCCTCATTCCTGATTGACTTCTGATGATGTTGGTTTGGGGAAATGGTTTTAAGGTGGACTAAAGAAGATGGTCAAATGTTTAAGTCCTATCTTCAGTATACTTCTTTTTAACCATATATGTACTTGTGGAATGTCTAACTAATTTTCATGTCCATCATCATGATCGTCTATAATAAAAATTCCTCACACTTCTATTTCCCCCCATATATAGTCTTCTTGCATTTTAATAGCCATGCTTAGAGATGTATAGATTGTGTTCTCTATTTTAAAGTGAAAGGAAGTGGAAGTTGTCTGGAGAATTTTTAATCCAGGCCTGTGGACCTGGGTCTTCTAATCCAAGTCCAGGGCTTTCTACTTGCTTCTTCCTTTCTGTTTTTTACCTGAAAAGGTACATGACAATTGGGTATTTTACCAATTAGATTTCCTGTGTCAATTCAGTTACTTACTAAGAACTCCTGTGCTCCAGGATCTGTGCCGTGTCTTTTACATACATAATCCTGTTTAATCCTTACACTGTCCAGGAGAGGAATCTGATGTTCAGAGAATTGGCTAGTCTGAGGTAGATCCTGGATTGTCGCCCATGTTTGTCTGAGCCCTTGACACTCTTTATTATATTCCTGAGATAAATGTTTCAGTCTTTGAGGAATGAAGGGAAATTACAGATGATATTTCTGAATAAATAGTAATAAGGAACTCTGTTGAGTGTCAAACCAGCAATTCAGACAGATAGTGCTTTGGAAGGTGAAAAGAGAAGAGATGATTGATTGTATCTTGTGGTCCGGAAAGGCCTTGTGAAGAAACCGGGATTTGAACTAGCAGAGGATATTAAAAATAGCATGAAAGTGTGATGGGAGAAATAACAAAAGGACAAGTCACAGTTGGGAAATGATGGGCACACTTGAGGGGAATTGATGCATTTGACTGAAGCACAGGAGGGGTTTGGTGGCTCACTAAAGGAAGAAGGCTGAAACGTGAGCTGGGGCTCTGTTGCAGAGTACTTGGGCTACCAGGGTGTATGGCCTTGATGTTCAGTGTTACATCTTCTTTGTGATACTGCCAAATGCAATCTTTTTGTTTGTTTGTTTGTTTTTTTGTTTTTTCTGAAGCTGGAAACGGGGAGAGACAGTCAGACAGACTCCCGCATGCGTCCGACCGGGATCCACCCGGCACGCCCACCAGGGGCGACGCTCTGCCCACCAGGGGGCGATACTCTGCCCCTCCGGGGCGTCGCTCTGCCGCGACCAGAGCCACTCTAACGCCTGGGGCAGAGGCCAAGGAGCCATCCCCAGCGCCAGAGCCATCTTTGCTCCAATGGAATCTTGGCTGCGGGAGGGGAAGAAAGAGACAGAGAGGAAGGACGAGGTGGGGGTGGAGAAGCAAATGGGCGCTTCTCCTATGTGCCCTGGCCAGGAATCGAACCCGGGTCCCCTGCACACCAGGTCGACGCTCTACCGCTGAGCCAACCGGCCAGGGCCCCAAATGCAATCTTAATTAGAATAATTCCAGTTGACTTGTGATTGATTTTGGAAAATTGTAGTGGGATGAAATTATATTTAGCTTCTTAGGGTGTTTCTTATTTCCCAAGAGCTTTTCTAAATAGTGTTATCTAATAGTCTTTCTTCCTAAGAAATACAAAAGCCTTATTGTTTCTTATATATTCTTATGATGTGAATGATTTTAAGTGTTTGTATGCATACCAGTATTTCAGTAAACATTCATTTCTTGGGGAAAGGGGGGATAGTGACTTAATGGGCAACCAGTAACTGTGGGAGAATGTGAATTTGGGATTTTCTAAGGAAGGGGGGTGGTCAGGCCACTTTTTGGCACAGAAATCAGTATATCTCGGAGAAATAAGGGGTTTAGCAGTAGAGTGACTTACATCAAAGACTAGACATAGATAGTACTTTCATTAGGAAACTTTCATGCTTTGGATCATAAGGAACTATCTGCAGTTTTCCTAAAGCTTTAGGTCAGGACAATTAGAACTGAAGTCTAGTCACTCATGATTATGGCTGACCTCCCTGTCAAGATTTGAATAATTAACTTACATATCTTTTTTACATGGGATAATTATTATAGGTTCTGGAGAATAAATAAAGGACATATGATACAGATGAGGGCTTGGCAAAGGGTTGTGAGAATTGAGGATCTTGATGGTAAAATGGGATTTTTTTTTAAAGGAAAGAAAACTCTATTTGTTATTCTCATCTTATCTATTTTCTCTCTTTAATGTTGCAGTGTGCAAAGATCCACCTTACAAAGTAGAAGAATCTGGGTATGCTGGTTTCATTTTGCCAATTGAGGTTTATTTTAAAAACAAGGTATGTAATCTTTACCCATTAATCTTTCAGTAGAGGATCCTTCATTAACCAGATGATATTTAAAATAATTTTGATTCATAAGCACTTCTATCACTAGATAATTTTAAAATAAAAGTTAAATTTGTCTTTTAGGGATTTTGGCTATTGTTTTCCTTAATTATACAGGAAGTAGCTGGAAAAAGATAATTTCAATTATATGAAGTCAAATTATATGAAATTCATTAAATATTTTCTTTAATAGAATTATTACTATTTGAAAAAAGATTAATATATGTTTATAAAGTAGAAAAGATTAATTAATGTTTTTCAGTGATGTACTCCTTTTTTCATTTTCTTATTCTAGAACTTTTATAATTCTAGACTTGCAAAGTAAAAATCTCTCATTTTAAGCTGATACACACACACATAATATACCTGTGCAATTATATCAACTTGTGATATTATGGATTCTACTAGATTTAAGAGCCTTCAACAGTACAAATGTGGCAAAACAGACAGACTGTAAAATATTGGACAAATTTCACAACTTCTGGGGCTCACTTCTTTATTTATAAAGTGGGAATAGGAGTAGAGTATCTACCTCATAAGGTGGCTAGGAGGATCAGATAATGTAAAGCTGAGTGTTTACAATAATGCTTTATATATATGTAACCATTAGTAAGTGCTATGTTATGTTTAATCACACTGTTCTCTCTGTTTATTCCAAAGTAATCTTAATTTCTGAAACTTGCTTAAAAGAGAGATAATTCATACACACACACACACCCTTGTTTTTGAAAGGAACCAAGCTAATAGGATGTCATGTTGACCAAGCCAGTACTCCATAAAGTACGGTCCTATGCCAGCAACATCAGCATCACCTAAGAGAAGCAGGTTACAAGTGACATTCTCAGGCTCTATCCCACATCTCCTGAATCAGAATCTCTGGGACTGGGGCCTACGAGTCTGCATATTTGCTGGCTTTCTAGGTAATTCTCATCCATAATGAAGAATGAGAACCACTGATAAACCACTCTTTAATGCTTAGTACCTCCCATTGCAACAGTATCCCACTAGCTTTTTCAATATGTCAGTGGCCCAGCAAAAAAAAAAAAATTATCATTAAGAGATAATGCATTTTTAATTAAGCTGTAATAAAACTATCCTGAAAAATAGGAATGTATGGATGACAGGCATAGATTTTGTTTTTTATATTTTTTGTTTGTTTATTTGTTTTTCTTGGTTGATTGATTTTAGCTAGAGAAGAAGGGAGAGAATGAGACAGAAAGAGAAACAGAAATGTTAATTTGTTCCTATATGTGCCCTGACCAAGTATGGAACCAGCAATCTCTGTGCCTCGGGCCAATGCTCTAACCACCTGAGCTATCTGGCCAAGGCCATATTTTTTGTTTCTGAGTCCATCTCCTCATGTACTATATCCCTGGTATACCACCTCCTTACAAACCTGCTACCCATACCCCCATTACTTTTTTTTTTAACTATTTTTATTTTGAGAGCATATGCGGCACTAACTTATTTCTGTATAGTTAAATATTTGAATACTTACTTTGTCCTTGTCAGTTTTCTGATCCACTTAGTGGGTTTACAAGAACTTTTCATACATGAATAGTATCACTTCTAATTTAAAGGAAAGGAAATTGAGTCATTGATAGATTGCATGGCTTGTCTAAGGCCAATTTTTGAGTTTTATCATTTTATGCATCCTTAGAGTTTATTCAATGCTGTCTTAAAGAATGAACATCCATTGCCATAATGGTTGATGGAAGAATTATTGTTCAAAGTTTTCATAGGAGGTGAGAGCAAACAGCAGAAGGACCTCCATGTGATCTTGGAGTCCCACTACTGCATATTAAGGCTGTTATCCTGTTCTTGGTCGCATCATTATCCTTGTGCTTCCAGACAAGCTTGTTTTCAGTCTTGCTCATTTATTTGAGAGGTCAGACTCAGAGGGGTGGTGGAGTGTCAGTGCTTATTTTGAGTTCGTGTGTATTCGTTCTGTTTTGGGCTGTATTTGTGTCCGACAGCTGGAGCCTGTCTTTGAGAACCGTGTGTGTTTCAGAAGCTCTCAACCAGCAGGCACACTAAACATA
The DNA here is from genome assembly GCF_036850765.1 of Saccopteryx bilineata. Classification (NCBI taxonomy): domain Eukaryota; kingdom Metazoa; phylum Chordata; class Mammalia; order Chiroptera; family Emballonuridae; genus Saccopteryx; species Saccopteryx bilineata. Next base: position 81,963,796 of record NC_089491.1, on the reverse strand, counting down.
ACCGACTGTAGCACTTTAGGTTTGAAAGGATCCCGGGCTTCCCTTTCTTCCTGTCCTTGGGGAAAGCACCGGAGTAAATCTGGGATTAAAGCAGAATGAGGGGTTAATCTGATGTTGCCAAAACCAGATTTTCACCTCTAGAAAATATGCTAGCTTTATATATAATAAATGCATATGTTCTTGTTTGAACTTCGAGCAGAATATTTTCTGAGGGGAATAGACTGACATAATATCGATGTCTGTTCTCTAGAAAATATGTTCATTTGTCTAGAACACAAGCTTATGGGGCACTTTCTTTCTTAGAAAAGCTTTGTTAAAAGGAAATTGCACTCAGGATACATAGAAAGATATCACTTTCTGCAATTCTTACCCTTAGTTTTATTGAAAATGGATTTTTTTTTTGTTTTAAACTGTTGCAGACTATAAAGTGATGTTATTACTTCATTCTTTATCTTCTGGCAATTAATTATATTCATCAATATATTTTTATCTCTAAAAATGTATGCAGGTATATACTCCTAGTAAAAGTATATGGAGTAAAATGTAGAAATTTTATTCTCTTGACTCTATTTAATCATTGTTAACTATTTGATTAACTATTCCATTTCCATCTCATGTGTTTACTCAGATAAAATGTATGTCAATACAGATAGAGGCTGAAGTCACATAATGTATCATACTATAATATTTTTCTCTGACTTGTATTTAATTCACTTAGCAATATGCCTTTCCAAGTCACAGTTTTGTTTATTTGTTTGTTTATTTGTTTTTTGTGGCAGAGACAGAGTCAGAGAGAGGGACAGACAGACAGGAAGGGAGAGAGATGAGAAACATCAGTTCTTCATTGAGGCTCCTTAGTTGTTCATTGATTGATTTCTCATATGTGCCTTGACCGGGGAGCTACAGCAGACCGAGTGACCCCTTGCTCGAACCAACGACCTTGGGCTTAAGCTGGTGAGCCTTGCTCAAGCTGGCAACCTCGTGGTCTCAAACCTGGGTCTTCCACATCCCAATCCGATGCTCTACTCTCTGCACCACCATCTGGTCAGGCACAGTTTTAAATATCTGAGTGGTAATCCATGGTAATGATATATTCACAAGCAGACCTTTTTTTTTTATTTTTTGCTATTATAAACAGTGCTACCATAAACATTTTATATATTACATATATACACATAAGTTCAAATATGTATACAAATATATATATTTAAATATTTATATAAAAGAGAATTACTAGGTTAGGGTATCATACGCATTTAGTGTGTTGATAATGCCAAAGTGTCTTCTTAAAAGTTTTACCAATTTATATTCCAAATTATAAGGTAGAAAACAGGCCCTTTTTAAAATTAATTTTAAGGTTGTATAGATTGCTGTTTTACAATTTAAAGGAAAGCAGGTAAGTGAAAAATGATCATAATTTAATGTGATGATTACATTAATAAAGAAATGCTATAAGGGAGATGTCTGATTCTGATTGGATTTGGGGAGTTAAGACTTTTCAGAGGTTTTCATGCTTTAACTGGGTCTTGAATAATGAGCTTGCATAAGTGGGCAAGGGAGGGAGGTATCTTGGGATGGAGGACGTTTTAGTCATGGGGGACACTAGATGTGAAAGGCAGAATGAATGAGGTAATGTGCATTAATGGGGAACTGCAAGCGCTTCACAGTTATAGAAGAATAGGGTGTAGTAAGAGAGCAGAAGAAATGCAAGAAAGGTATTTAAAGACTATGGTGGTTATTCCAAGGAGATGGGATTTTATCTTGTAAAAAATGATGAGTCATTAAAGGCTTTTATACCAAGGAGTGATGGATGAGGCAGAATGGGGTAAGTTCCAAAACAGGGTAGCAAGGTGACCAGGTGAGGAATGCTGAAGGTCTAAGCTAAGGCAGTGGTTATGGTAACTGGAGAACAGGGGGCAGTTCTGAGGAGGAATACCAAGTAGAAGTTGAAGACAATTTCACTATAACAAGTGAGGCAGAAGGAAGATTAGAGGATGATTTTTCTGTATTTTAACCTTGGCAAGCAATTAGGATTTTTGTTTGCCTTGGTGCTATAGAGTATAGGGAAAGAACAGAGGAAAATAACTTCAGTTTAAGATAATGCATGGATTTGATGTTGCCACCGGCCAGTGTAGTAGAGATGTGAATAGAATGTGGACCACATGCATGACAGTTAAGAAAGAGCTGGGCTGGAGATATAGACGGGAGGGGGGTTGCTGTCATATAGGTAGAACTGACTCCTGTGAAGGGATGTCATCACCCTGGAAAGCTGTGCCAAAAATTAAAGGACATGTATGGGATCAGTGAAGAAAGAAAGGAAGTATGAAGGCTAAGAAGGAATGCTAGTAACTGTGAGCTAGTAGCCAGGAAAGAATGGCATCTTGATGAGAGGGAAGGCAGGTCCCATGCTGATTGGCAGTAGCAGTGACGCAACAGTGAACAAATGAGTGGAGACTATGATTTGCCCAAGTTTGGGCCAGGAGCTGGAAACATTGAATTTGTAGTACATTCTGACAGTTTCAGGTGCTCAGACTTTTGAGTAAAAGGAACTGGGTTCAAATCACCTGTTTCATCATGTGTTAGTCATATAAGGAATTCTTTTAAAGAGAAACATTGCCTTATTTGACTATGTAACATTTTAATGTATTAAAAAAGCACAAACACCTGATGATACATTGCTGGTGAGATTTTAAAATGGGGTAGCCACTCTAGAAAACACTAAGGCAGTTCCTGAAGATGATAAACATAGAACAACATAATAGAGTGGCCCAGAAATTCCACTTCTAGGTGTATACTTAAAAGAAATGAAAATACACCTTCACATAAAAACTTTGTACATCAATTTCATAACATTATTCATAGACATCAAAAAGTGGAAATAGCCCGTATGTTTATCTACCAATAAATGCATTAAAAAAACCTGGTATACTGCCTGACCAGGTAGTGACACAGTGGATAGAGCATCGGACTGGGACGTGGAGGATCCAGGTTCGAAACCCTGAGGTTGCAGGCTCATCCGGCTTGAGCAGGGGCTCATAATTTGAGCACGAGGTCTTTGGCTTGAGCGTGGGATCATAGACATGACCCCATGGTTGCTAGCTTGAACCCAAGATCTCTGGCTTAAGCAAGGGGTCACTCGGTCTGCTGTAGGCCCCTGGTCAAAGCACATGTGAGAAAGCAATGAACAACTAAGGACACTAAAGGAGCTGCAATGAATAATTGATTTTTCTCATCTCTCTCCCTTCCTGCCTGTCTGTCCCTCCCTCTGTCTTTCTCTCTCTGTCTCTGTCACAAAAAACACAAACAAACAAAAAAACTGGTATACTGTTCAATGTAATATTATTTAGCCATAAAAGAAACTAAGTACGGATATGTTACAATGTGGATGAACCCTAAAAACATTAAGCTAAGCGAAAGAAGCCAGTCATAAAAGATTATATATTGAATGTATATTTTATGTATGTTCATGTCTTTATATGAAATGTCCAGAAGAGACAATACCATAACAACAGAAGTAGATTATGGTACTGAGGAGTGTTGTGTCTGGGGGAATGAGGAACGAAGATTATTTCTGGAGTGATGAAAATATTCTAGAATTAGGTGGTGGTGATGTTTTCATAACTCTGTGTATATATTAAAATTCACTAAATTATATACTTTAGAAGGGTAAATTTTATAGTCTGTGATTTATTCTCAACAAAGCTGCTATTAAAATGACAAAGCTAATGACAAATGGAAAAATTGTAACATTTCACAGGGATGATTAATATCTGTAATACACAAGGAGTTTTTGTATAAAGTAATATAACAAATTCTAAAGCCTTGATTTCTTAATCTGCAGCTGTCCTAAATGAAATAAATGTTAAACTTTGTATTAGGTATTGTTACTATTATCCTCAGTCTTCATTTCCCCACAATGCTTAAGAATCCATCTATGGAGCCTGGCCTGTAGTGGTGTAGTGGATAAATAAAGTCTCGATCTGGAATACTGAGGTCGCTGGTTCGAAGCCCTGGACTTGCCCGGTCAGGGCACATACAACAAGCAATCAGTGGACAACTAAAATGAAGCAGCTATGAGCTGATACTTCTCACTCCTATAGCCCTCTCTCTCTTCTCTCTATAAAATCAATAAAATCTTAAAAAATAAAAAATATAAGAATCAGTGTATAGTGATAGCCAATTAAAGTAATGGCTCAAGAGTAGAACTTCGGTATCATGAAATGCTAATTATTGTATTCTCTTGGATACAATGCTATTTTGTCCTTCTAGTTTAGGAAAATGCCATTATTTTATTCATTTCACAGACATTTGTTGAATTTTTATAATGTATAGGCACTAAACTAGTTGTTAAGGATACAATGATGACTCAACCACTGTTCCTACCTTCAAGAATCTTATGATCTACCAGAACGAAGAGAGATAATAAGAAGACAGTTATTCTAAAATGTGTCAAGGATCAGAGAGATACACCCAGAGCAGAGGAGAGGCAATGTTGGGTTGGGGCTGGAGTCAAGGAAGGCTTTCAAAAAGTGAAACCTGAATAGAGAAGGCTAAGAAGCTCTCCGGGTAAAACAGAAAGTGTATTAATGGAGGTAGACAATGAAGGTAGCAACATAAAGCAAGAGTAAATACCAGAGTTAATTGAACTAGGTAAATACTGGGAACCAGCAATGGTGTTACCAGACTATCAGCTGGGTGAAAGGAATATGGTGAGATACAGAGCCAAGAGCCAGATGATGAAAGCCCTTATATGGTATTCACATGAGGTTAAATTTTTATCCTAGTGGAATTGGAAGCTGTTTAAATTTTAATCAAATAGTGAAAATGGATAGAGTTTTGTTTCATATACTAGATAATTTTGAATCCTGAATGAAGGAGAAATGGAAGATAATCCATCCTGAAATATGAAGACCTATTAGACAAAGGAGTTTATAGTAGTTTGGGCAGTCAGAGGATGACACTGTCAACTGATGGTCATTGGTGCCCATTCAGTGCCAACAGGAATCCTCAATTTGGGGTGCAGTGAAGAAGGAAACTTGATTCAGTGCAAAACAGCTCAATAGTGATATAGCAGGGCTGTGAAAAGAGCATGGCTGTGAGGCCGCCGTGGCCAGGCCCCTCTCAGGCTAGACTGCTCTGGTCTGGTCTGCTCCATGTTCTATGCCAATCTATGCTGGCCTGTGCTGGCCTGCTCTGCTCTGCGCCCATGAGACATCTTTGCTGTTTGGCTCAGCCAGGGAAACACAGCCTTCAGTGTTTGATAGAAAGGGAAAGTACACTCTTGTAGGCATAGGGGAGCTGGCTTACATAGACAGAAGTCTCTGCCCCCTCCCTGACCAGTCTGTCTTATTCAAATGACAACTTCAAGTTCTCACAGTTTGATTGGTTCAAAGGCGCTTTCCTGATTGGTCAGGATGGAGCCACCCTAATTGGTCAATGAAGATGTTGATGGGACTCCAGCTGCACAGCTCCAATCAGATGGGGAAAGCTGTAGGCATTGGTTGAAATAGGATTCCAGATACAGTGGTCCCTTGTCTATCGTGGGGGTTACGTTCCAGAATCCCCCGTGAGAGGCAAAAATCTGCAAAGTTTTATATTTATTTTATGATTTATATATATTTTAAGCCTTTATAAACCCTCCCCACACTTACAAACCTTTCTGACACTGTTATTAACCTTTCCCACACTTATTTTGCTTATTTTACCACAAAAAATTAAAATAATAAATATATAAAAATACTTATATATCGCAAAATCCTGTGGTATAGCAAAAAATTCGCGATACAAAATTAGATATATACAATTTAAAAATTTGCGATACAGGGAGACTGTGAAAAGTGAACCGCAACATGGCTAGGGACGACTGTACTCCGTTATAAGGGCTGGTTCAGATGGCAAAAACACAGTGTAGCAGGCGGTTCCTGCAGAGGCAGGCAGCTCAGTGCAGGCTTTCCCCCATCATGTAGCTTTTGTGAAAGGCTACTGTGTAGAAATGGCAGCGAGGCTGTATTTTTTGAGCCCAGTTACCCACACAGTACTAGCAGGGGTCCCCAAACTTTTTACACAGGGGGCCAGTTCACTGTCCCTCAGACCGCTGGAGGGCCGCCACATACAGTGCTCCTCTCACTGACCACCAATGAAAGAGGTGCCCCTTCCGGGAGTGCAGCGGGGGCCCGGATAAATGGCCTTATGGGGCTGCATGCTGCCCGGGGCCGTAGTTTGGGGACGCCTGGGAGGGCTTACTTAAGAAATGTTTAGGGGAGAGAATGCCGGTATTGATAATGGATATGGGGAGGTGGAGTGGGAATGGGAAGGAGCAGCTTCAGGTTGCTTAGGATTCTGGTTGGGTGGCTGTGCTGGTGGTATCATACCACTTGAAAGCTTGCAGGAAAGATGATGAGTTTATTCTTTTTGGTTTTCCCCTAACATAAGAAACAATTTATCAGATAGTTTCATTTTGCTTTGTAGATAATTCCATGGTAATATTTCCCCCAGTATTTCTTTGACATTTTAGCTGTTAGATGTCTGGCTCTTTTCTGTTGTTTATGAGAAGTAAACCTTTGCTTTCTAAATTTCTATTTATACCTAACTCTCTCTTTTTATTTTCTTAATATTTTTCAACTTCTAGGAAGAACCTAAGAAAGTCCGCTTTGATTATGACTTATTCCTGCATCTTGAAGGCCATCCACCAGTGAATCACCTCCGCTGTGAAAAACTTACTTTCAACAACCCCACAGAGGAGTTTAGAAGAAAGTTGCTGAAGGCAGGAGGGGTGAGTGCAACTGTCTGGTGAAAAGCCTTCCAATGAAAACTAGTTGCCAGTGTGTTAAGAAGTACAATAATGTTTTGAGAGAGGCAAAAGAGATGAGATACCATAATGGCTTAATTATAGACATGAATTGAGATAAAGAGTTAAGTAAACAATAACTTTTTAAGTAGATAGACATTAATCTGAATTTACATTGTTGGATAGAATAGCCTTATAGTCTGTGCAGTTCAAAAAGTCCAAATAGTAAACTACCCTCAATCATATTACATGTTTGAACTGTTTAAATACACATTTTTGTTTGTTTAAATTTTATGTAGGTAAAGATGGATTTCCCTTTCTAAGATAATGGTGACAAAGGTGTGGTAAATCTTTGCCTGTGTGATCTGTCTAGGATGTGGAAAATATGTGATTTCTTACAAATATAAACGTTCTGAAATGTTCGCTTGTGGCTATGTAGGCTGACAGCACTATTAACTGGTCAAAATTTACTGTACAGTGGATCCCATTGGGATCATCAGCCTCTACTTCCTGTGTCATCTTATGTTGGCAGTTCAGAACCCTTAAAATGTTGAATCTAGAATTTAATTCACTTTGTTTTTCTGGAAGCTTTTTGATACTTTTGCATCCATGAACTTAACATTATATGTAAGCATGTGTAGACCATAAATCCTCAAGATGTCTCAAACACTGCTAGAATCTACCTGAGGGCTTTGTAGGAAAGAGTTGGGTTTTATATAGCATAGATGTTCCTTCCCTGTATGGGGTTATGGATGACCACTTTGAGAACTTCAGAAAAGCTATGGGTCTTCTCTTAAGAAAACAGCCATAAATATAATTGTATGAACATTTTGGGTTATATGGAACCCCTGAAGTCCATTTTTTGGAGTTCTGTTTTGCCAAGCTCCTATCCTTTTAGTTGAACTTTGCATTTGAGACATTGCAAGTTCTTTACCACAATTTATTTAGTACTGTACTATGTCAGTAGATTGTGGGTTAAACAAGTATTGGGCCAGCTTTGAAAATTATTCACCACTTATAGTATTTTATGGGGAAATGTATTTTCAAAAAGAAGTGAGCTTTTTTCCTATGGAAATGTGGGAAACAAAGGATTAACTTTTTTCTATTCAAATTCACAGACTCCTTGAATTCTATCCTCAGGAGATCTCAGGGTTCCCTACCAGTTGAGACTAAAGGAATCTCACAAGTGAAAGAAAAAAAAGAAAAAAAGAAATGGGCTTTTGTAATAAAACAATTTATTTTTTTGGATTAAATTTATTGGGGTGACATTGGTTAATAAGATTGTATAGATTTCAAGTATCCAGTTTTATGCTACATCATCTGTATATTACATTGTATGCCTACCACCCAAGTCAAATCTTCCATCACCCATATATTTGACCCCCTTTACCCTTTACTATACCACCAACCCCCTGAATGAACTGGATCTTTTCTGATCTTGGAAGCTAAGCGGGGTTGGCCCTGGCTAGTACTTGGATGGAAGGCAATTCATTGAAAAGTTAAGAATTTATTATATATTTATTAAGGAAATGATGCTTCTTTTAATTATAAAAAGGAACTCTATTTTGTTCTTTTTATAATTACTAAGCGCACAATGTCAATATACTGTTTATCGAGGGCTATGCCCTTAAAAATGAACTGGTCCATTTTAAATCCTAGCTCTCGTTATTTTTCGTTTTACCAAAGTGGCATTTTATGCTTCAATTATTTCTCTTGGGGATGCAGTTAGGTAGGTAATTGGAGCTTGTGAATTATGGAACTTGAGTATACCAGGCTTCTGATGAGAGTCATAGGAAAAAGTAAATACGACACAAGAACTTTTTAAAACAACCACTTAGTCCCAGAGTACTCAAGGGTTGCCTATGAGCTGGAGCAGAGGTTACAGGTCATTGATAATGCAGTGGAGTGTATTACTGCCTCCTGATAAGGTTTTCAGTCGATCTCTGTCTTTTACTATACTCAACCTTTATCTCAGAATTATCTTCCTTGACTTCTAACTTTTCTTCTTCGAGTTTAAGTGCTGTTTGAAGCTAGCAGATTTTTTTTCTACTAGACTTAGATTATGTCCTGACAACTCTAACATAGTGAGCTGAAATGTGAAATATTCAAGCACACCAGTTTTTTGACATAAATTCTTTAAGGAATTAGTGGTTCCAGTTAATTTTGTGATAAAATTAAAACTTAAAAACTCATTTGAACTAAAAGTAATCACATAGATTCTTTTCATTTCATATGGGATGATTAGTCTTTTATGGAAATGTGAGAATGTATAGAGGACTACACATTTGTTGTCTTACCTAGATTTTTAGCTAGCTTATATTATTTTTATCTGATATATAAACATTTATCATTGTCTTCATATAAATTGATCCTATCTTTGAGTACTGATTTATGAACATTTTGATTTTATTAAAATTTTTTCAGCTTTATTAAGATATAATTGCCATATAACATTGTTTAAATTTAAGGTTATACAAGCTATAGCATTAGCTAACACCTCTATTATGTCACATAATTACCATTTATTTTTGTGGTGAGAATATTTAAGATAATACTCTCTTAACAAATTTCAAGTATATAATTCAGTAGTATAAATTATAATTACTATGCAGTACATTAGATCCCCAGAACTTAATCATCTTATAACTAACTGGACCTTTGTACTCTTTGACCAACACTCCCCACCCATTTCCTCCATTCCCTGGCAACTACCATTCTAATCTCTATTTCTATTAGTTTAGCTTTTTTAGATTCCAAATGTAAGTGATATCATACAGTATTTGACTTCTCAGTTTGACTTTCATTTAGCATAGTGCCCTCAAGGTCTATTCATGTTGTCCCAAACGGTCCTCCTTTCTCATGGCTGAGTAATATTTAATTATTTATTTATTTAAACACACACGCAAACGTACATGCACACATGCCACACATGCACACACACACACATCTCTCCTTTGTTGATGGACACTTAAGTTGTTAACATATCTTGGGTATTGTAAATTATACTGCAATGAGCATAGGAGGTACATATCTCTTTGATGTCCTGTTTTTATTTCCTATGGATATATACCCAGAAGTGACATTGCTGGATCCCATGGTACTTCTATTTTTAATTGTTTGAGGGACCTCCAAATTGTTTCCCATAGTGGTTGCACCAAAATACAATCCCACCAACAGTGCATGAGGGTTCCCTTTTCTCCACATCCTCAGTAACAGTTACTGTCTCTTTTCTTCTTGACAATAGCCATTTTAACAGGTGTGAGGTGATGATATCTTATTGTGGTTTTGATTTGCCTTTCTCCGATGGTTAGTGTTGTTGAGCACCCTTGTATGTACTATAGGCCATCTATATGTCTTTTGTGAAAAAGTGTCTCTTCAGTCCTTTGTCCATTTTTTAATCAGATTGGTTTTTTGTTTTGTTTTGTTTTGTTTTTGGTTATTGAGCTGTTTGAATTCTTTTTTTTTTTTTCTTTTTTTTTTTTTTTTTTTGCATTTTTCTGAAGCTGGAAACAGGGAGAGACAGTCAGACAGACTCCCGCATGCGCCCGACCGGGATCCACCCGGCACGCCCACCAGGGGCGAAGCTCTGCCCACCAGGGGGCGATGCTCTGCCCATCCTGGGCGTTGCCTTGTTGCGACCAGAGCCACTCTAGCGCCTGAGGCAGAGGCCACAGAGCCATCCCCAGCGCCCGGGCCATCCTTGCTCCAATGGAGCCTTGGCTGCGGGAGGGGAAGAGAGAGACAGAGAGGAAGGCGCGGCGGAGGGGTGGAGAAGCAAATGGGCGCTTCTCCTGTGTGCCCTGGCCGGGAATCGAACCCGGGTCCTCCGCACGCTAGGCCGACGCTCTACCGCTGAGCCAACCGGCCAGGGCCTTGAATTCTTTATATATTTTGGCTATTAACCCCTTATTAAATATATTATTTGCAAATATTTTCTCTCATTTCATAGTTTATCTTTTGATTTTGTTGATGATTGCCTTTGTTGTGTAGAAGCTTCTTAGTTTGATGTATTTCTACTGTTTATTTTTTGCTTTTTCTGCCTTTGTTTTTGGTGTCTATTAGAAACCTTGCTCGTAACTATGTCTCTTGAGATAAACTCTTTTTCCCACTGGATTTTGGGGTGAAAGGTGGGGGTACTGTATTTCTTATACCTAACCATTGCATAGATGTGTATATTCTACTTTTAAAAGAAAGAATTAATCCTTCCTGCATATGTACTGTGTGAAATTACTATGTATAGCTTGAGGCACGAGTAGAGTAAGACTACTGTTTTGGCTATGGTTCTTTTTCTCTTGTACTTTTTTTCTTTTAAACCTAAGGTACATAGCACTATTAAAAGTTGAACTTAGCTTTTCAAGAGATCAGAAAGGTTGTTTGTAGAGCTGGCATCATCTTAGAAAAATGCTTTCAGCTCTTAGAAAAAAAAATGATTCCAAAGAACTTTTCACCAGAAGAATCTTGAGAAATTGCAGAATTTTTTCTACTTTACAATCTATAAACCTAGAACTAAATGACTTTTTAATTTATTGATTTTAGAGAGAAAGGAAAGGGGGGGGAGAGAGAGAGAAACATTGATTTCTCATTCCACTTTTTCATGCTTTCATGATTGATTCCTGTATGTACCCTGACTGGGATTGAATCCTCAACCTTGGCATATCAGGACGATGCTTTAACCAACTGTGCTACCTGGCCAGGGCCAATGACAGCCTTTTTATGGTCAATAACATTCTCTTTCTTTCACTGGATTTAAAAAAAAAAATGTTGCAACTTTTTTTTCTAAGCTGTCTTAGAGAAATCTTAGTGTACATTCCCCTTTGAAAAGATGTATCCAGTTCTCCTATTGAACAGTGCCTAATATTAAGGATATCCTTGCTCTAAAAGCATAAAGAAAAACTTTTGTGGGAAGAACTAGTTTCTGAGAATATTGAAATAGAGAATGATTTCACTTACAGAACCCTGAAGATAGTTTTCTCTAAGTGAGTGACTTTATTGGAGCTTGCTAGGGAAGTTGTAGATTTGGTTTAAGGCAGTGGTTCTCAAACTTTTTGAAGTTGGGGCACATTTAAAATCCTACAAATAATTGTAGGCACACTATATACAAATTTCTCTGAAATATGTTATAATAATTAAGTCAAATATTAAAGAAAAAAAATAAAGTCCAAGAGTGCTTTTATGGTAAGTAAACAAAATAGATATGACAAAATTAAATTTATTCTGACATTAAAAAACATTTTTATGTTACATTTTTTGAGTTATGCCTTTTAGAATTCGTAAAAAAGAGGGGTTCAAAAATAAAAAAACTGACAAAAATGTTATCTATATATATAGATACATTCTTAGTAAAATTTAGTAAATTTGAGGTCCTGGTGCAAATGTGTTAAGTTTTTTCATTCTTATGTTTATGAGAAACTTGAGCCTGATGTGTCCTAGCGATTTCTCAATGTTTGGGCATCTATTTGAAAGGCAAACTGTCATTTCCTCATCAACACATTGAAGAATTCCTCTCTTTTTTCTAATTGTGTTGAGGGTAGAAAATCCTAATTCACATAAATAGGATGTTGAAAATTGTAGTAAAATGTTCAAAGCTTTTTTAGATATTGCCACATATTCTTCTTTTATAGAAATTCAAAAGGCTTCAAGGGACAATTCCTTATGTTTAATCATCAATCCAAAACCCCCACCATACATATCATCTTAACTTTACACCAAACAAAGGATAGAAGAAACTTGCCTTCAGTCTTTCTGGGGAACATGGGGTGTAGTGTAAACAATCCAGAACCACAGTTTAACAGCCTTTTGCAACCTAATCAGGCAAGTGAGATGGGGGTTGGGCAGACTATCAGCTTACAGCCAATTCCCCACACCTCTGTTCCCCAAAAATCTAAACTCCAAAAACCCGGTTGGTTTTTTGGTCCCCAACAGGCACATATTTCTCTGGAATATCATAGGGCGTACCTGGAAATCTTCTAAGGCACACACTTTGAGAACTACTGGTTTAAGGTCTAGCTTCTGTCAAGCCTTAGGTAAGAAAAAGACAGAAGGTAGACATCATGAAATGGAAAAGAACAACCTGAGAGCTTCTGAAAGGAGATTGCCTTTATTTTGAGGGGTTTTGTTTTTTGTTTTTTCTGATTGGTAGCCAGAGTAAAGGACAGTAAACAATATACTCTTGAGGGCAATACTTGATATAATTTATTTGTTCTTGAATTTTAAGCAAAAGGACCAAGTGTATCCCATGGAGAAGCACCTCTCAATTCCACTGAGATAGTCTTATATGCTTTTTAAAAAATGAACTGAGAATCTTTTTTGAGTGATTTTTAAATATACTCTTCAAGATGGCAGGATTCACAATAGATGATTTTCTGTTTAATTGATAATCTTGGTAGCTGAAATTCAGTCCTACTGAAAAACTGCACAAGGGTTTGACACCTGTCACATTTGATTGAAAGAGGATGAGTTTTTCTTTTGGGTGTTGGTAAAATAAAAATATAGGTAAGTGTACATCATATCACTAAAACTTGTCATTCTACTGACTAGGTTTCCTGTTGGCAAGAGAGGGTGGTACAATTGGAAAACATTTCAAATCCACCAGATTTGAGTAAAAACTTCAGTTTTATTATCTTCTAGCTGAAGACAATGATTACATCTTTTTAAATGTCAGTTTATCATCTCTGAAACGGACCAGGCAGTGTTTTCCTCACTGGGTCTGTGTAACCATGTTATGTGGCTCATAGTAGATACCCTGTCCTTTGGTTCCTTTTCCTGTGACTGCTGCTTTAGAAAATCACCAGATCTTCAACAACTTTTTTTATCAAAAACTTAAAGGTACAATGCAAAAAGTTCGTTATTTATAGTGTAACCTATTCTAAATATATTCACAGGAAAAGATAGTTACACCAGTTAGTGTGACCAGCACATTGATGGACCTGTGTTAGATTTAAAGATTAGCCCATGGTGTCTTTCTTCATGGGGTTTAATACTTGCCATTTATATAAAGTGAAGCAGACGTCTATTTGGAATATCATTTTTTAAGATATACATTTTCTCTGGAAAAAGGATAAGTTCTTACAATTGTTCTTAACTCTAAATTTCTAACAGATTAAAGGCTTCTTAGAGCCAAGAATATTCCCTAAGTAGCTTTGTTCAGCAGGTAGATGCATCCTTATGTTTCTCTGAGAAAGCACAAAGGAGACAAGCATTTTGGGAGAATTGAATTTATTTTACAGCTACTCTCTTTTATTTTTTGGCCAAGAAATCAAGTTGTCGGCTTTGGTTCTGTTGTTCTTTATGAGATAGTAGTAGGGTGTTGGTGGCTTCTTTTTCTTTTTTATTTCTTTCTTTTCTCCTCAATTAAACAGGGCAAAGTCTAAACATGTTGTTCAGTCTATTTCTGAATCACTGGCAAGCAGTTAATTTTGAGGACTGAAAATTAAAGCTAACCACAACAGTTGTTAAAACTAGGGTTTCTATAGGCAGAAATCCAATTCTGTTCAGACACCACCTGTTTCAATAGGACATTTCAGACGCCGATTTGGCAAGATTTGCTGGAGAAGACATGGGGAACATGCTTCCAGTCTGTTAAGCCTGCAGCATAAAGCAGTCCTGTTTTTCAGAGTGACAGTTGCATTAATATATGGTATATTTTTACAAGGAATAAAATGGAATCGTTCTGAAGCTCTGCTTATTGTAAAGTGGAATTCAAATCCATAGTGGACCCTCAACAAGGGGTTCTGCTTATTAAAAGGCCAAAGACATCTTAAGATAAGGAGTGTTCACTAATGCCATTGTGTCAAACCATCTGAACATAGCATTTTATCTCAGTGTTCTGGAATGAATCTTGTATAGGGTGGTTTGCTATAGCCTTTAATAGGAGAGTTTAGAACCCTTCTAATTTATAAAAGGTACAGATCTCATTTTCTCACCTTAAAACTTTAACTTTTTAAATAGGTAAATATACACTCAGTACAAAATAACATACAGTGAGTTGAATCTTCCTTTAGGCCGCCAGTGAAGCTACTGAATAACCTTTTACATAGTTCTTTATGCAGATGATGAATATATCTGTAGGATAAATTCCTAGAAGTAAAATTGTGACTCCAAGGCAAAATGAAATTTAAATTTTGATATACATTTACAAATTGCATGCCAAATAAGTTATATTATACTGTGCTTGCATCAACAATATGTGAGAATACCAACTTCTCCACATGGTAATTTATGAAAAAATTTCCCTCAATCTGATTATTGAAAATAATATCTCATTTTAATTCACGTTTGTCTTATGCGCTATGATGAGCATCTTTTCATATGTTTAAAAACCATTTTTATTTCCTTTGAAAGACCACATTTTAATGTATTTCAACTTGGAAATATTCTAAGTGTTTCAGTTTCAACTTGAATTTATGGGTACTCTTCCCACATGCTTACAAAATGATACGGAAGCCTCTTTAACCAAGGTCTGTGTTTTCAGAATTTTTTTCAACATGTAACAAATTATGTTCTTAGGAACCGATTTGTCAAGATTTTGGCTTCTAAAAATATAAGTGGCTTTTGTGGCAAACTCATCTCAGCAGTACCCAGACATGGATGGATGGCTGCTTATTTTTTAAATGACTCTAAAATTTAATACATAAAATTATTTTAGTGACTGTTACTGGACAGTTTCAGTGACTTTTGGATATTTGTTTGGGGGCAAGTATTCTTTTTTGTTATTTTCTGATACTTATCATTCTATAATTTTCTGCTTCAAAAAATAAAAGGATGCCACTGTTTTCCACCAGCACCAATAAAAGGTTATGTATTTGAATAAATGGAAGATCAAGCAGGCTGCCTTATTTATTTGGTGGTTTCTCAGAGCTGAGGTTAATTTTCCGTCATATTTGGTATTTTCTCCTTTCTCTATCTTTGGTCCTCCCTCCCCCTCCTAAAATTAAGTCATGAAATTAGAAAATAAAAATGATAAATAGGATGTCAAAATTTTGAGCCTTAACATTGATCTCATAAATTTTTAGGGAAAGCATGGTCATGGTACTAGAAAGTTATTTATGTTATTCAGCATATTCTGTCATTTTATGGTTTAATGTTTTCTGAAAGTCGGTCACATAAATTGATTGCAGGATAGATACAGACCTTTGAAAGTCTGTACCAGAAACTATTTGTGTTATAAGATAGTCTTCCTGCCTTCTTGGTTACCTATTTACCTTTTCAGGAAGAGAGGGAAAAATAGGGGCACATTCTTCAATCAGTGAGAAGCTCAAATACCCTTACTGCATAAACTGAGCAAAGGCTAAATGAAAAATAAAAAACAACACAAAAAATGAAACAGGTCCGTGTCCCTGGAATGTATGCTAGGAGGAGTTCTGCTGCATGTTCAAGCTGTTGGTATTGGATGGTGTGCCATGATTCTTGTGACACGTCTCCCCAGAGGCGCACTTTAGCTGCCGATAGGTAGGGGGTCTTAATCTTGAAAGGAAGTGCTGTGATATCTGAAAGAAAACCATCACTTCACTCTGCCCCTAGCTCTTGCCCCCAGTGCCCGAAAAGCCAAGAAAATAAGAAATTACTAGAAAAGAAAACGAATTAAAGGATGTGAATCTTGGAGAATTTCAAATAAAAAATGAACAATTCTTTCTCTTTTTAAATAGAAAAATGTTACAATTGAAAACTTGGTTCAGTTTCTTTCTCCCTTTTGGGTTCAAGTAGTTCATTATGAACGTCATTATGCACTTGTTTCAAAGCTGTATACAGAGTTTGTCTAATCTCTCTGAGTCTGTTCCCTTACTAGGATGGTAAAGCAGTGCGTGTGAGAGCAGCTGTTTTCAAAATAGCCACATTGGCTATTTTGGGGGTTTAATAATCAATAATATTAAGTAAAAACAATTTAGGGGTAGGAGGTAGAGAAAGGAGAAGGAAGTTATGATTAACATTTTATTTTCTGAATTTTTCTTGTTCCACAAATTATAAGAAAACCTGACAGTGATCAGGGTCTTAGGTTGCTGTTTAAAAATAGAAGTCTGAGTCTCTTGAAATAGATATTTGTGTTTAATTTTCGAGAAGTGAGGATAAATCATAAGTGGTTTGATATAATGATTCCCATAAGAGACATAGCCATGATGTGATAGAAAGAATGTTTGATTTGAAATCTGAAGGCACAAATTCAATTTTCAGATCTGCTTCTGATTTACTTTGGGGTTTAGGTTGGTGTAAATCTAAAATAAGCATAATATCTCTTTCTTCCCACTTGAGATTATTAAATAAAATGTTAGTACATAGTTAAGCAGTCAGCAGTCAGCAAATAATTGTTTTCTTTATTGAAATTACTTCTTTTTTTTCCTACAGGCTTTTATTATGCTTTGATATAAACCATGGTGTGTTTTTTTTACACCTAAAAAAGTAAAAATAAGACATTTCTATTCCAAGTCTTTGACACAATAATGGCACTCCACTAGAAAGAATATATTTTAGCTTCCAGGAAGAATTCGTTTTTTTACTTAATTTTGAAATAAGTATGTGCTAATTTTAGAAACACATAGACTATCTAAATATGCAAGAAGAAGAAAATAAATTGATATAATCCCTGCAGTGACTGTATTTTATATTGTATATTTTATATAGATAAGATCTCATGAAATATTTATATTTTTACTTACTATATTAAACATAAGGATACCCTAACCATAAAACAAACTAGTTCATTCAACCATGGAGTAAAAGTGAAGTTATAATAAAAATTTAGTTACCTTTGTGAATTTCAGTCTTAACATTGACTCTTAGTGACTAAAGGATGGATTTGGGGGGGCTGTACTGACACAAGTCTAAGCATATGGTTTCCATGGTGTCTTTGGCCAAATTAGAAATAAGTACTTCCACTTCTCCTAACCCCACGAAGCCCCAGCCCAAGGAACATGGCATGACTAGTATAACCTAGCTGGATTTCAGCTTGTCATCAGCCCATTGACCAAGCATTCTTGTACAGAATACAATCTGGACAATCATGCATAGTAGTGGCACTGTTTATAGGTTCAGACAAAAAGCAGATTTTGATGTAGAACACAACTACTTCATCTGAGAGAGTCTGGGCAGGAGTGACCTGGGGAAATAACAAGTGAAAATTTCCTGAAAATTTGTTCTCACAGTACAGCAGATTGGAATAGCCATGTCCTTTCAAAGCTTTAGTCTGGTCTCTTGTTCTGCCAGTCTGCTTTGTGTTTTTAGCTTATGACACTATTATTCAACATCGATAGGTATCTAAAGGTCTGGTTTAAACATGGGGAGCAAGTGATCTTCTGATAAAAACCATTGTGCTTCAAATGTCAGTGACTATGAGACCAGGGTAACTCTTTGAAAGGACATGGTCACAAAAAGAGGTATCACAAAATGGGTAGTGATTTATTATTTTTTTAAGTAAAAATTAAATAAAGTGGAATTTTCTTTTCTGATAATTTTGAGCTCTGACTACCTTAGTGAAGAGAGCGTAGTTAACTCCAGACCAAGGGTATTCTAGATCTTAGTAACAGTCACCATTAGTAGGAATGCCTCCTGCTATGTTCCAGTTTTACGATACACTTGATCTGTTTTGACTCTTCACATAAGTCCCAGAATTGGGGCTGGAACTTTTTCTTGTTGAGTCTTATTTCTTTAATGTCCTTTCTATATTTTTTCTCCCTAGATTTGTCTCTATTCTTTTATTTTAAACATTTATTTAGAATTCATTTCAATTACAGTTTACACTCAGTGTTATTTTGTATTAGTTTCAGGTGTACATCACAGTGGTTAGACAATAGTTCATTTCTTTTGACCATCAGGCTCCTCCCCCAGGGTCAGGTTTCTTGAGCTTCTCTCTCTCTTCATGCGCATTACACCCTGGCATCATCTTATCTGAATCCTGTTCTTGCTGTTTTGTTCTTCTCCTGAAGGGATTTTTGTGGTTTATATGCATACTCCCAGTTTTGGCTTAGTTCCTTTTTCTTTCTGATTCAAAAAATATTATAATTAAAATTTTATTCTGAGTTACCTTTTTTTTTTTAAAAGAAAATACATTGAGGTTAATTAAGGATGTATGTGCCTCTGCACTGCAGAGCAGTTCAGGGTGACTGTCTCACAGACACAAGAAAATGCTGCACTTGATTAATCAGCCTTGAATGCAATAATCCAAGCAAGCTATTAATCAGCCTTGAAGGTATGAATTGTTGAGATACGCAGAAACTTTCTCACTGCTCCATTATCTGAATACCTATCCTGATTTCTTTTGGTAAAGAAAGCATACATAGCATACGAGTTGAAAGGACAGACTCTGTTATAAAAGACTTTTTTCCTGGTGCTGGCGTTGGCGCTTAGTAGCTGTGTAACTTTGGACAAATGACTCATCTCTATTGGTTTTTTTTGTTTGTTTGTTTATAAAAATGAAGAAAACATACATATACATACAGTTTTGTAACTGAAGGGATTCTTTGATATAATAAGTCAAGCACCTTGTTCAGCAGATGAGTAAACTCAGGCATCAAATACTGAAATGATTAGTCAAGCAAGGAGTAGCTGAGTTAGGCCTTTTCTCTCTCTCTCTCTCTCTCTTTTTTTTAAAGATTTTATTCAATTTTCAAAGAGGAGAGAGAGAGAGGGAAAGAGGGAGAGAGAGAGAGAGAGAGGAGGGAGCATCAACTCCCATATGTGTCTTGGCCAGGCAAGCCCAGGGTTTCGAACCGGCAACCTCAGTGTTCCAGGTTGACGCTTTATCCACTGCGCCACCATGGGCCAGGCTCTCTCTCTTTTTTTCCAGTATCCTTGCAATATATTTTTTTATACTAGCACAGTAACAATGAGTTTTCTCATTTTCTTTTGAAAATGCAATTAAAAGAGACAAGGAATTAGTAATAAAACAAATCTCCAGGGCCACTTCTCGTAGTTGCCTTAGGACTGACCACTAGAATAATCTTGCATGGGCCCCTGTCCTGAAGACAACTGGAGAGATTGCCCAGTGGAGTAGCGTGCTCGTGCTGGCAGCAGCCTGCATCCTTTTGTTTCTAGCTCCGGACACTGAAGGTCTCTGTATTCTCTCACTTCTGAAAATCCAGTTTGCATGGAGAAAATGATAATTAGGAATCCACTCCCTCACCACCCAAACTTTCTTAAGCCAGCATAAATTTCTCTGTGGAGATTGATGGTATGTTTTCATTTTCCATAAATTAGGGACAAGCATAATTTTTGTAGGCTTTTTTTTCCCATCAGAATAGCAAGGGTATGCATGACTTTAGAAGTGGTTTTTCTTGGCATTAATAGTGTATGAAGAAGACTATAATAAAGTCATCAAATAACTTCGTAATCTACCAGGTTTTGAAAGTAGAAATGCAAATAAGTCATGGGGTAGTGGTAATTTTTTGAGTACTTAGATACTAAAAGATTTTCTCCTGAGGGTTGGAAAGTTGGATGGCAATACACTTTATTAGAATCAGCTTACTGAGACTGTCTTGCTGCCTCTTCTTTGGAGAAACTACTTTGATCTCTCTCACTGTCTCTCTGTCTTTCTGTCTTCTCTCCCTCTCTCCCTCCTTCTCTTCCCCAAATTAGGATACACGACTTAAAAATGGTTCAGAGTATTTGAAACTATGACACGTAATACAGGCTCAGAAAATCCAAGATGCCTTTAATGTCTGTAAGAATTCTGGCAGACAATTTTTATCTTTGTTTCTTGCTTCGTAGATTAAAATTCACTGCACTAAACTGATTTGTTGGTCCTGGCCAGTTCGCTCAGTGGTAGAGTGTCAGCCCGATGTGTGGAAGTCCCAGGTTCGATTCCTGGCCAGGGCTCACAGGAGAAGCTCCCATCTGCTTCTCCACCCTCCCCACTCTCCTTTCTCTCTTTCTCTCTCTCCCTCTCCTGCAGCCAAGGCTCCATTGGACCAAAGTTGGCCTGGGCACTGAGGATGGCTCCATGGCCTCCGCCTCAGGTGCTAAAATGGCTCCAGGTGCAATGGAGCAACTGTGCCAATGGGCAGAGCATCGCCCCCTGGTGGGCATGCTGGGTGAATCCCTGTCTGGTGCATGCGGAAGTCTGTCTCTGCTATCCTGCTTCTCACTTCAGAAAAAAGAAACAAACAACCCCCCCCTAAAGAAAACAGAAACTGGTTTCTCTTAATTCTGAAAATCAAGTTTGAGAAGACCTTCCTAAATCTTGTCAAATCCATAGCCTTCAGGTACCAACCTTTCTGCCCAGGAAGCTCTAAGTGTTAAATAAAGTAAAAAGAAAATTTCCTTACTAGAAGGTTTTTCTTTTGTTTGTTTTAGCTTAATGCTTGCCTCATTCTGAGGAAGTATTTGAGTACACTACTTGGGCCACACTTAATGCCAGATCCCAGGTATACCATGAATGAATACTGGATTTTTTTTTTCATTCTACCAAACTATACCCTCAGTCAGTTTCAGGAGATAATACATTCATACACTGTCCTCTTCTCAGAGATCTACAATAACCCAGGTCAGTTGCCTAAACAAAAGGAAGGAAAAAAGGAAGGAAGGAAGGAAGGAGGAGAGGGAATGGGAGGGGAGGGAGAGAAATTTCTAGCTGTCAGACAAGGCTGCCCTGGTGTGCTGTTAAGAGAGAAAGTTGCAGCACTTAATTCATCCTCTTCTCTTAGTGGGGTGGCAGAAACGTTATTATTGGGCCCTGCTCCCATCTCACTCAAGCAGGCTCTGAGGGTCTTCTGAAGTCCAACAATGGTAAAAACAGTGTTTTCTTTTTTGGAAGGCTGATTGTATAAATCTGTGAGATGGTCAAAGTGAATGTATATAAACTTGTCTTATTTCTACAACAAATTCTGTCAAGTGGGGCAGATTTTCCCAAATAAGTCATTGATAGGTTGTTTGCAAATATGTCTTTAAATATATATTACAAGTTTATAGTCTGCATTTTCAACAGAAACAATTGGTTTTAATTTAGTAGAGATGATCTAGGACTTCAGATTCTGTGGGTTTGTGTGTGTGTATGTGAGAGTGTTATAAAACTGCAAGCTCATTTGGCATTTTTGAAAGCAAACCACTCCTTTTCTTATATTAAAAAAAACATTGATTTAGCTGATAAATCTAAATTTGTATAAGAGACCCTTGGCTTTTTTAGAATGGTATTTAGACTTTGCTTAGCAGGATATGGTGCAATTTAGGCTTGCTTAAGATGATAGGGGTCCTTGTAGAGAGCACTAAGTGAGTGAATTGAAGAGACTGCAGATTCTTCTTGGACACCCTCTGATTTTGATGCCCTTACCAGGCTCCTTAGTTCATTGTGCAAAGATTGAGACATGGGGCTCTTCAAAGTACTATTGCTTACCTTATAATTTTTATTTTATAAAGATCTTAAAAAGCAGAGAAGTTGCAAGTATAATACAAAAAAAAATTTTTTTTGTATTTTTCCAAAGTGAGAAGTTGGGGGGGGGGGAGCAGGCAGACAGACTCCCACATGCGCCCAACTGGGATCCACCCAGCATACCCACCAGGGGGCAATGCTCGGCCCCTCTAGGGCATCACTCCACTGCAATTGGAGCCATTCTAGCACCTGAGGCAGAGGCCATGGAGCCATCCTCAGCGCCCGGGCCAACTTTGCTCCAGTGGAGTCTTGGCTGCAGGAGGGGAAGAGAGAGAGAGAAAGGAGAAGCAGATGAGTGTTTCTCCCTGGCTCGTAATCGAACCCAGGACTTCACATGCTGGGCCGATGGTCTACCGCTGAGCCAACTGGCCAGGGCAAGTTTTTCTTTTTTGAACCATTTGAGAGTAAGTTGCCAACAATGCTCCGTTATCTTTGAATACTTTTATGTTTATTTTCTGCAAACAAGGACAGTGTCTTACATATATAACCATGATACAACTGTCAAAGTCAGGAATTAGCATTGGTATGTTACCAACAGCTCTACTCCTCAGATCCCATTCAAATTATAAATACTGTTCTACTGAATTCTTATTTGTGTACCAAAAGGATCCAGTCTAGAATTATATGTAGCAGTTGGTTATTATGTCTTCTTAGTCTCCTCCAATTGAGAAATGTTCCTTGATCTTCCTTTGACTTTCAATGAACTTGACTTTCTGATGATTTCAAGCCAATTATTTAGTAGATGGCCCTCAATTGGGATTGTATGACATTTCTTCAGGACCAGATTCAGGTTATGCATCTCTGGCAAGAATATTACTAAGTGATGCTGGACTGCTCTGATTGCACCTAAACATGTGCTCATGATGTCCATTGTACTGTACAAATTACTCCTGTGATGTTACTCTGGTCACTTGATTTAAATAGTGTCTGCCAGTCTTCTCCACTGCCAATTACTCTTTTTTCTTTGTCAATAGTATTTTATTGGTGATACTTTGAGAAAATGTGCAAATCTGATTCTTCCTCAAACTTATTATTGTATGTATTATATCATCGTAGACTTAAGGATATATTATTTTTCCAATGGATATACTCTATTACTATTATTATTTATTTTTATGCTTAAATCATCCTGCTTTAGCTAGTGGGAACCTGTCCAGTCTGGTTTCTGTGTATTGACATGCTTTGATCAGTCTTTGCATATACTTCCTGACTTTTTACTACAAGAAAATGTTTTAGGCTTATTTGTATTTCCCTTGACTCAACCCTGGATACAGCTGTTTCTTCAAAGAGAAGCCCATATCTTGTGACTCTGAGCCACTGCATGGATGCTTTCCCTTGCATCACCACCCTCTCCTCCCCTCCTGTTGGCTATTTTGCTTGGCTCCACCTAGTAGCTTTTGGACTGCATTGTTCAGGAGAAAAGGCCCATTTTGTTTTCACTTCATCACTTGCACTTACATTAGCTCTGTGTGGATGGGGACTATAACATGTTTGACCTGGCATCCCCTAATGAATGCTGAATGAGGGTATAAATTTATTTATAACAAATGCTCATTAGAGGTATAAATTCATTCATAGACGTACACTGGGAATGCATCTTTTAGAAGTTGGTCATTATTCTCAGTGCTAGGAGGACACAAAAGTGAGCCAAATTTGAAAAACAAGAAAAAATATATATTAGTAGGAGCCCAGTGAAGGGAAGTACTTCTTTGTGAAAGATGCAAATAATTTTTGTCAGGCAGCCATTTCCCCAAGTGGGTTTCTTTACATTAATCTGTATTCAATGAATAAAGCTCTGACTTTGCACTTTTAAAACTTCAGTTCTTAATAGAGGGCATAGACTGTGTTGCAGATTTTTTTAGCCTTGGTAATTTCTTGTATTTACTACAGCTCTGTTTTTCTCCCACCCTGAAGAATGCTGGTGCCTTACACATAGCTAACTCTGCTTTTTTAAAGCACAAAATGGAAATTCCATAATATAGAAATGTTATATTAGTTAACTCCACCCTGTTTGTTAATTTCTACACCTTTGATCAGAAATAGTCCCAGAGAAAAAAGTGATTTTTTTGTTATATTTTTGATAACTCATGCAATATAAAAACAATGAGAATATATCAAACTCTTTTGTATTATTAATCATCTTTGTAATTTCATTTAATTCACAATACATAGCACATAATCAAATGTTTTTTTCTATTATAAAATTATTCAAGTACTTATTCATTCAACACATTTTTTCTTTTTTTTTGTATTTTTCTGAAGCTGGAAACGGGGAGGCAGTCAGACAGACTCCCGCATGCGCCCGACCGGGATCCACCCGGCATGCCCACCAGGGGGCAATGCTCTGCCCATCCGGGGCGTCGCTCTGTCATGACCAGAGCCACTCTAGCGCCTGCGGCAGAGGCCAAGGAGCCATCCCCAGCGCCTGGGCCATCTTTTGCTCCAATGGAGCCTTGGCTGCGGGAGGGGAAGAGAGAGACAGAGAGGAAGGAGAGGGGGAGGGATGGAGAAGCAGATGGGCGCCTCTCCTGTGTGTCCTGGCTGGGAATCGAACCTGGGACTTCCGCACGCCAGGCCGACGCTCTACCACCGAGCCAACTGGCCAGGGCCTCAACACATATTTGATTGCTTACCTACCTCACAGTTTTCTTAGAGGATTAAATGAGAGGATGTATATACTTTGTTCATAGCAGCTAATAAAGGTGTTCATTTAATTACAATGGGCATTTCTTTTTACTGAATTATAGGGTTCTATAATTCTATAAATTAGAAATTTTGATTTTTTCTTAAAATAAACTGTTATTAACATTGATACATATCAAATTATAAGTGTTTTATATGTAAATTCTAAAACAAACAACATAAACTTACCATTCAGTTAAGAATGAGAATTCTCAGTCTGGGACCCCGTTGTACAGATTCTTATTCAGGAGGTCTGGGATAGAGCTTAAACATGAATTTTTTTTAAGTGAAAGGAGGGGAGACAGAAAGACTCCCACATGTGCGCCAACTGGGATCCACCTGGCAAATCCTGTCTGAGGCTGGTGCTCAAATCAGCTGAGCTATCCTCAGTGCCTGAGGCTGATGCTTGGACCACCCAAACTATTCCCAGCACACAGGACCGACACTCAAAACAATAAAGCCACTGGCTACAGAAGGTGAAGAGAAAGAGAAGGGGAGAGGGAGGAGAAGAGAAAACAGATAGTCGCTTCTCATGTGTGCCCTGACTAGGGATCGAACTGGGACTTCCACTCTATCAACTGAACCAAATGGTCAGGGCCAAAAATCTGAATTTCTAATAAGCATCCAGGTAATTCTGCTGTTGCTGTACCTGGCCATATTTAAAGAAATATAGCTTTCGGGTATATACCTACAAATGGAATTGCTGAGTCAGAGGGCATTCACATATTTAGCTTTTTATTATTTTGTATAGTAGCTGTAACAATTTGGAACCCTAGATCAGCAATGTGTAAAGCAATCACATCGCTCATTTTCTAGTCAGGCTTGTTCATCTGTGCCCTTTAGTAAGCATAAAATGGCCTGACCTGTGGTGGCGCAGTGGATAAAGCATTGACCTGGAATGCTGAGGTTGCCGGTTCAAAACCCTGGGCTTGCCTGATGAAGGCACATATGGGAGTTGATACTTCCTACTCCTCCCTTCTCTCTCTCTCTCTCTCTCTCTCTCTCTTTCTCTTTCTCTCTCCTCTCTAAAATGAATGAAGTCTTAAAAAAAAAAAGAAAACACTTCTACAGACATTTAAAAAAAAAGTAGGCATAAAATTGTATATTATCTTATTTGCATTCCAGTGATCAGTAGTAATGAGGTTGAGCAAACACTTCAGTGACTGTTCCTGTTTCTTTCGTTTTTTTCTTTTTTCTTTTTTCTGTGACAGAGACAGAGAGAGGGACAGAGAGAGGGACAGATAGGGACAGACAGACAGGAAGGGAGAGAAATGAGAAGCATCAGTTCTTAATTGCAGCACCTTAGTTGTTCATCGATTGCCTTCTAATATGTGCCTTGACCTGGGGGTTATAGCAGAGTGAGTGACCCCTTGCTCAAGCCAGCAACCTTGAGCTTCAAGCCAGTGAATGACCTTTGGGCCCATGCCAGCGACCATGGAGTCATGTCTATGATCCTGTGCTCAAGCTGGTGAGCCTGCACTCAAGTCAGATGAACCTTTGCTCAAGCTGGTGACCTTGGGGTTTTGAACCTGGGTCCTATGCATCCCAGTTCGACGCTCTGTCAACTGCACTACTGCCTGGTCAGGCTCATGTTTCTTCATGAAATGTTTGTTCATGTATTCTGCTTATTTTTCTACTTACTTGTTGGAGATCATTTTATATTCTGGAGATAGGATTCTATTGTTGGTTATATTTACCATAGGTAATTTTTCCTAGTTTGCCCATTTTATAGTATTTTTATTTTTGTTATGGTATTTTTTTTTTTGGTAGATAGAGGTTCTTAATTTTGATGTGGTTGAATATTTTATGGTTAGTTCTTTTTGTGTCCCATTTAATATGTACTTCTATATCCCAAGTTCATGTAGATAATTTCTGGTATTTTTTTTTCCAACACGTTTGAGAAGTTTTGTCAAACATTTAAATATTTTCAAACATCTGGAATTGATTTTATGTATGGTATGAGGTAAGAGTCTAATTTAAATTTTTTCCTATATAGAAAATCAGTCCCAGCACATTTTATTGAGTTGTCTGCACTTTACTCAGATCTACAGTGCTTACCCTGTCAAAGAGCAGATTTTCATATATTTATGAATCTGTTGGGGGGCTCTGGTTCATTAATGTTTCGTTGGTCAGTTTGATAATCTCTGCAGCAGAACCACTATGTTGTAATTGCCATAGTTTTATAATATGGTTTGCTAGATGGTGTGACAAATTGTAAAAAAAGTTATTTTTTGTTAATATAAATTTTATAATTAGTTTAAGTACTTTGAATAACTTTATTAGGATTTGGGTTGAAATTACATTGAATCTGTGGATAATGGGTGCTGTTATCCATGAACCTAGTCTATTAGTTTACTTAAGCTTTCTTTAAAGTTGTTAAAGTGTTGAAGTATTTTTGATATAGGTTTAGCTAGTTTTCTGTTTTGTTTACTTCTAGATACTTTATATTTTTATTGCTGTTATGAATACAGCATTAAATGTTTTCTATTTGTTGCTGATGTGTAATATGAAGTTTACCTTTGCATATTTATATTACCTCTAATTATCTTACTAAACTTATTTACTGCAGTCATTTTTTTTATAGGCTCTTTTGATTTTCTATGTGGATAATCAGGTCATATATGAATAGTGACATTGTTCTTCTTTAAAAAATTTTTAAGTTACAACTGACATTCAGTATTAGTTTCAGATATACAGCATAGCGGTCAGACATTTATATAACCTATGAATTGATTCTCCCAATAAGTCTAGTACTCATCTGATACCATGTAGTTATTACCTAGTTATTGACTATATTCTCTATGCTGTATTTTACATCCCCAAGACTATTTTATGACTGCCAATTTGTACTTTTTTTTATGCAGTGAGAGGAGGGGAAGCAGAGACAGACTTCTCCATGCACTCTGACCAGGATCCACCTGGCAAGCCCACGAGGGGACGATGCTTTGCCCATCTTGGGCATTGCTCTGTTGCTTATCAACTGATCTCTTCTTAGCACCTGAGGTGGAGGCCATGGAGCCATCCTCAGCGCCCGGGGCCAACTCACTCCAATCAAGCTTTGGCTGCAGGAGGAAAGAGAGAGAGAGAGAGAGAGAGAGAGAGAGAGAGAGAGAGAGGGAGAGGGAGAGAGAAGTGAGAGGGGAATGGGTGGAGAAGCAGATAGGCACTTCCCTTGTGTGCTGTGACCAGGAATCGAACCCGGGGCATCCACAGGCCGGGTCAATGCTCTACCAAGGGGCCAACTGATTAGGGCCAATTTGTACTTCTTAATTTGTACACTTTTCATATATTTCTCTTTAATTTTTATTTTCCTACCTTTTATTTCTGCCCTTTGTGGTTCAGTGTCAGTGGGACCACCAGTGAAATATTAAGTATAAAAATTTCTGATTTTAAAGGGAATAACTCTAATAATTCCCCATTTAAAATGTTGTTTGTGTGGGATTTCAATAGCCACCTTTTGTTTTTAAGAAAGTTATCTCCTAGTCTTGTTTGGTTGAGAGTTTTATATTTTTACTTTTAAAAATCATACATAGATTTTGATTAAAAAAATTTTTTTAGTGATTTGAGAGAGATAGGTATCAACTCATTGTTCCACTTAGTTGTTCCATTTAGTTGTACACTCATTGATTGCTTCTCCTACATGCCATGACCAGGGATTGAACCTTGACCTCAGTGCACTGGGAGGATGCTTTATCCACTGAACCACCAGGCAGGGCCATAGAGTTTTAGTTTATCAGATAATTTTTCTACCATCTCCTGAGATGAACAGATGTTTTTTCCCTTCTTTAATCTGTAAATGTACTTAACAAGCATTTTTGTTGTGCTAAACTACTCTTTAATATTTGAGATAAAACAAATTTGGTCTTGCTCTTATTAGGGCCTTATCTCCTGGCAATCATAATTGGATTAATTCTTTAATTCTTCTAATATATAATTAATCAATTTTATATCTGTATTCTTGCATGAAATTGATCTGCATTTTTCTCTCTTCTTTTTTTTTCTTTTTTCTTTTCCTCGCAAGTTTTGTTACTTTGATAATATTTGCCACAGAAAGTGAGAAATGTTTTCTCTTTTCCATCTTTTGGAAGAGTTTCTGTGAGACTGAAAAGGTTTTCTTCTAGAACTTGCTTATAAAAACTTGTAGGTCCCTCATCATTTTTTTGGTAGGAATATTTTTAACTATTTACTTGACTCAAGAGAGGATTAGTTTTTATTTTTTTTCTTTGTCAGCTTTAATAAATCATATTAGCCTAAGTATTTACTTTCTAATTTGATTGGCACAAAAAATATTTATAACATTCTTATTGTTTAATTTCTGCTGTACTTGCTGGTGTTATTTGTTCTTCCCATTGGTATTTTTGGAAAATTTTTATTAGGTTTTTAAGAAAATCTTTATAGTTTTTTGAGTTTGTTATGCAATTTTTTTTTCCAAATTTTCTAATTTTTAGTCTTTTTTTCAAATCTAAGTATTAAAGGTTAAAATTTTTTCTCTAAGTACCGTTTTAAGTACACTCCGCAAATAATGTATAATATATAATGTTTCTTTTATTCAATATGATGAATTAAAATTTTTCTATTTTAATAGAAATATATGGAGTTTGTTTTTAATTTAAAAGGTTTTTTGTTTTGTTTTGTTTTATTTTTTTACTTCTAGTTTAATTGTATTGCTATAATGTTTTGAATTCATTTTTCTTCTTCCTAAAATCCTCTGGAGGTTCTTTTAGTGAAAGTCTCCTATTAATTTTTGATATATATAAAAGTTTTGACTGTTGTCCCATTATGGAAATTGTTTTTGCTTATTATATATTTCTAGGTTGACATTTACTTTTCACATTTTGAAAAAAAAATGTGAAGTCTGATGTAATTCTGATTCAGGGTTATACTAGGAAATGTTTAGCAACTACCTCTTGGAGGAATTCCTGGTTTTTAGATTTTACTTATTTCTGTGGTATAAATAAATACTCTCTTCATGTTATGCCTGTCATTGCAGAGTTTGGAAGAGATGAACAATAGCACACAATTATGAAGTATTTCTATCATCCTGATTAATAAACATAAATAATTACCTAGCGTACAGATAACTTGGAAATAATGAGTTTATCTATTAACCTCTGCTTTTAATATTTTTCTACTGGTACATTTATATCATGTAACTTTTAATAATAGTCTTGTTTAAAAATCTGGGTTAAAGAATTCTTAAAAATTTAACAGTCGGCTCTTATGGGCTTATATTAGCTAACTGTAATATACCACTCATTTACATGTTTGCTTTCAATAGATAATCTCTTGTTTCTTACTGATTTTACAATCCTTTCGTCTTTAGAGTTCTTCACTTTTAGTACAGTGTGTCTAGGAGTAAATTTCTTTTAATTTATATATATATATTTTAATATTGTACTTACTCTTTCTGTAGTTTCATGATATTTATCATTTTAGAAAATTCTCAGCTGTTATATTATCTCTATATTTTTCTGAGTCTCTAGTTAGATGTTTTTATTTTTATTCTGTTATTTTTATTTATGCAATAGATTTATTGAACTTTTATTTGCCAGGCACTGTTTTTCATCTCATATTTTTAACTACTCTGTTGTGATTAGTAATATACATTGAAGATTGACTATTCTCTGTGAGTAAATACTATTTATCAATCCTTATTGTCATGTATTATTAAAAGAGAGGGCTTGAGTGATCTGGCCTATATGTTTTAAAGCTTTTTAAGGAAAACAGAAATTGTACAAAGCTAAATATACATAAACCTAGAAAGAGAATAGATATTAGTTTAAGTTTCTAGTTTCAAACCTCAAAAGTAATCAGAAATTTACTTGAAACTACAAAGTGTTCTAAATACAATTTACTGTTAATAGTACTTAATTGTAATTTAGAATGGAATCCCTAGCAGGTTGAGGAATAGTATATAAATAGGAGCATTTTAAATGAGGTTGGGTTCTGAAACAAAAGTAGTTATAGTACAGATCACATAGATGAAACTACTCATTTGAGAAGGCATTTTAAAGCTTTGTCTACTTGGAATATTATTTTGTAAAATATTGAATATTTTTTCCAATTGGCGCTTTATAATTAAAATTTATGTTTACATGTAGATGCATTACATCAATATATTTTTTTATTTTTATTTTTATTTTTTTACAGAGACAGAGAGAGAGTCAGAAAGAGGGATAGACAGGGACAGACAGACAGGAACAGAGAGATGAGAAGCATCAATCATTAGTTTTTCGTTGCATATTGTGACACCTTAAGTTGTTTATTGATTGCTTTCTCATATGTGCCTTGACCGTGGGCCTTCAGCAGACCGAGAAACCCCTTGCTGGAACCAGCGACCTTGGGTCCAAGCTGGTGAGCTTTTGCTCAAACCAGATGAGCCTGCGCTCAAGCTGGCAACCTTGGGGTCTCAAACCTGGGTCCTCGGTATCCCAGTCCGTCGCTCTATCCACTGCACCACTGCCTGTTCAGGCACTTCAATATATTTTTAATATTAAAGAAAGTATTTATTGGATTTACTTTTAATGCTTTTGGACAGTAGTTTAGGGGAATGGAAATTTAACTATTGCTCTGTTCACTCCAGAACTGAAATAAATTCAGTTGTACCCTTTTCTCAATTGAAAGTATCATTTATTTTCTTCATCTTTTTAATAGAAGTACAATGAATAAAACTCAAAATTTAATCTAAGTATCCTAAGCTAAATCTGTAGTGTAGAGTTTGATTGTAGTTTGCTCAGGAAAGAAAAAAGATAACATTCGTACTACATCAGAAAGGAAATTGGAATTATTTTTATAATAGACAAACATAGTTGAATAATTTCATTATTTTTCTAATGCAAAATATATTTCACAAAAATCTCTGAAGTTCAAATGGGTAAAACCAAAGTGGGTAGAATAACAATGGAATACTATGTGGCTATGGAAAAGAAGAAAATCTTACCTTTTGCACTGGCATGGATGGACCTGGAGACTATTATGCTAAGTGAAATAAGCCAGGCAGAGAAAGAAAAATATCATATGATCTTGCTTATATGTGGAATCTAATGAACATGGTGAACTGAGGAACAAAATAGAGAGAGAGGTGGGGTCATGGGGAGCCATGGGACACCCTTCAGAGGGAAGTGGGATGAGGAGACAGTATCAGAGAGGGTGAATGGATTAGTGAAATTATATATACATAACACATAGATGCAGATAACAGGACAGCAAGGGGGAGGGGGCCAAGGAGGTATAATGGGGGACACATGGTTGGGGGTGAGGGTGTTATTTTGAGTGGGACACTTGAATCCATGTAAACACAATAAATTAAAATTAATTTGAAAAAGTGGGTAAAATAGAACATATATTTGAGAGGTTGAAGAAATTTATATAAAAATAATGCGCATGTATGGTTTAAAAGAATTAAATAGCAAAGAATAGTTAGTGTTTAGCAAAAACTAAAAATTTATATTGTATTCTAAAGACCCAATCTTCTTCCCACTTCTTGGAAGGAAACACTTTGTTCCTTATTGATTGATTTTAATTTTTTTTAAAAGTTCTAGGGTTACTGCTAGAAGTTTCCAAACTATATGCCTATGCTACATAAGAATCTAGCTCATTTCCTTCATCCCCTTTTCCTCTCAATATAACACCATTTTTAATTCTTGTCTTGGATATAACTTGTTCCTTATACAAAGAAACTCTGTTCTTGTTCTACCAACCATGGACAGTTTCTCGTCATTCTCAAATTTGTAAGCTAAAGGTACCCTAGAGGTCTTTCTCTTCTCCATTTCTGTTTCTACCTTCTCTGTTATTCAGACATTTACTTTTGCATTGTCACAGTTGATAACATTGTTTTATGTAATACACATTTTAAGTTTTACGTGCTTTTCTGTAGTAGCAGTAACAGTAATAGTAGTAATTAAAAGTACATATAGATAGTTTTGTCTATGTGCCAAGCACATTACATATATTATACATGTTATAATATATACATATTATACACACAAGTATTTTATATATATTAAACTTAACTTAATCATCAAATTGACCTTGATAATAGTATAAGTAAGTGATAGGGTCTCCATTTTACTGACAGGGAAATTTAAATTACTTAGCAAGTGGTTGAGCTGAGTAATTTCTAAAAGTTGAAAATTAATAAACATTGTTTATGGTTATGACTAGTTAAAATGTTTATTCACAGCTAAGATGAGTACTGTTATATTTTCTTTCTTGTACGGCCATTTATTTTGTCACTTTAAAAATTATTTATTGCCTCCTTATTTTTGTGCTAAATTTCTTAAATTTCCTCATTCCAAATACCTCTCATGTAGACCTTTATAAGAGCCTCTAGTTTTAACAGTGACCTCTCCCCCATGTCAGCCTTTAGGAGGTAATCATTTATTTTATTTGATCACTAAAGTTTTTGTCATTGCCAATTATATAGTGTGACAGATTATATACACTGATTTTGAAAGCCTTTATAAGATGAGATGTATCTTATAGTTTTGTGATATTCTTTAAAATAATTGGCAATACCATGTTCCTGAGGGACATTATATGAAAGGTTGATTTTCCAATAAGCCGTCTAACTACAACTGTTTTAATGTCTATCAAGTTTAAAATATTTATTTGATAACAAAAAACTCAAAGTGTAAGTCACTTGAGAAAAGAAAGATCCTGTGACCATTTGACACCTACCAAAAAATTGTACCCCTTCTACTGGAACTAAAAGAACTTTGTGTAGTTCTGCCTAGACTTGCAGTAAGTTCAGCGGTGTTCTTTTAAAGTCATTAAGCCTTTCCCTTCCCCTTTCTACTCATCATTCTTTCATTTGCAGCTCATATTATGTTGGCAAGGTTGGCAGATGGTTTTGAAACTAATCAACCTGATAGAAGTAATGGTTTTCAACCTTTTTGTACTTGGGGACTGGTGATCCTGCTGGCCAGAAACGGAAACACACAATGAATAAAGTTTTTTTCTTACCGCATATAACAGTGTAACATGGTACAAGCTGGTACTTGATTTCTAAACTCCACATATATGATGTATTGAATACTACATAAGTTTGGACAAATGCTTTTTATCTATTGCGCATGACTTGTTAATGCTCTGCACAGTGCAAAAAGTTGTTCAAACAAGCCTACAAGTTCCAAAGATATCTAAGACAGCCTCAGTAGTATTTTCATCATTGATACAGGCTGATAAGTGGCAATCACCCTGAGCATAAGCAAATTTGACTAAGATCATTGGGCCTATAATCTTTATGCAATATCAAGGGGTAAACTCTTTTTGCAGACAGGCACAATATTACTGGTGGACTGGCAGTTGTCTATAGAAACACTGGTCCACGGTTGAAAAACACTGGTTTAGGGTATGTGTATTAGAGCCAGACAACCTGGGCTTGACTCTCAGTTCTATCACTAATTACATGTGTGACTTTGGTTACAGTGGTTTCTGTGAATTTGTCTTCTCATTTTAAAATGTGGCTAATTGATACTTCACCAAATTGTTAATTGTTATAAAACTCCTACATAATTGTCTGGACTAGTATGTATTCTGCCGCCACCAGCCCACAGTGCAGTAGTCCTCTAAATGGCCTTTCATTTCTTACCCTCTACCCATTCCATTCTCCCTACCACACTGCTACTAGATGATCTTCCTAAAATGAATAGTAGTTCATATTGACTTCCTCCTTAAAGTCCTCAAGTGGGTGTCCTTTGCTTCTGAGATGTAACTGTTCTTTGTACATGTTATTAAGGCCAATTTGTCTTAAAGAATTGTAAGAACTCACAGCTAAGTATGGCTGAGGAGAATCTGTTATTATTGTCTAGATTCTCTCCTTGAATGATGAACATCATTTTTTATCCTCTTTCATGTTACTTATTGGTTCATGCTTAACTGATAGGATGATTGCTGCATCTTTCATCACTGTGTGCAATGTAGACTTACCTGTATTTATGTAGGTGTAGTTGTATTTTCATGGGCTCTTTTGTACAGATCAGGCAAATTGAGGAATTTGAGGATGTGATTCTTCAATTTCTTAAAATTGTGGGCTGCCCCTCCCTGGTCAGTCCAAGAAATGGATATGGATATATATATATATATATATATATATATATATATATATATATATAATCTCCTGCCTCAAGTTGTATGGGGTGTATTGCAGCACTTTTTCTAATTTCCTGGTTATGTCACTTTAAAAGAGTACATTATTTTAAAAAATCAAAACAAGTAAAACCCTTCAAAGCATTATGTTCTATAACAGCAGACTTTTTCTTTCTTGTATGTGTTTAAATAGTGCATTTTTAAAAAAATTATTTCTATTCACAGGCCATTTAGATTGTTATTGAATGAAAGACCCATTGCTGTTCTCAAGTGCCTTTTCTTTTCCACTTACGTACTGTTCTTCTAGTCCCTACCCATTGACTAATCAATAAATGTTAAGTTTTGGGTCGTGTTGCTTCTACCCTTGGTGTTTAAATAAATTTGGTTCATATTTCTATGTGTCCTACCAATTGTTGTTGAAATAACATCAGCTTCATAATATTAGTGTCTTATAATATTAATTTTAAATAAGACACTTATAGTATAAAGTCAAATGGTGCTAAAAAGCTCTTAAAAATCATGAGTAGTCTGCTCTGTCTACCCTTCCCCCAAACACACACAGACACACACACTCAACCATTTCGAATTGTATGGGCATTTCTTCTGATATTTGCCTAGCTATATTGAAATATTTATAAATCACTATCCCTTATTAATTTTATGCCTTTTATGTAGATAAGATTAATTTTCAATTTGTAAATTTAAGAAATTTTAAATTCAAGAAACTTCACCTCTTTTAGCTAATTTTGAAAAGAAGATTATAGATCTTCTTTAAATCAGAATTAACTTGATAAACTTTTCCTTAGAATTTGAGCCCTAAATATACAGGTAAGGGCCTTATTTTAAAGCATATATGTTGGTGAAATTTGTTTCTTTTATTTTCTCCCTTATATTTGATATTATACTGTTTTCATATTTATACATCTATTTCTAGTTTCTCAGAATGAGTACTAAGTGTATATCTCCTCCACCCCAATCCCTTTTCTTCTCCTTTTGGGAATAATCAATGCAATAAAGGCTGTCAGTTCCTTTGAGCATATATTTTCCTGTGCTTCTAAATGTTTTTAATATGAAATGCTCTTTTCATTGTTTTCCTTTGGCTGATTTTTTCTCTTTATTTTAATAATTTTATTAGAGTATGATTAATCTATATAACCTAGTCAAACATTTTTAAAGGAATTTCAAAGTTTATTTTAAAATCTTTTCAGTGGTCCATAGGCAGATAAAAATTGTAACCTTTATTCAGGAAATGAAAGTTCTGTATAATTATTAAATCAAGTTTGTGAATTGTTTTAATTTCCTCATATCTCTGATCATCTTATATCTATTTTTTTAAGATTTTTATTTATTTTTATTTTATTTATTTTTATTTTTTGTATTTTTCTGAAGTTGGAAACAGGGAGGCAGTCAGACTCCCGCATGCGTCTGACCGGGATCCACCTGGCATGCCCACCAGGGGGCGATGCTCTGCCCATCTGGGGCGTTGCTCTGTTGCAACCAGAGCCATTCTAGCGCCTGAGGCAGAGGCCACAGAGCCATCCCCAGTGCCCGGGCAAACTTTGCTCCAATGGAGCCTTGGCTGTGGGAGGGGAAGAGAGAGATAGAGACGAAGGAGATGGGGAGGGGTGGAGAAGCAGATGGGCGCCTCTCCTGTGTGCCTGGGCCGGGAATCAAACTCGGGACTCCTGCACACCAGGCTGACACTCTACCACTGAGCCAACCGGCCAGAGCCTTATATCTGCTCATTTCAGTGAAACATTTTCAAGTTTTTTGTTTTTTATAGCCCTGGCTGGTTGGCTCAGCGGTAGAGCATTGGCCTGGTATACAAAGTCCCAGGGTTCGATTCACACAGGAGAGATAACCATCTGCTTCTCCACCCCTTCCCCATCCTCTCCCCCTTTTCTCTCTCCCTCTCTCTCTCTCTCTCTCTCTCTCTCTCTCTATCTATCTATCTCTCTCTCTTCCTGTCCCCCAGCCATGGCTCAAATGGCTCCAGCATGTTGGCTCAGAGCACTGAGGATGGCTCCATGACCTGCCTCAGGCTATAAATTAGTTTGGTTGCTGAGCAACAGCAGGTCCCAGATGGGCAGTGCATTGCCCATAGAGGGTTTGTTGGGTGAGTCCTGGTCCAGGCGCATGTGGGAGTCTGTCTGTCTCCCTGCCTCCCACTTAATAAAACAAAATAATAGCTTTTTAAAAAATATTTTAATACCTTTGGCTTTATATATTGAATAATTTAGCTTTTAAAATTTTTATGCTGTCTGGTCCTCTTAACTTTGAATTCTACATTGTGTCATATTAATATAGCACTCATGCTTTCTTTTGGGGGCACTTAGCTGATATTTCTTGGCTCATTGCCCGGTTTTAAACTTTCTTTCAGTCATTTGATTTCAAATGTTTCTACTGTCTGTGTATGACCTTTTCCTGACAGTCTGCCTTTTAGTGGGGGATTCACCCTTCTTTTTTATCCTAAGTAGTGATACTTGATTTTATTACTTTATACCTTGTTCATTATTTATATTTGTGTCTTTTTTTTCAATTTTTGTAATTTTTATTATACTTTTATTTCCTGGTTTCCTCGTGTTTATGGGGAAGTACTATACTTTTCCATTTTATCATTGTCTACCTTCCCTTTTAACTTCTTATAAACTGGTTTTCCTTTATTTTAACATGAAAAATGATACCAATGTTTTCCCTCACCTTGACACTCATTAATCTTCTTCTCTAACATTTCTAAATTTCTGTGGAGATAATTCAGTTTTTTAAAAGCATTATTTACAGTTTTCATACTTTATTATATTAGTTTCAGGTGTACACCGCTGATTACACATTATGTAACTTACTAAGTGATCATCCCAATGAGTCTCAAACCTATCTGAGAAATTCAGTTTTTTAAGTCAGGATTTCTGTTAAAATTTTCTGTATCTTGAATTTATATTAAGCATTTATCTTACATATTCCATGTAGTTTATTATTCATTAAGATTTAATTCTGTATAGAGGGCAAGGTACATCGCACCCCTGTTTCGTCTTCTTTCTGTATTCTCACACATAAAGCTCTCTTTTCTGATTCAGACTGTTCGGTTAAAATCCCTTCTTGAGTTCTTTCCTTAGATGGGGCAGTGGGCGATGTGCTCTTCGAATCCTTAAATTTTGGCAAATAACTTCTTTCACACTGAGTGTATATGTAGGATGTTTGAGTTGTACTGCTTTTTTTCCTGGCAGTCTACACGTTACTTTTATTGTTATTATTAGTTCAATATTACAAATAAGAAGTCTAATGTTAATTTGATTCTTGTAACTGGTAAGATTTTCTTTTTATCCTTAAAGTTTAGGAATTTTAGTGAATGGTTTTTTTTTGCATGTGACTTATTAGTCCTTGCTGTTCCTCTATCTTTCCCTTCTCTTCCTTCTAGAGATTCTTCTGGAACCTTTCCTATGGTTGGTGTATTAGTTAGATTGTCTCAATCTGTTTTTTAAGTTTACTTTCTTTTTTTTCCAATTTATTTTATTGATTTTAGAGAGAGGAAGGAAAGAGAGGGACAGACAAAAACATTGTTCTATTTCTTTGTGCCTGACTAGGGATCAAACTGGCAACCTCTGCATATTGGGATGATGCTCTAACAACCATCCGAGCTTTGAGGCCAGTGCAAGCCTATTTTCTTTTGCCATTATAATTTTCAAATCATTGTATTTTTATTTTATCCTTTGAGTTTTCTTCCAGTTGATTCTTCATGCCACCAGTTATAGTCTATCTTCTTCTTTATCTGCTGAATTGTTCAGCTTGAGCATTTTACTTTTTAAATTTTAACTTATCTTTTAATCTGTATAAATCAGTGATACTAGTTTTTGGCCATGATATTTCATCTGTGTTCTTGAGAAGATCTGTTAGGTCTGTTCTCTCCTACATTCTCCCACCCTTAGGTATGCCAACTGGAATTCAGGTTGAGCTGTTGTGGGACCTTAGGTTGTTGTATCCTGTAAATGATGAAAAGCACAGGCATCTCAGCCTGCACTGTAGTAACAGACATGTTGTGTATTTTATAGCCTGAGTACTCTCTGCCTTTCTTCTGGTCTTGCATTCCCCGGCCTTGGGAGGAGAGGGTAGTCTCCCCTCTACTGAATGCCTCTTGAGCACCTTTGGGGCCAAGGAGGCTGGCCACGCTGGTGCAGTTATCTGTGTGCAGAGCTCTTCTGGGTCTTGCTTGGAGCCCAGAACAAAGCAGTCCTGAGCCAGTCCTCTCTGAAGGTGACTATAATTTCATGGCCACATTCTTCAGGCCCTGCTTACTCCCAGCTGGTACCCAAGCTGACTGGTTCAAGATAGGTAAATAGATCGAATTTGGGATTGAAGTGGGGGACGTAAGTCAAGTTGAAGATTGTTTTCCCCAGATTCTACTTTTTTATACTTTTTTATAGCCTCAGATGATATTTTATCCTTCTGTGATATTTGTGAAGTGTTTAATGAAATTACAGAAGAGACTTCTGTAATTTTGAAGGCCAGTCTTTAGCTATCATGGTTTTCCTAACTTCTTTATATGCATAAGCTCTTGGACTACACTACAATTTCTAGGAAGTGTTCTTTTAAGATGTACCATGAACAAATAAACTCTTTTAGGAGAGTTTATTGGTTTGGGATAAATAAACCTTCTAGAAGAGTTTATTTATCTATATGCAAATTTCACTGAACTGAAAATCTTCCACAAGGCAGAAACCAATTAAAGTAGGACAGAAGCCAAAATTTAAAAGGTAGGTATAGGAAGAAACAGGAGCTAGAGAATCATCTTTGAGTTATCAGTAGTACTAGGAAGAAGACATGGTGATAACATGGAAATTAAAAATCACATATAATCAGAAAATCTTAGTCTGATGAATTGTTACACCATTCTCTTAGGCCTGGGGTTGCTAAAAAATAGTATTAAAAGAGATTATACAGCTTGACCAGGGCATAGCACACTGGATAAAGCAATGGCCTGGGATGGTGAGGACCCAAGTTCAAAACACCAAGGTCACTGGCTTGGGCACAGGGTCATCTGGCTTGAGCGTAGGCACGCCAGCTGGCATATCTTATTGTAGACATGAACCCATGGTTGCTGGCTTGGCTGGAGCCCCCCAAGGCACATATGAGAAAACAATCAAAAAAAAAAAAAAGAAAAGGAAAGAAAGAAAGAGAGATTATACATTAAAGGGGCCCATTATGATCCAGAAACTTAAAATAAGAAAGCATTCAGTAAAATCTGGGTAGATAAAAAAAAAAAGCTCTATCCTATATTCACAGGTTGTAAAGTTAATACAAATACATCTATATTTATATTTAATCAGTTATTTGCCTTAAATATTTGAGATTTGAATTATGCACACATGCTCTCCCTAATATCGATATTTATTTTGTCTTAATCAGCCTCAGGCAAAGAGCATTTGAATTATACAACAGGTGTGAACTTCAGATTGAATGGTAATTAGTTGTGATGCTTAGTGGAATTTAATGTTGAGATTAAGAGTTCAGTAAAAATATTTAAAAGCCAGTGACTTAATCCTCAATATAGAAGGGATAGATAGGTTGAGATTCAGTGAAAGCTTTTACTCTGTTTCAGTAATAATTTGATTTCTGACTTGGTAAGCCTTTGTTTTGAATTTATTACATGTGTGAATATGGAGTCAGGTGACATATATTTTTACTTTCATCGCTCATAGAAAATGTAACCCTATGAAAAGGAACTATTTTCTCATCTTTTTGTTATTTTCTAAATTTTTATTTGTCTGAGCTGTTGTTATTTCATGTGTTTCCCTTTTTAGCTCTGAATTGTGTTAACCTAAAAAAAGCTTTCTGGTAAAGGGGAAGGAACAAGAATGGTTGGGGCACCTGCTTGTAACCAAAATTTGTTGGGTGGGTGAAACGGTGGTGGTGGGCATTCAAACCTAGCCTAGCCCAACATGGGGAGTAAAAAGTTATAAAATTTCTGGAGTTCTATACTTAACGTCATATGTATGTAATTAACTTGAAAACTTGAACTTTCTATGACACAAGAATTTGTGTCATATACCAC
This sequence comes from Saccopteryx bilineata, assembly GCF_036850765.1. Classification (NCBI taxonomy): domain Eukaryota; kingdom Metazoa; phylum Chordata; class Mammalia; order Chiroptera; family Emballonuridae; genus Saccopteryx; species Saccopteryx bilineata. The sequence continues at coordinate 81,922,840 of NC_089491.1, read as the reverse complement.
TATGTACTTTGTGTTAAGAATACCAGTTTGTACTATGAAAGGATTTTACAAATAAATCATGGAAAAATCCCTATCGAAGTCTTTTATTTTTGTTGGTGCTGAAATATTAGTTTTTTAATGCTTAAAATTAGAATATATGTTGGTAGATTAAAATTAATATACTTTATAAGTTACATTTATAAAAATATGTGTAATAATTCATAAGGTTGAAATTAAACAGTATTGCTTGGGTGTTTAAAGTCATATTTAGAATACTGGTTGCAAATTGCCAAAATTCAATGAGTCAACAGACCAGTTTAACAACAAAAGAAACTCAAGGATATTAGATTTCAAAATGTTCTTCCTGAATTTAGTTTTTTCATTATATTTTATTTTAATTATTCCTAGTATTGCTTAACATGCCAGGAAATGTCTTGTAATAGAATTTATAAAATAATGTAGTTTCAGTAATATGAATACTATCTTACTATCTTTAGTGTTCTGCTTTCAAATCTCAGATTAAGATGTTTTGTAAGGAATGATCTAATTTGATGCATAAAAGCATGTCTTTGCTTTGTAACTTTATCCATTTTAGAATTTTTAAACCAAATGCTCACTTGAGAAAAATAAATGCAATAATTGGTATGTGTAATTTTGTTCTTGAGTAAGTAAGACAAAAATTGTAAAAGGAAAAAATACATATTCCCACTAACACAGAACAATAATTTTTCATTGTATTATTTTCTAATGCATATTTGTATATGTGCTTTCATCCCGTAGACCCAATAATCAGATTGTTCATATTACTGAAAAGCATAACCCCTGCCTACTATCTTTTTTTGTGTCATGCTAGATATTTAAGGAATAGAGGATTGGTTTACATATCTTTGACCTTAAGTGGGTGATTTAGAAGTAAAACATAATAACCAAACCTGATGATGTAAATTCCAGTTGCAATTTGAACATTTATTTGTCTTTGGTTCCCTTTAGAAGGTGGAGGTAAGCTAGAAAGAGCTCTTCTCTTAGTATTGCTATGGATTTTTGCATGTCCAGGGTTTACTTCTGTTTCTTATTCTTATTATTAAAGATAAAGTTTCCCAGATATGGTTAAGGAGGGGCTTAGATTTTGTGCCTAGATGGAAAGGTTATATATTTTGAGGTATTTGTATGAGTGAAAAAAAAAATGGTAACACATTTAAAGTGAAATAGCAATGAATTCTTTTCTTATGATCAGACAGTAATAATTGATAAAGATTTTTCATTCTTTTGATGACTAATAGGTGAAATCTTTGTTCTGTTAGGGTTCTTTTTTGTTTTCTTTGCTAGTGGATATGAGACATATTCCTTAAGTGCTGAAGTTTGGACAGCAAAAAATACTTGCTTTTTATGTCAAATTGAGAATAATTTTATTTAGATGGAGGGGTTCTTGTGGTTCTTTATATTTAAAAGGCCATTTAAAACTTAATATTATCTGCCTCACTATGTGACCCTGGGCTATTTTTCTACCTCTTTCTCAAAGATGCTTCTCCCCAAATATACCGTATTTCCCCAAGTATAAGATGATCCCATGTATAAGATGCACATTAATTTTGGGGCCTGAAATTTGAAAAAAAAAAAAAAGTATTACATAAAGTTATTGAACTCAAGTTTTATTCATTGTAAAATTTATACAACTCCTCATCACTGTCAAACTTTCATTCATTAGCTTGTCCTCATCTGTCTGATGACAAATCACTGTCTTCATATATTGCCTCATCCTCAGTTTCATCTATGAAAATGCAAACAAAAAACCCTACAACCACTACAAAAGATGACCCAGCTTTTAGACCCCATTTTTTTGAGAAAAAGGTGCATCTTATACATGGGGAAATATGGTAATCTGTACTTTGATCCCTCATAGTTTTCATTCATTCTAGTCTCTGGTCTCCAAGTACTTTTTAATACTTCTCTTTTTAGTATTATTTGCTTCTCCTTACGGACCTAATTCAGGTGTTAATTTTCTACAAATTTCTGAATTATTCTTTTCTCCATACCCCCAGCAGAATTACTCATCTCCTGCTTTTTGTTGCCATAGCACTATATAGGTAGCTCTTTCAGCAACTGTGAAACATAGGTATGTCACAGTTATTGAGAGTGAGTATGTGGAAGTCTTGCCATCTGCACTAACATGGATGGGCCTAGAGGGTACTGTGCTGAGAGAAATAAGTCAGGCAGAGAAAGATGAATACCATATGATTTTACTTATATGTGGAATCTAAAAAGCAAAACAGACAAGCAAGCAGAACAGACACACACTCATGGATACAAAGAACATTTTGATGATTGCCAGAGGGGAGGATTATTGGGGGAATGTTTGAAAAGGTGAAGAGATTAAAAAGTACAAATTGCGGTTCGAAACCCTGGGCTTGCCTGGTCAAGGCACATATGGGAGTTGATGCTTCCTGCTCCTCCCCCTTCTCTCTCTCTCCCTCTCTGTCTCCTCTCTAAAAATGAATAAATAAAATAAATTTAAAAAAGTACAAATTGGTAGTTACAGAATAGTCATGAGGATGTAGTACAGCGTAGTCAATATTCTTGTGATAACTATGTATGGTGTTAGATAGGTAGTAGATTTATCAGGGTGATCACTTTAAGTTATATAAGTATCTAATTACTGGTTGTACACCTGATACTAATATAATGTTATACATCAACTGCAATTTAAGATTAAAAAAAATTTTTTTAAGTGGGGCCATATGTTATCCATTCTTGTATCTTCCAGAAAAAGCATTTGTTAAATTGACATGTTTAGAATGCTCTGTTTCTCATGACTAGGAAATCAGCTTGCCTCATTAAATTCCTTGATCCATAGTAGCCCTCATTCACCATGTTTTTCGCATACCCTATTTCCACCTGTTATAGTGTGGTTATTGGTCCCCACTAAAATTTCTTTGAGAGCAATAAAGAGGGATCACTTTATGCAGATGAAATGCAAGGCAAGTGGCTTTTGACTCTGTTGTTCTTTGGCTTTGAGTTTCATTTCTTCTCCCCTTTTTGCAGGACCCTAATAGGAGTGTTCATACCAGCAGCAGCAGCAGCTGTAGCAGCAGCAGCAGTAGCAGCAGCAGCAGCAGCAGCAGCAGTAGCAGCAGCAGTAGCAGCAGCAGCAGCTGTAGCAGCAGCAGCAGCAGCAGTAGCAGCAGCAGCAGTACCAGTTTTTCAAAGCCTCACAAATTAATGAAGGAGCACAAGGAAAAACCTTCTAAAGACTCCAGAGAACATAAAAGTGCCTTCAAAGAACCTTCCAGGGATCACAACAAATCTTCCAAAGAATCCTCTAAGAAACCCAAAGAAAACAAACCACTGAAAGAAGAAAAAATAGTTCCTAAGATGGCCTTCAAGGAACCGAAACCCATGTCAAAAGAGCCAAAACCAGACAGTAACTTACTCACTATCACCAGTGGACAGCAAGATAAGAAGGCTCCTAGTAAAAGGCCCCCCATTTCAGATTCTGAAGAACTCTCAGCCAAAAAAAGGAAAAAGAGTAGCTCAGAGGCTTTATTTAAAAGTTTTTCTAGTGCGCCACCACTGATACTCACTTGTTCTGCTGACAAAAAACAGATAAAGGACAAATCTCATGTCAAAATGGGAAAGGTCAAAATTGAGAGTGAGACGTCAGAGAAGAAGAAATCAACTTTACCGCCGTTTGATGATATCGTGGACCCCAATGATTCCGACGCGGAGGAGAATATGTCCTCCAAATCTGATGTGAGTAGTCTTGTTGGCTTCCCTCCTTTTCCACCTTAGTTTTCAGATTTTATTTCCAATAGCTTCAAGATAAAGAATGAAGGAAGAAAATGACAGTTGAATCAGAACATAGTAGCATGAAAGTGCCTAGAAATGAATTTCCTTAGCTAATAGAAGGAAGTGAAATCATTAAGAGATCTGCAGATTTTTAGGCTGTGATTTAAATTGTTATAGAAAGATATATTTCATAGTGTAATAGTGGGTTGTTTGAATGGCAGCAGAAAAACTTTAGATGATTATTAGAGCTGTTACTGTGCTTTTCAGTGATTCTGATTTAGGGAAGTAAGAAGAATGTAGTAAAACTTGAATATAAAGGATAATAAATTTAAAAGAGAAACTTAAAAAAATAGAGTGCAGCTATAATATTGATCTTTTTGATTAACGGGATGAAGTAATTTGTTTACATAAATAAAAAGCTGGTGATAGTATTTTTTAAACAGTTTTATCTAGGCAAAATTGTGTAACAATATATTATACATATATAATTCGATAAATTTTAACATACACATGTGCCTATGAAACCAGGTGACAGTATTTTGAAAATAAAAAATTTAATTTTTTTTTCATTGTATATAGCCACTAATTTAAAAGTACAATTGTACTGTCCTTATCAGTTTTTTGGTAATAGTAGTAATGCTTTTATTGTCATGTTCATTATAAATTTTTTCTGATGAGTAGGATTATTTTTTGTGGGTATCTAAAAGACAATCTAATAATCTAATAAACCCAATAATGTTACCTGATGTTGAGGTTTAAACTTATAATTACAGATGTCTCAGAGTTAGATGGGATTTTCAAGTTATCTATTCTAATCTACTAATGTAAGAAATCTTATGCTTTAGTGACAAGACTTAGTAATTAAGTCAATATTATTTCTGGAGAATAGAATATGAACATTATTTATTAATGTTTCCAATTGTCTAGTTATCTGGGTAACTAGACAATTAGAAGATAATGTGAGGAGGAGATAATTTTAGTTATCACTCCCTCACATTCCCTCTTTCTCTAACTTTGGCCTTCTATCATTACTTATCAGTCAAGCACAGTCCCAATAATCTTCTCTCTTTGACTTGTTAATATTTCTAGATATGGTCAAGGAAAATTCCTAGCTGAAAATTGCTGGCAATTTTAGAATACTACTTCTTTTTCTGTTCTAGGGGGTCGCTTCACCAGTGTTCCTAGTTCAAATGTTGGCAAGGGTTAGGGGGTGTTTGTTATTAGCAGATTCTGTCTCATGCATTTGCACTGTTTTGGGTTGAAAGCCAGCCAGGGTGAGGACATGGCATCAATATTGATCTCTAGTCATCCAGAGACCACTTCCTTTCCCCCTACTCTCTATAGCTAATTTTGAAATTTCAATGTAAGGTTTTTGTTAGGAACAGAGTAGCATATAAAATACTAGAGATTGAGCAATCCATTCCAGTGTTTGGTAAAGGCTTTATAACAGTAGTTTGTGAAATGGAGATGAGAACTAATGGGTTTGTTCCAATATTTCAAGCATTTATTGAACTTGTTCTTAAGGCAGATGCTACTTGGAATTATTTTGTGTGTGTTTGACTTTTATTTCAAATCACCCTGAAATGTTCATTGATGCAGTTGGGGTATGATTAGTCTATCAAGATTGTCACGTTTAGCAACTTTATTCTGACAAGTTGTGATTCTTCTAGAACAGAGGTTTTTAAATTAGGGGTTGTGATTCTCTGGTTAGCCATGTATTCAATTTAGCATGTCATCACCAGTATTTTTAAAAAGTCAGAATACATTGTGATTAATATGGATAAATAATGGTTTGTGAAATTTTTATTTCAGAGGGTGTGTCATTTTTTATAATAGGTCATGATCAAAAATTTTAAAGGCATCTTTCTTAAATGTTTGCTGATTTATAAGAAGACCAATGGCATTTATAAAGCAATATTGAATGCTCTTTCAACATGAAGGTATCACAAATAACCTTTCTTTTTAGATAATTTTGTGAATTCCCATTTTTGTTTGCCTCTTACTCTCTCCCTTTTATATATAATTTACAAGGTATGGCTTTTCTTTTCATAAACTTTATGTCCAATTTCATATATTTATTCAAAGCAATACCTTTAAAAATCTTCTAGAGTGAAGAGTTACAATTATAATCCCTCATGGTAACTAGTGAATTTTAAAAAAAGGATTCATGACACATTAGAGCCCCATATATCCAGTGATCATAACAAATGTTTCTGTAATATGCATATTATTACAGAGAAAGACTAAAGACTTTTGGGTATTATTTGGATATCCAACCCAACAACTATACTTTCCTTACCAGTTTTCTGATAGTAGTAATTTTTTTATTGTTGCTGCTTTTAGTTTAATTCTCTAAATGTAGTTGGTGAAACAGAAAAGAACTGACACCAATAGTTTCTTTTTTTTAAAAAAATATTTTATTTATTGATTTTTTAGAGAGAGAGGAGTGAGAGAGAGAGACAGAGAGAGAGAGAGAGAAGGGGAAGGAGCAGGAAGCTTCGACTCCCATATGTGCCTTGACCGGGCAAGCCCAAGGTTTCGAACCGGTGACCTCAGTGTCCCAGGTCGACGCTTTATCCCACTGCGCCACCACAGGTCAGGCCGACACCAGTAGTTTCAAGTAAGCCAGTGCCCAAAATACTTTTCTATGAGCAAAGGAGAATGAAATAGGGCTGAAATTTCCTTTATTCAGTAGGTAAGATAGCCTTTGTTTGGCCTTTTTACTACCTGGTGTCCCTCCTGTGGGCAAGACTGAAGGAACTAAAAGGAAACAATTGTAATGGAGAGCCCTTAGCAATCCTAAACCTCCCCTGGCCAGTAACTGCTTTGGTGGTAGCTTGGAGCAGGGGACATCGTTCCCATTGTCCTGGTGGTATGTCTGCATTTGAGTAAGTGTGATCAGATAACCTGATCTCTCTAAAGTCTTTCCCAGCTTCATTATTTAAATATCTGCCAGATTTATGTTCACTTGTGAGGGATGGGGTGATAGATAATTTTAGACACAGTAGGTGGAAATCATGGACATTGGAAACAGAAGAAAGACACAAAAAATAATTGGAAGAGTGTGAAGAATTCGAAAGGGCTAGGGTAAAAAGATTACTTACCTGGTATGTCTGCGAAGAAAGCACCTTGCCTTGGTACAAGTTAGTTGCAATTAAAAGGAAGAACTTTTTAAAGAAGGTTTTTTATAAATTAGATTCAGGTTTTCTATAAAAATAAAAATGAGGGCTATTGAGATTAATAAGCTTAAATTGTTGATTCATGTTTTTTTTCGTTGTTGTTGTTTTGCTTAAGATTTTTATATATTTTGTAAATGAGAATAGAAAAAGAGACTACATCCATGGTTTATATTCCTGAATGTTTTTGTGGGATCACTTACATGTTAGTAAGTGTTTTTGTAGGTAGGTTAATAGGTACGTAGGCAGTCAGGTAGTGAAGTAATCAAGTATTTAGGAGTCTGTTCTCTGGTGTCAGACAGACTGGCCGTGTTTTGAATCCCACCTGTATCTATGACCTTGGGCAAATGGTTTAATTTTCTCTATTTCTATTTCTGTGTGTGTGGGTGTGGGTATGTGTGTGTGAAATGAAGATTATAATAGTATTTACTTTGTAAGATCATTGTGAAAATTGTCAGTCTTGGTAAAGCATCAGTACACTACTCCAAAAATGTGTGTTAGCCATTGTCATGTGTTATTTGACTCTGGAAACATTTATAACCTAAAGCATTGAAATATTTTTTGATATTTAAAAATACTGCAGAATTCTCTTGTCTTTTTTTAAGTATGAGGTTTATATGTTTTAAATGGAAAACAGTAATTGAAATATATGTCATGTTGCTCTGAATTTTGTCTTGAGGACTTTGATATTGCTACACTGTGGAAAAACACAGGGCAAAGACACTTTTAAAAATATTTTTATTCAATAATGTAAAGTTATTTTTAATTAAAGAATAATTGATAAACAATATTGCGTTAGCTTCAGGTATACAACAATGATTTGACATTTATAAGCCTTCTGAAGTGATCACAAGTAGTGATCACAACCATCTATCACCATACAAAGTTATCGCAATATTATTGACTATATTTCTAATGCTGTGCATATCCCCGTGACTTTTATAACAATAACTTTGTACCTCTTAATCCTCTTCATTTTTTTATCCATCTCTCCACTGCCCAACCCGTTGGCAAAAATAAGTTTGTTCTGTGTATCTATGAGTCTATTTTGTTTATTTTAGTTTTTTAGATTCTAGATAGAAGTGAAATAATACAATATTTGTCTTTCTCTGACTTATTTCGCTTAGCTTAATACCCTCTAGGTCCATCCATATTGTTGTAAATGGCAAGATTTTTATGCAGGCATTCTGGGAGTTTTGGGACCCGAAAGCTCACCACCCATTGTGAGTTGTTGGCTTTGTGCAGGAAAGAATTCAAATGCAAGCCAGCATAGAGTTTAAAGAGAAAGTGAGTTTATTAGTGAAGTGGTGACACAGAGAGTAAGCTGCTCCGCGGGCAGAGCAGCACTCTGTTAGCAGAATTTCCTTCCTTTATTGAGGTTCATTTAATCAGAGTGGGAGGGATAGGGTATTTAAGAAGGGGAAGGAATATTTAGGACCTTCCCTGGAAAAGGGTGGAGATTTCTCAGAGTAGCTATGTTGGCCATTTTGTGTCCTTATATGAGCTTTCTGTTTCTAAGCATGGTGGTTTGGGGTGTGTCATTTAGAATGCTAATATATTACAATAAATATATAATAAGGTTAGAGGTTACCTAGTTGCCATGTTGGGTCACGTTTGTCTCTGCTGGTCTTAAGCCATAAATCTGGTGGTCTTGCTGGTCTTTTTTTTTTTTTTTTTTAACAGAGGAAGAGAGAAAGTCAGAGAGAGGGATAGATAGGGACAGACAGACAGGAACAGAGAGAGATGAGAAGCATCAATCAATAGTTTTTTGTTGCAACAGTTTAGTTGTTCATTGATTGCTTTCTCATATGTACCTTGACTGTGGGCCTTCAGTAGACCAAGTAACCCCTTGCTCGAGCCAGCAACCTTGGGTCCAAGCTGGTGAGCTTTGCTCAAACCAGATGAGCCCACGCTCAAGCTGGCGACCTTGGGGTCTTGAACCTGGGTCCTCTGCATCCCAGTCCGACCCTCTATCCACTGTGCCACCGCCTAGTCAGGCCATCTTGCTGGTCTTAAGCCATAAATCTGGTGGTCTTACTTTCTTGTTGAGTGTTCCTATAGCTTTTGTCAATTGTACTAAGAAATGATTTACCTTTGGGTTACTATTATGACTGAAAGAATAATTTTTCAATATATTTTTTAATTCCTGAAATGTTTCTCATTTTATAAAGAAATCTAATATTGTCAGATGAACGTCTATTTATAATTTTCCCTTGGAGACTATGGGAGGTTGGTGGGGAGTACAGGTAGGGAAACAGAAGGACTGTTTTATAGTGGGTGAGCATTTAGCAAACAGAAGAAACATAATAAAGGTATGATTTTGCTATGTACATAAATGTTACTGTTAAGAACATTTTGGGCCCTGGCCAGTTGGTTCAGCAGTAGAGTATCAGCCTGGTATATGGAAGTCCTGGGTTTGATTCCTAGTCAGGGTACACGGGAGAAGTGGCCATCTGCTCTCTACCTCTTTCCTTCCCCTCCCCCTTCTCTCTCTCTCCTCTCTCTCTCTCTCTCTCTCTCTCTCTCTCTCTCTCTCTCTTCTCCTCCCACAGCCATGGCTCAAGTGATTTGAGCAAGCTGGCCCAGGTTGCTGAGGATGGCTCAATGGCCTCGCCTTAGGTGCTAAAATAGCTCAGTTGCCAAGCAACCAAGCAGTGCTGCTAGATGAGCAGAACATTGCCCAATAGAGGGCTTGCTGGGTGGATCCCAATCAGGGCGCATGCAGAGTCTATCTCTCTGCCTTCCTGCCTCTCACTTAATAAAATAATAATAATAATAATAATATTTTGCACTAAAGAATCCAGATAATTCCCTTTAGAATAAAGCTTTTGGTTTAGGAATTCTTTTTTTGTGACAATAGTGGTCACTTATTGAAAGTGTCTGTTAGTAGTGGTGACATTAACTAGGAGCTAGAAAAGAGTAAGGATCTGCATGTATCAACATCAACCAAAAGTTTGTAATTGTGATTTGTAGTAAACTGTTTCATACTTTAACTGACAATAAAAAAAGAACCCAAATACCTTCTACTTCTCCTGTAATTTCCTAGTTCTTATTTTTCATATAACTCTGCTTCTCTATTGAGTTGATTTTGTTTTGTGATATGAGGAAGTTTGGTATCATAGCAGAGAAGGAGGAATAAAACAGTAAAAGAAGACTGAAGTAACCATTTATGATCAGATTCGTTTATGGTAGTAATTTCCTTATCGTTGCCATCACTTTTTTCCCTTGCTTTGTAGACATTTAATTATAATTTAAAAGTGCGGAAATTAAAAGTTTTAATTATCTTTCCTTGAAAATGGGCAGATTGCATTTGGGAAAATGTTTCATACTACAATCTACAATGTGAGAAATGAGATTGTAATCACGTCTTTTGATAGTTTTGGTTTGCTGAAGTGCTTACTTAGGTAAAATCTTCTCTTCCGACTAGGAGCATTTTTCCCAAGGTTAGGTGGTAGTTCGGATCCAGGATAAAGACTTCAAACCACCTTAGCAGAAGTTTCTTTTGAACAGAAAAAAAAAAAGAAGGAGAAGGAAAAAGAAACTTCCCTTCTTTTGTTGTGCTTCATTTCCTCCCGCCCCACCCTGTTCCTTGCCCTGCTCAAACTGTCTGGAGCTGGCAGTAAATGTCCCGCTGTTGAAGCATTGGCCTTAGGTTTTTATATGATGGAAGGTTGTCGCAGTCAGAGAAGAAGGTCTTTATTGTGTTTTCAAAGTGGCTTTTTAATGACTTGTAATTCCAGCACATGTAAGAGCTGTAAAGTCTGTAAGTATGGTGAGTGAGCAGCTGGAGAGGCAATTCATTAAAAGGCTGCCCCGGCTCTCCAAGGGGGGGCTCTCATTTTGGACTCCTGTTCTTTGTATTTTATAACTCGAGGTAAAAATACTTGAAGAGTTGCAATTCTTCCCCTGGTAGATTCACCTCATGTGGCACATTAAGTAAACTATTGGAAAAAAGTTACCTTTGTTGGGTGCATGGAGAAACTTCACCTGACTTTGTTGCTTTTGTTTGGTTTTTGTGTTAGATATTATCAGCAGTTGCAGTCAAGCCAATAAATAGTGCATTTATTCAGCCACATTTCTGGCTTATTTTTTTAAAAAAATTTGAAGCAGTTAAAAGGGAGATTGTTTTTTCTTTTTAAGCAGAGTTACAGGGTTTTTCCTTTTCCTTGTTTGGGTACCATACTAAATTCAAATGTTTTTTCAGTTTTTAAATTAAATAATTATTTAGAAGTCTTAGGTAGCTGAGGGTCATAAACAGACAGGGGGCCCTAGCACTGCAGAGTTGACTGTCATCAATAATTGCTAAAACTTTGATTTTTTTTTTACCTACTTATATATTGAATTGTTACTCTAGATAAATTCCATGAACCTCCTTCAAGATAGCTGCATTGCCTATTCTGTACATTATTAGTCTATTGTTTCTTAATCTAGGGCCCATGACCTTTTTGTAATTGTCCCATCAATCATCTTTAGACATAGAGTCAAAGATGTGAGTCAACATTTGACACAACTAGGTTTATCATACCATAGGGATACCTTACAGATGTGGCTAAACTTCCCTTGAATGCTTCTTTGTGTTAGTCACCACTCTAAGCACTTGAGTAGTTTTAACTCATTTAACTCTCAAAACAACTCAATTAAATAGGTCATATTATTATCCACATTTTATAGATGGGAAAACTGAGGCTCAAAATTACAAAACATGCCCATGGTTGCCATGTTTAAAATGGTAGAGCCAGAGTTAGATCCCACTTAGTAGGGAGTGCCCTCAAGATGAGTTTTGGGGTAAAGCAAATTTTATTTCCCCGTGAATTTATCTTACAATTGCAGAGACTGCTTCATAAAATTGACATCACTGCTGAGAAAGCCTTTGATATATTCTTGTTCCATTCGTGAATCATATTGCTCTGACCTACCAATTGGTTTGGGCTTTACCTATAGCCTTCATTCAGAAGGTGATGCATTTTCCTCATAAGTGGATTTGGCATCCACAGCCAGAATTGAGGCAAGAGCTGTGAAACATCCAGGAACCTCTAACTTCTCATACATACTTGCTTAAAGGAAAACAGACCCGCATGGATCTGGATTTCACATTATTATAATATGTTGTCAGCACTACTTCCCGGCTCCTAGCATTTTTCCCACTTGGCTTTGCCTGGAAATTTATGTTTAACAGAGCTGAGCTGCAATATCAAGCTTTCCCAGAAGGTGCCACCAAATAACAAATGGTGTCCTCGGTTTGAAGATCCCTTCTTTCTGGATCTTGTAGTTACGTTGTGTAATTCCATTTTTAAAATATTTCTGGGGTATTCAAAATAGGCTGTGTTTTCTTTGAATTAGGAGGCAAGATAATGCAATGATATAGGTAGAGGATAGTTTTATTTTTTGTCTATGTAATTATTTAACCAAGTTTGAGAAATTGTTCTCAGTGGGTGACAATTTATGACTGTAAAGTTTCAAGGCAGTGTCAAGGTCCACAAAGAAAAATCACCCTTAAGAGGCTTCTTTGGGTCACCAAAGGTGACTGCACAGTGAGATGTTCCCAGATAAAGTCAAAGATCCTTCTATTAGGCAGGGGAAAATGGAAAAGCATTTACTAAAGTGTATGGAGACAACAGACTTTGCCTTTGAATTTAGAAGACATAGAGGATGGGGATGAGGGGTGCTGGGGTAGGTAGGGAGAACATTTAGAGTTGTTGACACTTTATAGAAAAGGAAATTTTCTTGCCTCTCTCAGTCATGGAAAGAAAATGTATGTATGTAAGGTGACCAACTTTTTTTACAGTAAAAAGGAGGACAAATAAATTGAAGAAAATAATATCATAAATAAAAGAAACATTTATTCATTGCAACAATAATACACTATCATATGGTAAATGCATAATAAAAATACTCGTAATATTTTATATTGTAATTATGCTTACATGCCTATTAATTTTTAATAATTGTAAGAAAAAAGTACTCATTTAGTAAAACTAAATATCAAACAAAACCACTAATATGGAGTCATATTCGGGTGTATTTATCATTTTCTAATATAAAAGCATCTATTTTATGCAACTATTTAATCAAAATGCATTATTAATAGATATGGTGTGAAGTTTGATTTCTCAAATTTTGGGAAACTCAAATTTTGGGAAAATACTTGTAAATAAAATTATACATATTTGGAAATTATTAAATAGATAATGAATTAATAAAATGTGAATTGTGCTTACCTGTCTGTGATTGAATATTCACTGAGAAAGAAATAATTGTGAGTCTACAATGTCGTTTGTGCCATGTCGTGTTTCAGTAAGAAGTACACAAAGCCATTTGCATGCTCGGTATATCGCGTGCTCTCTCAAGGTCTCCCGTGTGGAGCACATGCATCTCATAATCGTGTCTCACCACACTGTACTGATTCTTGACGAATCGTGTCAAATACAAATACGTCACATCACACGCAATGGGTCAACTCTGCATCGATCAAATTCGGACATTTACAGATTGGTGTTCCAATATCAAAAAGGAAGACGTAGGAGGACACTATTTGAGGGAGGACGGAACTTACAAAAGGACTGTCCTCCCTAAAGGAGGACGATTGGTCACCTTAATATATGAGGTCTTCAGATGTTACTTTAAATAAATAAAGTAATTACTAGAATGTCTTGGTTTGAGGTCTCAGTGTTTAGAATCATAGTATTGTTTTTAAAAAATTAAATTGTTGACCCTTTATTTATTTTGTGGTCCTTCTATTTATAATATAATATACCATTGAATATTATTATTGAATATAATAAACCATTATGTCACTTTGAGTCACTACAAATGTTTCCTTCTAAACATGTTCATTTTTGATATTCTGTGATTAATGATGTTCAATAACGTTTAAAAATCTTTATGTTGTAGATACTCCTATATACAAACACTTTATTAGGTGTTACGGAAAGTATAATACAAAATTAGGCTGAGCTTTGTAAAAAGGAAGGCATGAATTAGTATAGAGGAGGGCTGGGTGGACAGGAGAAGGGATTCTTGGTTGAAGAAATAATTTGGAGAAAAAGAACCAGTAGCAAATGTAGACAAGTCTGAAAATGAAGAGCGATCTTGTAAATGAAACCCTTCAGTTTTTCAAACCGGTTTGTCAGCAATGAAGGAAGCCCTACTGAACTCTGCTCTATGCTGGAATTGTACTGGACCTTTTCACTCCATATCCTTATGCAATTCGTAAAATGTGTGAGATAGTTTTTGGTTCTCATCTTATAGATGTGGAAGTGGCAGAGCCAGAATTTGGATACACGTCTGACTAATGCCAAAGCCCATACTTTCTTGTATCATACTACAGATTAAATCTTCTTGAGAGAGAAATCACACCAAATTAAAACCATTGTGGTACAGATTAAACTTTTCAAGAAAAATCTAATTAGCAACATTTAACTTTTTCACCATCTGGCTTCCTCTGGTAGTGGTACCACAGTTCAGTGAAAGGAGGAGAATAAGAAGTAAGATGTCATCCCCAAATTTGGATACTTGGCTATGAATTAGGGGTGTGAGGAGACCTAGCTATGATATACAAAATGCCAATCAACTGGTGCTTCATATGCCTCAGTATCATTTTCTAGGAATTAGAATTACAGAACTTAGTAAAAAGCTGTAGTACTTCAGAATCTATCCAAGGACACTTACTCACCAATGTACTGTCTTATTAAAGTGTTTCATATAACTCATACTAGGGAAAAGGCCAGTGTTACTGTAAGAACTTCCACCTACTGTATTGCATTGTCTAAAGGTTGTACTCATGAAGGCTATAAGGAAGGAAGATGAGGCTCCCTTGTCCTGGTACATAGCCATACTTGGCTAGTAAATTATCTTCCTGGGCCTAGGAGAATGGTCCTGGAGCCATAGTCCACCAGCATACACTTGGAATAAAAAAAACTAGACATATTCAGCTTACTGGTGATGCACTGTAAAATGTGAATTTTAATGCTAATGATTAAATTACCCATGTGAACTGCTACTCGGGTATTAGTTCAAGCAACAGTATTAATTATGTCACAGACAAAGACTTAACTTTTTGTTCGGTAATTTATGAATTGTATTCTGTGAAACCTGATGTTGGTAGGTGTTCTTGTAGAGTTCAAGAGGCAAAGCTGCTGTGTAGGAATTTAGTGATTTATAATCCATGGCCACAGTATATATTTTTAATTCCTGCACATGTTTCTAAAATGTCATTTTCTGTTTGGCCTAACCTTACATCAAACTATAGAGTTGCTGAAAGTCTCCTCTAGTTTAAAATGTTTCTATCTGATAAATTCTCCTCAAAGTTACCTGATAACATTTTCAGTATTATAAAGTGCTCACTAGATTTTCAAGTTCACTCCTCCTCCTCACTATTTTCTAGGATTGTTTTAGTTAAAGGTGGACATCAAACTTGTTGCTGATCTTGAGATGGGTGTTTGAAAGTGCTAGCTTATCCGATAGTCAGAGTCTCACTTTTCTCACTTATCAAGCTTGCCTTTTCTGTCCAGCAACACTCACAGGGACAACTTGCAACAAGTCCCTTCCCTGTTTTAGAGATAAGCCATGCATCTTCCTCCTTGTTTTGAGTAATAAACCAATGAGTCTCATAGTTTGCTCCCCCAAAACTAATGTTTGAAAGAAAGATGTGGTGTCTCCCATGCTGCCCATCTCCTTATCCTCATCATATTCATAACTCCCGTCTCTCTGCATCATTAGAAAACCTTAATATGTACTCTTTTAAAGATTTAAGATTAAGATTAGAAACCACAAACGACTGTCTTTAATGCACAGTTTACTTCATGATTGAGAAAATAATGGGATATTTCAAGCACTAACACTTCGGAAACTTTCTTTAACAACTTGCGTTTTGCAGAGATCTGGGGGCCAAGTTTTACAACTTGCCCAAGATGATGGAACTCTCACTGAGCCCCAACAGAGGCCCTGGGATGCAGGTCGCCAATTGGTATGCCATGATCATTTCCAACTAGAACAGTTATAATCCTTCACATACCCCTTATTACCTTCTCAAACTCCTCCACTTGAACATTTTAAAATGGTTCCTAATGAGTTGTTTATGCCCATTAGACATAAGGTTGGTTTCGCCCTGTGGCCCACCTCTTAGTCTGTGCCCTTTGGTTCAATAAATGAATTTTACATTTCATACCCTCGGCAGAATTGCACCTGAAAGCCTCATATCATGTCTAAGTGAGGGTAGGGTGTAAATCTCAGTGGATATTACAGAGATTAATTAGTGAAAAATTTGATGCCCTGGTCCTCTTTGTCTCTGGGAAATTACCAAGCAGAATAATTATGGTTTGCTGTATTTTGGCAGAGAGGTTGGATTGGGGTATGGGGATCATTAGGCAAAACAGAAACTGACACGTTTAGGCATCTGAAGAAGCAAAAGTCTTAATATTGCTTAATAATAAAAACATGGAAAGAACTTTACAGAACCTGTAATATAAATGAAGTATTTATTTGGACAAGCTGATATTCTTTTTTTTTTTTTTTTTTTTTTTTGTATTTTTCTGAAGTTGGAAATGGGGAGGCAGTCAGACAGACTTTCGCATGCGCCCGACCAGGATCCATCCGGCACGCCCACCGGGGGTGATGCTCTGCCCGTCTGGGGTGTTGCTCTGTTGCGACCAGAGCCATTCCAGCGCCTGAGTCAGAGGCCACAGAGCCATCCTTAGCACCTGGGCCAACTTTGCTCCAATGGAACCTTGGCTACGGGAGGAGAAGAGAGAGAGAGAGAGAGAGAGAGAGAGGAAGGAGAGGGGGAGGGGTGGAGAAGCAGATGGGCACTTCTGTGTGCCCTGGCTGGGAATCGAACCAGGGACTCCTGCACGCCAGGCTGACACTCTACCACTGAGCCAACCGGCCAGGGCGACAAGCTGATATTCTTAACAGATGAAATCTGAATCCTTCCCCCTCTGACCCTCCAGTATCTGTGTCCTGAGTTGTTCCCTCTAGTCTCTCTACAGATGTACTATGGCTTCCTTTGTACCAAACAGCCAGTTGCTCACACATATACTCGCCTCCAACTTTTCAGTTAACCCTGATTCTATTCAGACTCTAGTTTCTTCATTTCCTTTACCTTCAGTGACAGACATCTCAAAAGCTCCCTTATTCCTCAGCTTACTGTAGTCTGGCTTTTGCTCTTGGAAACTGTTCTTAAAACTATGACTGGAAAAGGTCACCAGTGCCTTCCAGATTCTAAATGCAGAAACCATTTCTAAGCATTAGATTTTTACCTTTCTGGCACCTTTGGCTCTGCTATACCTACCCTGATCTCCCTCACCACTCTCTGCCCATCTTCTGTGCCAGCTGACCGCCTTCCACCACCCGTAAGTGGGCCATTGCCAGTCTCCTCCCTTTCTATTATCTTCCCCTGGAAAATCACCTATTATCTGTCTCTTGTCTCGTTTTTGCCCTAAGCCCTTCTCTACATAACTATTAAAACACAAATTCTGGAAAGAAATATTCAAGAATATGAAACAACTAGTTAAAATGGTATTGTGGTTCAGTTTCAAAATATTATCTTTAATGTAGCCTTTTCTTTTAAATTTTATTTATTTATTTTTTACAGAGACAGAGAGTGAGACAGAGAGGGGGATAGACAGGGACAGACAGGAACAGAGAGAGATGAGAAGCATCAATCATTAGTTTTTCATTGCGCGTTGCAATACCTTAGTTGTTCACTGATTCATTTATTGCTTTCTCATATGTGCCTTGACTACAGGCCTTCAGCAGACCAAGTAACCCCTTGCTGGAGCCAGTGACCTTGGGTCCAAGCTGGTGGGCTTTTGCTCAAACCAGATGAGCCCGCAGTCAAGCTGGCGACCTCGGGGTCTCGAACCCGGGTCCTCTGCATCCCAGTCTGACGCTCTATCCACTGTGCCATCACCTGGTCAGGCTAATGTAGCCTTTTTTATAAAACATTTCATTGTTACAAAACATCAGCTGCCATATGGGCTAAACACCAAATTCTCTTTAGCCTTTCTTGTTTACTTTTTTGTAATCTTTTCATTATAGAGAATTTCAAATATGCCAAAATATAATGTATACTGAACCCTCCCACCATTTATCCATCACTCAGCTTCAACAGTTACTGATAGTCAATCTCATTTCAACTGTATCACCGTCATCTCTTCCCCCAATATAATTTTTAATAAATCTAAGGTGTCATATTAGTCCATACATAGATATTTCTATATGAATCTCTAAAAGAACTAAAGTATCATTATTATATCTGAATAAATGAATAATTCTTAATATCAAATTTCTGGTAAAATTTTCAGTAGAATAAAAATGTCATAAAAATTTTGTTTGTTTTTACAGTGATTTTGAATCAGAATCCAAATTAGGTCCACATCTTACGGTTTGTAAAAATGTATTTTAAATTGGTGATTTATACCTTTTTCCACACATCTTTTTCTCACATAAAAGTGTAAAGGAAAAAAAGAAAACAACTAGGTTTTCTTATACAATTTCTCAGTTTGAGTTTTGCTGAGAGTGTCTTTGTGCTGTATTTTCTGTAAATTAGAGGCATGGCCAGATTTGAGTTAGGTTTTGGTGTTGGTTTGGGCAAGTTGTGTTCTCTCACCAGGAGGCCTGTGAGGTTAGGTTACCACCACTGATGCTTAGTGCCTCTGTGCATAATGCATTGGTGGATCGTTGGTATTTTTATTTCATCATTTTTCCCTTATTTATTGCCAGAATTCACCTAAAAAGAGAAACTCTTTCTCCTTTACCTTTTGTTTCGCCAGTAGTACAATTTGTATAGGAAAAATAAAACATGGTTCATGATCCTCCCCCCCTTTTTTTCCTAGTTTTCAGAAGAATGGATTTGGTTGTCTAGCATCCTTAGACAATGGCCAACTTTTTTTAAGCATTGTTTTTAGACTTTTTTAATCTGACCTTTTCACTCTCCTCCTTCTGTACTCTTCCTATACTTTAGTGATCCTAAAATATTAGCAATATTCAGTTTCTTGACCATTCCATATAATTTTATGTCCTGGTGAAATACCTTTGGTCCTTTATGACCTGGTTAATAGTCACCTCTTCTTTGAAGCTTTTCTACATAACCTGCCTGACCTAAATTAACCTCCACCTTTCCTTTGTGCTCCCTCCATTGACAGTTTGTGTATACTTTGATTATAGTTGTTATTCTCTCATATTAAAGTGTTTTTCTCCTGCTCAGTGGGATATTTTTAGGGCAGATATGGTCTCTTAATTATCTGATTTCTCAGCTTTTTGTACTATGCCCGGTACTTAATTGGTGCTCAACAAATGTTTAGATAATGCAGAGATGTTATGTATATATGTGTGTGTGTTTATATATGGATTTATGTACTTATAATTAAGACTCCTCTTAACTAATTTATATATTTATAGTTGAGAATTCTCTGTGTCTTGAGGAGTCTCAATTATAAATATATCTGAATGATCTGGAAATGTGACAGACCTGAAATAGACCACAAGAGGTGGCAGAGCTCACCAAGACAAGTCTCAGTCCTCTCAGAGAGATACAGTTCAGGGTATAAGCCATGCTTGCACAGATAAGTTCACAAAACCAAATTCTGGGATAAACTGGCAGCAAAGTCAGCAAGTTGAATACATTGGATTGCACTTTACCTGCCTTTGTAGCCCTTGCCTTTGTGTTAGACTACATATGCTAACCAAGGAGAGTGGAGCTATTGAAAACTCCCACAAAACAACCTGAGATTATTTTTAACCTTATTGTACTACATAGAATATTAAACCATAAAAATAACAAAGAAAAGTCAAGGACCACAAATTAATCTTTTATTGAAACAGCAGAGGGATGTGAGAGTCCAAAATCCGAAACATTTGCTTCTGTATTTTAAAAAAGCAAATAGTTTTCAGAGACATTTCAATAACAGGATGTTGAAGTGAAAGAAATTTCTGCCTCACTGTTTCCTATAGGGACTGTGCAGAGGCGTGATAACATGAAAGTTATATGACCACCTTGTTTTTGCTGTCTGCGATCATGAAATATGATTATATTTCCTCTAATGTTTGTATGTACTCTTGAAATTATTGGAACTGCTAAAACACCACTTATATATTGTATAAAAGGAACTATTTTTCCCTCTTCTGTTTCCTCAGGTTGCATAATTATCACAACAGATTAGCTTTCAATTAATAATCTTAATTTGGTGGTTAAATATCAAACAATCACATTTGAGTATCTGCAGCCATGCAATAAAATGTTTATTGTCTATGTGGAAGAATGAGTGAAATAATAATCACAAAAGATTTATGTTTCTAACCACAAGGGGCAAGAATTATAATTAAAAAAAAAAAGATTTATACTGACCAATAACACACTGAGAGAAACAAGATGTGGGGGATGCATTTAGTTCCCCTAAGGATTATCAGATTAGTCAGTTTTCAAATATATATTCAATTATACTCAAATGTATACTTAATTATATGCATTCGAGGCTGCTAGCATTTCTAAGGGTGATTTTAAAAGAATCATGATTACACTATAAAACTAAAGTTATAACCAAGTATAATTTATCACTGTGGGAGGTTGGTTCTATTAAAAGAAAAAAATGAACTGAAAATAGCAGCCATCAGTTTGGAAAGAAAAGTGTTATCGCAGCTATCCTCTCTTATCTTATGGAAAGATATCTCCAGCTCATGTACTTTGAAACCTTATTAAAGTATTCTAAAACTTATACATTGATGGGTTCCCTTCTGTTTTTACTTCTGGGGGATTCCCTAAGTTGGAATTTTCATGCTGGTGGTTCCTGAACAGTTGCCATTCTAGCCAGCCTTTATGAGACCCTGCACAGTCTGCAACCAAAAGAAGCTCGATGAATTAGCCTGTGCTAATAACGGCTCTCCATTCCTTTATGAAGCATATTCGCTGTTGCCCAACGCTGGTGGGTGCTCTCATCCTGTGCGCTTCTGCTCCCACAGGTTGAATGATACACTCACCAAGAAGTCATTATTAGTTGTTCTCAAACATGTGTGTCGATTCAACTTGCAATTACATTAATTAATTAAATGTTGTATAAACCAATTATATACACAAAAAGTAATTGCTTCTATGAAAACTATGTTGTATAACCTGAGAGTCCTTGGAAAAAAATTTATTCCCAAATTAGGTATAAAACACCATGGGAAAAAAATTGTAAGAACCTAGAAGGACTCTGCACTCGAAAAGCTATGCAAGTCCCTGGTTTCTTGCTTATGGATGGTGATCATAGATGATGCATTGAATATGGTTTGTGTAAAAGACTTTTCACACTTCACTCAAAGAAAACTCCTTGATCCTACATCAAAAGGTTGATTGATTAATGCATATTTATAAATTTTATTTAAAGTAAAATATCTAAGGGGTGTGTGTGTGTTTTTTTGTTTGTTTATTTATAACTAATTCTGGTATCTTCCACCTGACGAATGCCAAAAATCTTGACTCCTCTTCACCCATGATTCTGGTGGTTTGCCCCTTGATCCTTGAGTTAGGATGAGCCTTACTTTGGCATTCCATTTTATTAGTGACAACCTTGTTCATATTTCACGTCTTGCAGTGTTTTCTGGATGAGAACAGGTTCATTCAGCCTTGGCAGCATCCACATCCACCAACAGTTCTCTTCAACATTAGTATGCTCATGTAAATATATCTGGACACAGGAATCTGTTTGTAACCCTGGTGTGTTGGATCAAGGAAAGCATATTATATTTTGATGTGGAACATGGACTGTGTATTTTTATAAATAAGTGAAAAAGGTGTCCTAGAAAGGAAAAAAGCTCCAGGTCTGACAGTTGTACTAGCTTTGTAATCGAGGACAAAATAGTTAACCTCTTTGTGTCAAATTTTATAATCTCTGAAATGTGACTAGTATATCCCAAAATTGTGCGACTCAAAATGAGTAGCAAACAGTACCTGACATTTAGCTGGTAGTCTATAAATGCTAATAAAATCTGACTATTTCTAAACTAGTTCTTCCCACACATTTTTTAGTCAAATGGGGATCCTGGTCATGCTCACCTTGCAGATTATTAGGATTATATGTGTAAAGGACTTCCCAAATTTTAAAACACTTCTCAAAAATGTTGAAGAGATGGCTTGATCTTAAAAAATAAAAACTGAAAACACAGTCTTTAGTAAGCATTTTATTCTTCTAGTTGATAGACTTTATTCTGCTTTGATGTGAAATTGCCATTATGGATGCTTGTTCATATGTGTCAGTTAATGCATCATCTTGTTTCCTGGTTAGGGTTGTGAATTTTGAAGGCAAGGACTCTGCTTTCTCAGACAACAGCCTATTTCTGTCCTAACCACAAGGTCAGAAGATCTTGAAGTATAGTTAGCAGTGGTTTTTCTTTACAGGAATACCTCTTATTGCACTCATTTTATTGCGCTTCATAGGTGTTGCTTTTTTTCTTTATAAATTAAAGGCAAGACCCTCCACCAGCAAAAAGATTATGATGCCCTGTTCCGTGATGGTGGTCTGGAACTGAATTCACTATATCGTTGAGGTCTGCTTATCCTTGGTCTACTTGCTGCTCAGCTGACACTACTTTTGATAGCGTTATAGCAGCCAAAAGCCTCTAAAAATACAGACCTGGCTAGTGTTTTTAATCCATCTAAGGGCATGTAATATACCACGCAGGGAAGATTTTATTGCTTTTGTTGTGTGGCTGTGAACCCTGTCAATAAGTTAAAGAAAAAAGATTTTAATTGTTACAGAGGACACTTAGAAGGTGTTTAACCTAAATTTCTTTACTGAATGCCACACAATCTTTTTAGAGGAGAAGAAAAATGATGTTTTTTTCTGGTTATTTCATTAGAGAATAGTAAACACATAACCAAAATCAAGAGGCAACAAGGCTTTGCATTAGATTCATAGCAGCATGTTTTAAAGTAGCTTTAAAAGTTACCCCATTAGTACCTTTTAAAGCTACCCATAAAATGCCACTTTACGTCAGGCATCAGATCTATTAATTTGACTATTACGAATATAATATGTAGGAATATTTTTGAGATCTCCCATGGTCTTATAGAGCCTCCAGGCTCTTATTAGAAGAAAAAGCGTACCTTCTGCCAGGGCATGGAGCCAAGATAAGATCCTTAAGTAGATAACATTTAGCATTTGAAATAATAATGAAAGAGAAGTCCACATGGAGCTTTCATGTTGTTATCCATTTGAAATATCCAGTATGGTGTTGGAGTCCAAGGGAGAAGATTAAGCAGATGTCAAGTTTGATTCGGCATGATGCACTGCTTAACCACCTTTCCTCCAAAGTGTTTTATGGCCAGCATCCTGGGAAGGATACTGACTAATTCATTTGATCCATCTGTTGCCTTGGGAGACATTGTGGGTTAGTTTCTCCAACTATTAGCTTCATAGGTAGTGACCAATAAACTTAGGGAGATTATGGCTTTTCAAAACTCTTGTAGGATGTTTCTTTCACCTGCCCTTCTCTCATATGGATCATCTTGGACTGAAATTTCCCTACCCTGGAAGAAATTCCCCTACCCGGAGCACCGTTTTTGTTTGTTTGGTTTTTTTTAAATAGGCCCATTAAAAAAAATTGAAATAGGCCAAAACTTGTCTCTGTTTTTCTCTTATTTCTCCAAACTCTTTTCCTGACATTTTATTACTTATTTTCTGGTCTTTTCTAAGGAAGAAAGTAAAAGCGCATTCCATCTTTATTACAAGTATATTTTACTGCCAATGTCTAACACTTTGTGAATAAAGGTAACCCCAAGCCAAGGTGTTACCTCACAATGGTAGAGGAAAATTACAACTGCTTCCATATTCTGAGCAAAGGAGTTCTTTCCTGTAGGTGGTAGAGTTATAAACCTAGACATGGAGCTGGCATCTCTTTGTGGACCCCAAATTTGCCTTTTAGAAGTATTGAATTAAATTATCGCCATTCAGTTTTCCTCCTCATCTGCCCTCCCACCCCAAGGCCTTGAAGTGTTCATTCTCTAACTCAGGGCCCAGTCACCAATAGGCTAAATGTCTAGGTAGGAGGAACCATAGTTGGATTCCTTAAAACTGCTCACTAGCCTCTTGTTTTGCACAGCTGGCATCTTATTTTGTGTTCAGGTTGGGAAGAGCTTCTCTATTTCATTCCCTTTACAGGTGGCAAATACCTGAAACCTTGATATTAATTGTGGAAAAGATACTTTCCCTCAACCCATTCCCCCTCTTTTGGTGGGATGGGAGCGGGGAGGCGCAGAGCGCCCATGTTTGGTCTCTTGGCCTGCAGCCAGAGCCTGTAAGGGATCCAGCTAGCTCTGTGCTGTGCCGTACTGATGAAAATTCTACGGACTATGTAGAAGTCATTTTCCTCATGTGGAAAGAAGAGGGATGATGGCAGTGAATGATTTGATAGAGTTGTTGTCAAGGATAAGTAAAATACTATAAATCTTTTTTAGATGTGAAACTTTGAGGAATGATAACTTATTAATCAATGATGAAATGCTTTCAAGTAAAGTGTCAAATAATCAGGAATCAATTTATTATATGTTTAAACATTGATAATGTCAGTTACAAGTATATCTCATGTTAGGTTTGTCACTTTTACTTGTTGCTCTGTGGTTTTTAAATGTTCACATTAGGTGATTGTACTTGAAAGAAAAAAAATCATTGCTAATTATTCTACAGAGCTAGTAATGACTTTTTTCTCTTTCAGTTAGCATTATTTTTGCCAGGCAAGTAAAGTAGTTATTTCAGGCACAGCTGTTGGGATAAAGAAAGAGGCCACCACACATATTTAGAGTCTGAAACATTCAGGCCTCTCTTTAATTGTATCATTGGATAATTTAGTGAGGGGAAATCTTTGTAGCAAGTCTACTGAAGGTATTATAGTATTACCATTAAACACAGTGTTATAATGAATAATATGAGTAAATGCCTCCGAAATGTAACAATCAACATATAATGAAAAAATAAGATCTTCTATGAGTTATTTTCACAAATCTTTACATTCTATAAACTGCAGATCGGTGAATCCTATGTTCTTTCCAAATAATATTCTAGAATTAAATTTGAACTATGCAGTTAAGGAAACTTTGAAAAGGACCGTGGCTATCACTGGGTTCTGAAAGATTATTGTACTGAACTAATCTAATTTTCATGAAGTTGACTAGAGAATATAGTGACTCATCATCTTTTAATGATACTTTAGGGCACGGGTCCCCAAACTACGGCCCGCGGGCCACATGCGGCCCCCTGAGGCCATTTATCCGGCCCCCGCTGCACTTCCGGAAGGGGCACCTCTTTCATTGGTGGTCAATGAAAGGAGCACATTGACCATCTCATTAGCCAAAAGCAGGCCCATAGTTCCCATTGAAATACTGATCAGTTTCTTGATTTAAATTTATTTGTTTTTTATTTTAAATATTGTATTTGTTCCCGTTTTGTTTTTTTACTTTAAAATAAGATATGTGCAGTGTGCATAGGGATTTGTTCATAGTTTTTTTTATAGTCTGGCCCTCCAACGGTCTGAGGGACAGTGAACTGGCCCCCTGTGTAAAAAGTTTGGGAACCCCTGCTTTAGGGTAAGGTGGAGGAAATATGAAAACTGGGTGATTCTTGAGATAGGTGGATTTGTAATGGCTGAACAGTGCATTTAAAGGGTTCATGTCAAGAGAGACAAGATAGCCACAGAATAAGCAGACGTTCCAACTCCCCCATCCTAGAACCAAAGTGGATTACAACTTAATTTTGAGAACAGTCATCTTGAAAGACCAACTTTCGACTAAACTAAGAGGATTCTACAGCCAAGGACCACCAAAGAACCCACACTGAGACTGGTAGGAAAGGTGGAGATGCAGAACGAGCTGCCCCACTCCTAGGAGAAGCGGCGGCCCAGAGGGACTCTCGCGACAGGAAGGGTTGCCCAGCAAGTTGTAGATCCTCAGCCCCAGAACCGGAGTCCCAGCCTAGAGCCCTGGAACCTGGAAGGGGTGAACGGACTGTATTTGTCTGACAAAGGAGCCTAGATACTGTTTGAGAGAAGGAGACAGAACTCATGGAACCAGGCTCCATATTAAAGGGACCTCATGGAGAGCCTCATTCACAGCCACCTGCCTGGCACTCTGGGAGCAGGGAGCACTGGGAGAACTGGAGTTGCCAGGGGAGAGTGTGGTCTCGGAGGCACAGGGGGAGACACTTTGAGGGATGGACACCCTAAACCCTAGGCTGAATCACGCCCCAAATCTAAAGTGAACGTTTTTCCTCAGAGCAGCAACACACTAGCAAAGGGAAGAAATTACCCCGCCCACCTGAGGTTCTCCTGCTCCAGTCAGAACAAAGAGGCGCTTAGAGGCTGGCAGCACTAGGGACACAGGTAGTGAGTGCTGAGGTCTGTGCTACACCACTCCCCCACACTGCTGAGTGCTTGCCAGGGGCAGGCCTGCGGCAGCGAGGCACAGCTGCAGGAGCCAGGGCGGTCCTGGCGAGCTTGCGTGAAACTGCCCATGAAGAGAGAAGCCACAGTGGCTGCTGTAGAGGTCAGAATGAGTGTGCAGGCCAGCCCAGGGTGCGAGCCAGGGTGACTGTGGAGGTGGTACAGGCAGGCGCACAGCCCGCCGGTAGAGGCGAGCATGAAGCCTGGAGCTTCAAGCCTGCACACAATCCAGCCCACTCTTGGAGGTGGAGGTGGAGGTGGCCTGGACAACAGTGCAGGCAGGCTGAGGGGCTGTGCATGAGCTGCCCACGAAGGCAGAGGCCGTGGCTGCTGCTGCTGCTGCTGTGGAGGTTCGAGCTCACGTGCTATCATGCCTACGGCCTGGGCTGGCCCCTGGCAGCAGCTGAGACCCAAGCGACAGTGGAAGCAGTCTGAGCAGCTGCGCATTGACCCGCCGGTGAAGGCAGAGGCTGTGGGGGCTGCTGAGGAAGTCCTGGCTCCCACGCAGTCACTCCTGGGGCGTGGGCCCACCCCTGACCGTGGATGAGGCCCAGGTGACAGCAGTAGCGGTCCAAACAGGCATGTGTGGGCCGCTCGTGGTAGCGGAAGCGGCAGGCCTCTGCAGAGGTTCGAGGTCACACTCAGTCCAGCCTGTGGCATGAGCCGGCCCTTGGCGATGGCTGGGTCCCAGTTGACCTTGGGGGTGGTCTGAGCAGGTATGCACTGGCCCACCAGGGGCGGCAGAAGCTGCAGCAGCAGCCCTGGGAGTTAGGCTGGCTCTGGCAGTGCCTGAGCCCAAATGGGAGAGACAGCAACAGCTGTGGAAGAGGGGCTAGCCCCTCCCAAGACAGACTACACATTGGGAGCACAGAGGCCACACCCACTAGACCCTTCTTCTGAGTGCTAAAAAAGAAGAAAAATAAAACAAAAGAAATAAAAATTCTGGATAGAAAGACAGCTGAGGCTAAGGAACAAGCTGCATTCAATACCGTACCTAATCACTGAATTACAGTACTGAGCCCAACAGTAGCTAATAGTAAGAGGCAGCAAAAAGTGGGTCTCAGGTGAACTTGAACTTTTAAAGGAACTTTCTCCAGGCCAAGAGTAGATAAAAGTTAGCCTAGGAGTGCAGCTGATATTTACAATGGCACCTGGGCCCAGCAGAGGCAGCCACAAGATCTGGATCACCTGTAGCTCCAAAAAGGTTGATAAGAGCCAGTCATAGGCAGTGACCCCCACTGATCTGTGCCAGGCTCCAGCCAGGCAGGTCCAGGGCAGGCACATCTAGCGGCCAGATATGGAGAGCATCAGTTCAGGACCTAACAACCCTTGTTAGAGTGGTAGCTTAAGGAGGGGATCCTCACACTTGACCCAGGTAACACATTGAAAATACCAACACAGGCCCTGGCTAGTTGGCTCAGTGGTAGAGCATTGGCCTGGCGTGCAGGAGTCCTGGGTTTGATTCCTGGCCAGGGCACACAGGAGAAGCGCCCATCTGCTTCTCCACCCCTCCCCCTCTCCTTCCTCTCTGTCTCTCTCTTCCCCTCCCGCAACCAAGGTTCCATTGGAGCAAAGTTGGCCTGGGTGCTGAGGATGGCTCTGTGGCCTCTGACTCAGGCGCTAGAATGGCTCTGGTTGCAAATGAGCAACGCTCCGGATGGGCAGAGCATCACCCCCTGGTGGGTGTGCCGGGTGGATCCCGGTCAGGTGCATGCGGGAGTCTGTCTGACTGCCTTCCCATTTCCAACTTCAGAAAAATACAAAAAAAAAAAAAAAAGAAAGAAAGAAAGAAAAGAAAATACCGACACAAATAGCAAAAAGAATAGTGATAGCAGATAAGTAGTCCACAGCAGATTACAACAGCTGATGCCAAACCAAGAAGAGTTAGAGAAAACACAACTGAAAATTGAAGGCAGACAATACCAACCCTAGACTCAGCTAGCTACACAAACAACATACCCAAAGGAAGAGTGTATACACAGACAAAATGGGAAGACAAAGAAATGCAATCCAAATGAATCAACAAGAGAAATCCCCAGAAAAAGAACTGAGTGAGATAGAAATAACCAAATTACCGGATGCAGAGTTTAAAATAATGATTGTTAGGATGCTCAAAGATCTTAGAGCAACAATGGATAGACATAATGAACACCTAAATAGATAACAAGCATCAAAAAGGACATTAAATTATAAAAAAGAACCAAACAGAAATGACAAACACAATATCAGAAATGAAGACTACACTAGAAGGAATTAAAAACAGGCTGGATGAAGCAGAGGACAGACTCAGCAACTTAGAGGACAAGATAAATGAAAGCACAGAAACAGAACAGCAAAAAGATAAAAGGATCAAAATGTCTGAGGAAACTCTATGACAACATGAAGAGAAACAGTATATGCTTAATAGGGGTTCCTGAAGAAGAAGAGAAAGAACAAGGGATAGAGAACCTGATTAAGAAATTATAGCTGAAAATTTCCCTAAATTGATGCAGAGAAGAGTCACACAGGTTCAAGAAGCTGAGAGAACCCCATTAAAAAAAGAACCCAAAGATACCCACACCAAGACACATCATAATCAAAATATCAAAGGTAAGAGATAAAGGAAGAAGAATACTAAAAGCTGCAAAAGAAAAACAATCACCTACAAAGGAACATCCATAAGGATGACATCCGACTTTTCAACAGAAACACTTGAGGCCAGAATGGAATGGCAAGAAATATTCAGAGTAATACAGAACAAGAACCTACAACCAAGACTTCTTTATCCAGCAAGGCTATAGTTTAAGATTGAAGGAGAAATAAAAAGCTTCCCAGACCAAACAAACAAAACAAAGCAAACAAAAAAAAACCCTCAAGGAATTCATCACAACCAAACCAATGCTGCAAGAAATGTTAAGAGACCTGCAGTAGACAGAACAAAAGGGGGAAAAATCTAGTAGAAGAGGAATGTAGATTACAAGAAAAAAATGGCAATAAACAACTACATATCAATAATAACCTTAAGTGTAAATGGATTAAATGCTCCAATCAAAAGACATAGGGTAGCTGAATGGATAAGAAAACAAGACCTATACATATGCTGTCTACAAGAGACCCCACTTCAAAACAAAAGATACCTATAGACTGAAAGTAATAAGGATGGAAAAAAACATTTCATGCAAATGGAAATGAAAAAAAAGCCAGGGTAGCAATACTTATATCTGACAAAATAAACTTTAAAACAAAGACTATAGGACTATAGAAGGTCACTACATAATGATAAAGAGAACAATCCAAGAGGAAGAGATAACTGTTATAAATATCTATTTACCTAATATAGGAGCACCTAAATATACAAAGCAGACTTTGATGGACATAAAGGGTGAGATCAACAGCAATACTATAATAGTAGGAGATTTTAATACCCCACTAACATCAATGGATAGATCCTCAAGAAAGGAAATTAGCAAAGAAACAGCAGAATTAAGGGACACACTAGATCAACTGGATTTAATAGATAGCTTCAGAACCTTTCACCCTAGAGCAGAAGAATATACATTCTTTTCAAGTGCTCATGGAACATTCTCTAGGATAGACTACATATTAGGGCATAAAAAGAGTCTCAACAAATTTAAGAAAATTGAAATCATATCAAGCATCTTCTCTGACCACAATGGCATGAAACTAGAAATCAACGACAATGGAAGAACTGAAAAATACGCAAACACTTGGAAACTAAACAGCATGTTATTATATAATGAATGAATCAACAATGAGATCAAGGAAGAAGTCAGAAATCTCCTTGAAACAAATGAAAATAAGCATACAACAACTCAAAATTTATGAGACACAGCGAAAGCAGTCCTGAGAGGGAAGTTCATAGCATTACAGGCATACCTTAAGAAGCTAGAAAAAAAATCAAATAACTTAACCCTGCATCTAAAAGAACTAAAAAAAGAACAACAAATAAAGCCCAGAGGTAGTAGAAGGAAGGAAATAATAAAATCAGAGCAGAAATAAATGACATAAGGCAAAAATAAATGACATAAAGGCTAAAAAAACAATACAGAGGATCAATGAAACCAAGAGCTGGTTCTTTGAAAAGGTAAAGAAGATCAATGAACCTTTAACCAGACTCACCAAGAAAAGAAGGGAGAGGACTCAAATAAAATTAGAAATGAGAGTGGAGAAGTAACAATTGACATAGCCGAAATCCAAAGGATTGTAAGAAAATACTTTAAAGAAATGGATGTCAAAAAATTAGACAACTTACGTGAAATGGACAAGTTCCTTGGAAAATATAATCTTTCAAAAATCAATCTGGAAGAATCAGAAAACCTAAATAGACCGATTACAACAAATGGGATTTAAACAGTTATCAAAAAGCTCCCAACAAACAAAAGCCCTAGCCCAGATGACTTCACAGTGAATTCACAGTGAATTTTACTGAACATTTAAAGAACTAACTCCTATCCTTCTCAAGCTATTTCAAAAAATGCAAGAGAAAGGAAAACTTCCAAGCTCCTTTTATGAGGCGAGCATAATTCTGATTCCAAAACCAGGCAAAGACAACACAAAGAAAGAAAACTATAGGCCAATATCCCTGATGAATTTAGATGCTAAAATTCTCAACAAAATATTACAAATTGGATATAGCATTACATCAAAAAAAAATCATACACCATGATCAAGTGGGATTTATTCTGGGGAGGCAAGGCTGGTGCAACACTCTCAAATCAGTCAATGTGATTCATCATATAAACAAAAGGAAGGAGAAAAACCACATGATAATATCAATAGATGCAGAAAAAGCATTTTATAAAATCCGGCACCCATTTATGATCAGAAACTCTCAGCAAAGTGGGAATACAGGGAACATACCGCAACATGATAAAGACCATCTACGACAGACCCTCAGCCAACATCATACTCAATGGGCAAAAATTAAAAGCAATCCCCTTAAGATCAGGAACAAGGCAGGGGTGCCCCCTTTCACCACTCTTATTCAACATTATTCAGGAAGTCCTAGCCACAGCAATCAAGCAAGAAGAAGAAATAAAAGGCATCTACATTGAAAAAGAAGTAAAACTATCATTATTTGCAGATGATATGATATTGTACATAGAAAACTCTAAAGTCACAGTCAAAAAACTACTGGACCTGATAAATGAATTCAGCAAATTGGCAGCATATAAAATTAATACTCAGAAATTAGAGGCATTTTTATAAACCAACAATGATCTGTCTGAAAGATAAATTAAGAAAACAATCTGACCAGGCAGTGGCACAGTGGATAGAGTGTTGGACTGGGATGCAGAAGACCCAGGTTCGAGACCCCGAGGTCGCCAGCTTGAGCGAAGGCTCATCTGGTTTGAGCAAAAACTCACCAGCTTGGACCCAAGATCACTGGCTCAAGCAAGGGGTTACTCAGTCTGCTGAAGGCCCGCGGTCAAGGTACATATGAGAAAGCAATCAATGAACAACTAAGGTGTCGCAACAAAAAACTGATGATTGATGCTTCTCATCTCTCTTCGTTCCTGTCTGTCTGTCCCTGTCTATCCCTCTCTCTGACTCTCTGTCTCTGAAAATACAACAACAAAAAAACCTTACACAATAAATACCTATAGGCCTGACCTGTGGTGGCGCAGTGGGATAAAGCGTCGACCTGGAACACTGAGGTCGCCAGTTCAAAACCTTGGGCTTGCCTGGTCGAGGCACATATGAGAGTTGATGCTTTCTGCCCCTCCCCCTTCTCTCTCTCTCTCTCTAAAAATCAACAAATAAAATAAAAAAAATAAAGTTAAAAAAAAGAAAACAAGCCCCTTTACTACTGCATAAATAAATAAATAAAGTACCTAGGAGTAAATTTAAGCAAGGAGATTAAAGACTTGTACTTGGAAAATTGTAAAACTTTGCTAAAAGAAATCAAGGAAGATACAAAGAAGTGGAAGCATATACCATGTTCATGGTTAGGAAGAATAAATGTCATTAAAATGTTCATATTACCCAAAGCAATTTATAAATTCAATGCAATACCAATTAAAATACCAATGACATACTTCAAAGATATAGAACACATATTCCAAAAATTTATATGGAACCAAAAAAAAATATACAAATAGCCTCAGCAATCTTGAAAAAGAAGAACAAAGTGGGTGGTATCACACTCCCTGATACCAAGTCATACTACAAGGCCGTTGTACTCAAAACAGCTTGGTACAATGGTACCTTGAGATACGAGCAGACCAACATACTTTTTTTTTTAAGATACGAGCTGTGACTTGGTCTGTATTTTCATTGGAGATCTGACTGAAATTCTGAGATAGGAGTCGTTATTTGGGAAGCTGCCACTAGTTGGAGCATTGGTGCATGGGTCCAGTATCAGCAGCATAACACCAGCATCTCATTCTTTCTCACATATTACCTGCAGAATCAAGTTGAATCTCATGCGCTGTACTTATTCTTGCATCATTTTTGCATTTTTTACTAACTTTTTTTTTGTGTGCTGTCATGGGGCCAAAGGACAGTGGTGAGAAGAATAAGAGAATGATGTTGATAGAAGTAAAGCAAGAAATAATAGAAAAACATGAGCGTGGTGTATGAGTGATTGAACTGGCAAGGCTTTACAACTGCAATACATCTACAATTTGTACTATCCTTAAACAAAAGGATGCCATCAAAAGTGTAAATCCAGTGAAAGGAGCTATGATTCTGTGCCAATTAAGGACAAATATCCATGAAGAAATGGAGAAGCTTCTGCTGGTGTGGGTGAAAGAAAAAGAGCTGGCAGGAGATACAGTGACGGAGATTGTAATATGCAAAAAGACACGTATTATTTATGGCGACTTGAAGAAGAACCATCAACCTTAAAAGAGGCAGCAGAAGATATGTTTAAGGCAAGTCACGGCTGGTTTGAAAATTTCAAGAGATCTGGCATCCACCTGGTGGTGAGGCATGGCGAAGCTCCGAGTGTTAACAATAATGCAGCTGAGGAGTACATCTACATCACATGTTTTGCTGCGCTTATCACAAAGAGAGGCTACATCCCCCAACAAGTGTTCAACTGTGATGAAACAGGATTGTTTTTGAAAAAAATGCCCCAGAGGACTTTCATCACCACAGAGGAGAAGCTGCC
This sequence comes from Saccopteryx bilineata, assembly GCF_036850765.1. Lineage (NCBI taxonomy): Eukaryota > Metazoa > Chordata > Mammalia > Chiroptera > Emballonuridae > Saccopteryx > Saccopteryx bilineata. The sequence continues at coordinate 81,889,381 of NC_089491.1, read as the reverse complement.
AGGCCATAAACCCATGAAGGACCACCTGACCCTTGCATTGTGTGCAAATGCTAGTGGTGACTGTAAAGTAAAGCCACTGCTAGTGTATCATTCCGAAAATCCTCGAGCCTTTAAGACTCACATGATTCTTAAAGAAAAACTGCAGGTTATGTGGCGCGCCAATGCTAGGCATGGGTTACGCAGCAGTTTTTTATTGAATGGGTAAATCTTGTCTTTGGTCCTGCAGTGAAGAATATCTTGAAGAAAATAAACTCCCAATGAAAGCATTACTAATTCTTGTTAAGACTCCAGCCCACCCACCTGGTCTTGAAGATGACATTCTCGATGAGTTCAAATTCATGAAGTCCCCTGCCTCCCACCCAACAAGACTTTAATCTACAGGTCATTTCCAACTTTAAAAAGCTTTACACAAAGCACTTGTTCTGCCGCTACTTTGAGGTGACTGAAAATACAAATCTAACCCTTCGAGAGTTTTAGAAAGATCACTACAACATTGTGATATGTTTATGCATTATTGACTTGGCATGGCAAGAGGTTACAAGAAGAACCTTGAACTCGGCATGGAAAAAGTTATGGCCTGATGTTGTTGCAGACAGGGACTTGGAAGGTTTCGAACCAGAGACCGAGACAGAGGTAAAAACGTTGGAGGAGATTGTGTCCCTTCGAAAGTCGATGGGTCTGGAAGTAGATGAGGGTGACATAAACGAACTCATCGAGGAACACGAGGAGGAATACCTGATACCAAGTCATACTACATGGAGCTTGCATGGAGCTTCTGCAAGAGAGTAGTAGTGAGGAGGAGGTAGAGTCGGAGGAAGTGATTTCTACAAGTGAAATTACAGACATGCTGGCAATGTGGGAGAAGCTTTCAAGTTTCATTGAAAAGAAACACCCAGAAAAAGTTTCAACTGTTCATGCTTCAGCACTTTTTAATGACATTTATTTGTCACATCTCCATAACATTTTAAAAGGCAGGCAAAAACAAACCTCTTTGGATAAATTTTTATTCAAAAGTCCTGCAAGTGAAAGTGCTGAAAGTGCAGCCAAAAAGGCAAAAACAGGTGGTGATTAAATGAAAAATACGTAATGTTAAGCTAAGGTTAAGTTTAAAGTTAAGAAAGTACATTATTTTACAATTAAGTTTTTGAGGTTTCATTTTAAATAAAGAAAGTGCAGTTTTAGTTTACATTTAGTGTTAAGAAAGTGCAAGTTTTAGTTTATGTGTCTACAGTGCCTGCATCCCTTCCTCCGTCCCTCCTCCTCCTCCACCATTCACCTCCATTAGCCGCACTCATCTGTCTCCAAGGTAAGAATACAGTACTAAAGAACACTTTTTTCTTTTATTTCATATATTTTGTTATGCATTGGTAAAGTATACATGTGTGTTTCTTAATTAAAAACATTTTTTATAATTTAGGATGATTTGGGGATGTTTCACAGGGTTGGAACAGATTAAATCTATTTCAGTTATTTTAAATGGGAGAAATTTATTTGATATATGAGTTGACTGACGAGCTTGGTTACAGAACGAATTAAACTCGTATCTCAAGGTACCACTGTACTAGCATAAGAACAGGCACATAGGTCAATGGAACAGAACAGAGAACCCAGAAATGAACCTGCACCTTTATGGGTAATTGATATTTGACAAAGGTGGTGATAGCATACAATGGAGTAAAGACAGTCTCTTTAACAAATAGTGTTGGGACAGCTACCTGCAAAAAAATGAAACTAGACCACCAACTTACACCATTCACAAAAATAAACTCAAAATGGATAAAAGACTTCAATATAAGTCGTAAAACTATAAGCATCCTAGAAGAAAACAGGCAATAAGCTCTCCGACATCACTCACAGCAATATAATTGCTGATATATCTCCACATGCAAGGGATATAAAGAACAAGATAAACAAATGGGACTATATCAAACTAAAAAGATTTTGCACAGCTAAAAACAATATGAACAAAATAAAAAGGCAAACAACACAGTGGGAGAACATATTCGACAATACTTCCAATAAAATGTTAATAACCGAAATTTATCAAGAACTTGTAAAACTCAACACCAGGAAGATAAACAATCCAATCAAAAATGGGCGAAAGAAATGAATAGACACTTCTCCAAAGAGGACATTCAGATGGCCAATAGGCAGATGAAAAAATGTTCAACATCACTAATCATTAGAGAAATGCAAATTAAAACCACAATGAGATATCACCTCAAGGCAGTCAGAATGGCGCTCATTAACAAAACAACACATAAGTGCTGGCAAGGATGTGGAGAAAAGGGAATCCTCCTGCACTGCTAGTGGGATTGCAGACTGGTGCAGGCACTGTGGAAAACAGTATGTGACCCAAAGATGGGAGGGTTAGTGTATTTCATATTATCCCAGAATTATGGTTAGTTTTTTTTTATCAAGTAGAAATGCTAGGCTAAACCCAAGAAAGTGAAATTTAACAAAGATATGTGTAAGTTCCTTCATTTTTATTAGTAAAGGATAAGAATGATAGGCTTAAAATACAGTTTTTTGTTTTGTTTTGTCTTAGCTAGATAGAGAGGAGATGGGACAAACAGGGACAGACAGGAAGGGATAGAGATGAGAAGCATATGTGCCCTGACCAGGGGGTTGCGGCTGAGCCAGTGACCTTCGGCTCAACCAGTGACCATGGGGTCATGTCTGTGATCCCATGCTCAATTCGGTGACCCTGTACTCAAGCTGGTGAGCCCATGCTCAAGCTGATGACCTTGGGGTTTCGAACCTGGGTCCTTTTCATCCCTGGCTGACACTATATCCACTGTGCTACCACCTGTTAAGGCTGAAAAGATAGTTTTTATTGGAGGGAAATTATCTTGGAGGTTTTAATGGTTCACCAGTGCAGTATGACTATATTCAAAACATTACCTGTCGATTATGGAAAATTACAACTCTGTTACTTCTGCCCCATGAAGCTACATCTGGGTCCTGTGTTGGGGACACATTATTAAAGATGCTGACAAAATGGAAATGTAGCTCTTGGAAGGCAGTCTCTGGACCCTGATTGGTCTGGGGACCACCAGGCATGGTTTAGGAAATAAGACTAGGAAGACTCAATAATTCTCTTTATTTTTTGAAATAGTGTTCTTGAAAGTTTCTCAGAGTGTTCTGATCAACAAGAGCATTCAGATTTGGCTTCTTGGCAACCCAGGGACTGAGGCAGGATAAAGCAGCTTGGGAGAAACCTAGGGTGAGCAGGTTGCCCGATATTTATCCTGGGAGGTTCCCTTTCCCCCACAAGGTACACTGATTTTTGTGTCAGGCCGCCATTGATATGCCTCTCTTTAGACCAGCTACTTAGTTCCATATACTTTTGTCTTTTTCTTTAGTTGTTTTCTGTCTTTATGCTTATATAGCACCTGGGCCATAGTATATCAAAGTAGTAGAATAAAATGGGGGAAATAGAAGAATAAATGGATTTTAAAATCTGAATTTTTCTAAACTTGCATAATTTCTAGTTGTTGATTAAACATTTATCACTGACTTGTCTTCCTTTGATTAACTTCAACTTTAGTAGTCTACATTTGATACAAAGAGTTCTATATTTTTACCCTACTTTGTTTTCGGAAAAATATTGCAGGTTTAAAAATAATGCTTATATGCAAGAACATCTGATTATGTTTAAAAGAGGTGGATATGGAAATTGGTTTGGGGACATAAAAATTGGATCCTTTTCATAGGCTGGCATATTGTCTCATGAAATGTTAAATAAATAGAGGATGGATAGATGGAATGGAACGTTTTAGGCATCTCTGTTACCCTTCTAGACTCACTTTATGCTGCTCCTTAGATCTAACTCGATGTCTTTGGTTTCATGCCTTATGGTGGGAATTTTCTCAGACTGTTTACCCTCTATACAAAATAAATATGGGAAGAGTCCACACAATTCCTCTCATGTAAAGTCTCCTTTATTTACCACTTACATTGGTAATATCTACATCCATTCTCCTTTTCCCCACCACTTTTGTCCTTTCTACAAGTTTGCCAGTATTTTCCATACGAAGATGATTAGTCATCTAGATGTGACTTTATTTCTACAGAATAATTAACCAGATCAATTGGTTTGCCTCTTATAAACTCTTCTACACAATTTCCTGTGAGAGTTACTAAGACCATGCATGCGAGCCAGTATCAGCACTTAGCAAGTCATTGTCCACTGTCATTATCAGGGGAACTAATCACCTGTGGTAATTACATGGGTGTATATATGATACATCTATAAAAATTAATTGAGCTATACTCCTAGATTTTTGCACTTTACTACATTTCAGTTATACCTCAATTCAACCTATAAAATATCAAATTTGTTTTACTATTTTATAGAAAAGACATTATTTCTCTACCTGCTAATTCTTACTTCTAACTTTGATTTAAACTGTTTGCATAGTGGTAGTTAATTTGCTAGAGTTCTTCATAAATGTGAAATACTGAATGAAAAGCCAGTTAAATGTTAAACCATAAGCTAAACTGTAAAGCTGGGTCAGGGTCATATCTAGATTGTCTGGCATTGTTCCCCAGGGTCCTAACATATTTCCAAACACATAGTAGGTATGTAAGAGCAAGTCAGTAAAAGGCACATTTTTGTATGTACAATATTTGCTAATATGTTTTACACAAAGGAATTAATTTGATTGTTTTGTGATCAATACTTTGATGTAATGTATGTATATTTCTATCACTATTTTTATTTTAATTTACTGCTACTTTTTCTTATTCTGAAAGTTGATTGTCATTTTTATAAGAAGGTGTTTTAAGTTCTAAAGCCCTATCTCTCTTTAAAACCTTGGAGAAAAATTAATATCCTACTTTTCAGTTCTGTGTTTAAACTTAACACCTTTTACCTCCAAATAGCTCAACCTATTTTACTAACTTATATGCTTCTTTATGTAACACTGTCAAATGTACTACTGTTTTCTTTGGCTAATGTTTTACACTTTATCTATAGTTCATTGGGAACGTTACTGCCAAACTGATTGTTAAATTCTCTTGGTTTATTTTCATAACATTTCCATTTTAGTAACTTCTATAATAATCTGATAGGCTAAATATCTCAAAGCATACATCATGTAATTATATTTTTATCTTTAAAAACAGGGATTGAATCAAATTGCTTTACTGAATAAAGAACAGGAAAAACATTGAATGAGCTATTGTCAGTATATATTCAGTATAGTTTTCTAAAAACAACTTTATTAGGATACAATGCAGTAGTTTTTAGTATACTCATGGAGTTGTATAGCCATTACCATAATCAATTTTAGAATATTCTCATTGCCTTTAAAATAAAACTCACTGCCTTTCAGCTTCTACATCTTCTCTAGCCCCAGCCATTCACTAATCTACATTCTGTCTCTATAGATTTGCGTGTTCTGGACAAGGCATATTAATGGAATTACCTAATGCATGATCTTTTGTGATTGGCTTTTTTCACTTAGCATGACATTTTCAAGGCTCATCTGTTTTGTGCATGTACCAGAGCTTCATTCCTTTTTATGGCTAAAAAATATTATATTATATAAATATACCATTTTGCTTATCTCTTCATCAGTTGATAGAGATTTGGACTGCTTTCATTTTTTGGCTATTGTGAATAATGCTAGTTTTACATACCTGTTATTGAGGAAACATTGCCTTCTGATCCTACAGCAGGATTTAGTCCCTGACATTCTTGTTGATATAAGTATTCTATTTCTCCTTAATTCTGAGCATCTTAAGAAACTTTAGAGACTTTTGAGAGATGTTGTAGAATATGAGTTATTTTTCTCTGATTGGGTCAGTTATTTGGGTATCCTCAGTACCAAAAAACAAAGTAAACAATATCCACCCATATCTTTATTGCTGGTGGAATAACTCTTGTGTAGTTATGCACCTGTTTAGAAAAACACGGAAATTTTTTAAATTTGAAGTTTGTTATTATCATTGCTCTTTAATGGGAGATTCTTTGTGGGAAGAACATCTTTCTTAAAAAAAGAAAACTCTACCATCTTCTTCATCAACCTTTGATTTTACATTTTAGCTGACTATTCGGTTTTGTTGTTTATTAGAATAAGTATTCAAAAGAAGCAGCCAAATACAGACTTTCTAACTTATTCATGTTTGATCTATCTTTTTGTTTTGAGGTTTACACAAGAATCAATTTGGTTAAAAATTCTAGTGTGGGAAACTTCTTCTAGGTGAGAATTAAAACATGAATCTTCATATATGTCCATTTTAACTTAAAGTACACATTTATTTTATTTGGTTGGGTATAATTTTGGTCAATTGTGACATTACAACCCCCTCAATCACCATGGAAAAGTCCTATATTTCTTTGTACAGAACTTGAACTTCCAGATATCTATCTAAAAATTACTCATTTTATTTTTCCAGAATGTCATGTAATAGGAATAATACAGAAACCCAGTCTAAAAGGTTTCTTCATATGTTTTTGTGGTTGATAACTTACTTCGTTTTATTGCTGATTAATATTCAGTTGTATAGATATACATAGTTTATCCATTCAGCTACTGGAGGACATTTTGATAGCTTCTAGTTTTTGTTGATGATGAATAAAGTTCCTATAACCATTAATGCACAGTTTTTGTAACAACATAAGTTTACAGACCAACTGGGTAAATACCTAGGCGTCTGATGACTTCATTGTATGGTGCGACTATTTTTAGCTTTGCTACAAACTTCACACTCTTCCAGAGTGGTTGTACCATTCCCCCCTTCAGTGAAAGAGAGTGCCTGTTACTTCACATCTTTGTCAGTGTTTAGTATTGTCAGTGTAAAAAATTTTTAGCCATTCTAATAGACATACAATGGTATCTGTTATTGTTTTAAAATGTTAACTTGTTTAAAAAAATTTTTAATGAAATGTTAACTTGTTTTAACTTGGAATTTCTTGATGTAAAATGATGTTGAGCATCTTATCATATGCTTATTTATTATCTGCCTATCTTCCTTGATGAGGTCAGACTTTTTTGGTCTATTTCTTTTCTTTCTTTTTTAAAAAAAATCTATCCTGCTCACAGTTTATTTCCAGAATCTAGCACCATCTCTGACATGTAGAAGGCCTTTATCAAATAGGTAATTTGTTGGGTAAAGCATAATAGTTATATAAATCCTGCAGCTGTTAAAATGGTAAATTAGATTAAAAACAAAAAATGGCCCTGGCCAGTTGGCTCAGTGGTAGAGTGTCGGCCTGGCGTGCAGGAGTCCTGGGTTCGATTCCTGGCCAGGGCACACAGGAGAAGCGCCCATCTGCTTCTCCACCCCTCCCCCTTTCCTTCCTCTCTGTCTCTCTCTTCCCCTCCCTCAGTCGAGGCTCCATTGGAGCAAAGATGGCCCAGGTGCTGAGGATGGCTCTGTGGCCTCGGCCTCAGGCGCTAGAATGGCTCTGGATGCAATAGAGCAACGCCCCAGAGGGGCAGAGCATCGCCCCCTAGTGGGCATACCGGGTGGATCCCGGTCGGGCACATGCGGGAGTCTGTCTGACTGCCTCCCCATTTCCAGCTTCGGAAAAGTGCAAAAAAAAAAAAAAATGTATGTGAGTATTGGATCAATTGGATCATCACAGTACACAAACATGTATGTGTATTGGGTCATCACAGTGCACATTTTGAATATCTTACAGTTTTATTTGTCAGTTATACCTTAATAAAGCAAAGAATGGGGGAGGGGCACAGAAGGTATAGAACTTCCTTAGCGCCCTACAACCTCCTATCACTCTCTTCCAGTCACTACCCCTTATTCCCAGAAGTAACCACTATGCTGAACATGTTTTGCCCATTTTAAATTTATGAACATAGAATCATATATAATGAGGCTGTTTATATATGGCTTGTTCATGGGTTTCATGTAGGTTATTATGTATTTTGCCTAATTTAGTCCTGGATTTTTATTTTGTTACCATTTTTATTCTTTTAGTCATGTTTATATGAATTAAATATACAGGCTCCTGTGTTTTTGTTTCCAAAAGTGTACTATCGTTGTATATTTGTACATATATGTAAAACTTCCTCATTTTAAATACTGGAACTTTCAAAATAATTAATGAATTGCTTTTCCTAAATGGGTGACCTTTGGATAGCCTTCCTATAGGGTTTGCAGTGGCTTTGGAATTCTAAGTTTGTAACTTTTTTCCAACTGCCTTTTCTAAGATGTTGCTTTGCCAGAGGAAGTAGCTGTTTATCTGGTAAAGAGTAATTTATTTTATTGATGAAACTTTTTTATTCGTACACACTCACAAATATAATTGGCAAGAAAACTTACTCTTCAGGATAGCATATCACAGTTAAGTTTTCCATAGTAACTAAGAAACTTGGACAACAAGATCAGAACATTGTTCTTTCATGGGCTAAAACTGTTTAATTGCCATAGGACAGAAGGTCTTAAAGGAACTGAAAACCACATAACTAGTGAATGAGATCATTAAGCTTTTTTTTTTTCTTCAAAAAATTAAACTGTGTTGTGAATATAAACAGAAATAGACCAACACAAATAATATGGTGAGTTAAATGAAAGAAATTTTCCTTAACCCATTATAAGCATGCAGTTGTACTAAGTACCAATAGGGTAGAGATCAGCACATTATAGCCCTTGGACCAAATCTGGTGTTCTGCTAGTTTTTATAAATAAACTTTTATTGGAACACAGCCATGCTCATTCTACATAGTGTCTGTGGCTGCTTTAACACTAAAGGTCAAAGTAAAGTAGCTCTGACAGAGAATATATAGCCTGTGAAGTCTAAAACTTATTTTTATGCCCTTTACAATAAAAGGTTGCCAACTCCTACTATAGAGGGTCTAAAGTAATCATACTTTCTGTTCTCATCCTCATCTTTATTGCGATTATGGGAGAAAGTGGCTAACACAAGTACTTGGAAAACTCATACACAAAGTACAAACAAAAATAGAATAAAATTATCAGTGACAAAAAGCACATAAAAGGAACCTTAATATACTAAAACCATTATAAGCAGAATTGTAAGTTGGAGAGTAATGGCTATCAGGATAAAACAGCACTAGTTGGCCTAAAATTAATTATCTAGGTTCAGTTCAGAACAGGTTCGAATTTCATATATATCCAGAAAATATCATGGCTGTTATCATAGGAGCAGCATGGCCAATATTAATAGCCACAAAAAGTATTTGGTATTTCTTAACTGGGAATTCTCTGAGGTCTGAAATATTCAATGTGGTCATATATTCCCTTTGCTTTCTCGTTTAAGCACATCTTTAGACTAGAGCTTGGGGCATCCGTGGAATGAGGTCTGTCACCTACAGTGATGTCTGTGGCAGCTGAAAGCTTCTATTAATAGGCTTTGTCCACTCCTGCAAGGTTCATTACTCCAGTGATTGGGCCTCTAAACAAATCTTAATGACAGGAACCAGACCAACTCCTTTTTGGCCTTTCTTCAGCAAAGCTATATAGCTAAGAAGAAGAAAACCACACAGATTTCAGAGGCTAATTTGTAAGATTTAATGGGCTTCTGAAGGGGTAGGCTTGGGACTACTGACCAGAGAGGTATTGGAGTGATCCTTCTCCCACTCTTATTCTATCTAACTGCAAACTTTGTTTTAGATAACATTATGTAAAGTATGTGTCTTCATATGGTGCTTTTGGACCCTGTTCACCAAATGGCATGCCTCTGTACTTGTTCTGTGTATGGAATACAGAAATGGCAGTGCCAGCTGGAAGTGGGAATTTGGTTTCAACCTAAGAGACAGCTTGGTTGACATCCTACCAGAAGTACAGTGGAATGACAGGCCAGATCACTTAAGGGAGAGATTGGATGCAAATATATTAGAAGGAAGAGATTCTAATTTTCTCTAAAATGCATGTTTTCATCAATACCAGAGAAAAAACATTAAAATGTATCTTGTCAGACCAAAATGTCATTTCATGATGGTCTCAGAATTAGAACTTCAGTGAAATGGAATGTTGTGCCAACTAGTGTTGGGTGATTATATGAAACTCCTGTAGATGACTTTTAAAGAAAATAATAGCCTACAGTAGTAGTTTTCAACCTGAGGTGATTTTGTCCTCTCTCCAGGGAGGATATTTGACAATGTCTGGAGATATTTTTAATTGTCATGACCTGGACATGTGTATGTGTAGGGGGATGCTACTACCAGCACCTAGTAGGTAGAGCCGGAAATGCTGCTAAACATTCTACAGTGCCCAGGATGGCCCTGACAACAAAGATTTTTTTCCAGTCCAAAATGTCAGTAGTGCCAATGTTGAGAAATTAACATTGAGCAAAAATTCTTAGCTGAGATTTCAGCTTATTACAGCCAATATTACCTTCTGGATTCCTTTTGGAAAGAAAAGTGAGTAGTATTTCTTACTGCTTTAGGATGGTCTCAATTGAACCAAAAAATATATTTTGTTACTTTTGTTTATATATTTCCAACATAATTATGCAAAAAAAAATTTTTTAATGTAAGAATGATTTTATAAAGTAAAACACATGTCCCAGCAACTCATTTATACATTTCTTTCAAGATCAGAAATACCATGGAACAGAATGGTTAATCCATTAGAATATCCTCTTTAGAGAAACCAACTGAAAGCTAGTAGAATTTTTCCTCGGCTTTCATCCTGCTTATGTTATCTTTTCCACGCCCCTTCTCTATCAAATAGTGCTGCCATCACGCAAAGTTTATGTCATCGTATCAGAAAGTGATTATTTAGACCATGAATATCTTAGTAGAATTCCCACCTTTGAGAATTCTTAATATTTAAGTAAAGTGAGGAAAATTTTCGTGAGGTGTTTTTAAAATTTTTATTTTTGGTATGTATGTGTGAATAACTTAGAGATTTTTTTTTTTAATTTAGTACCTTTAATCATGGTAGATTTCACTAATAAATAAAAGTGTTTTGTAATTTTCCAGTTTTAAATCTAGAGATTACTTCTTGGTTCCCGGATGAATTTTTAGTTGATAATGAGATATAAGAAAAGCAATGGAAAGGAAAAGTCCAGGTATTCTAGGCCACCACACAATAGTATCCCTGAGCTTCAGGAGCCCCAGGGGGTGCAGCTGGGGAGTGCTATATTTTCTGTCCTCTTGGTGAGCTAAATTTGGTTTGGCAGAGAATTTTTAGGAGTAAATAAGGCTCTGTGAGTAAAACTTTGCAGTTTTAGCCAAAGAAAACAGACTGGAGATTTGATGACTCCCTTTGATTTATTAGTGCCATATGCAGGGCCTTTTGATCTTCAGGAGTCAGTAAACCAAGGAATTGATATTTATCAGAACTCCATCCCATGAGAAGAAATCTTAATTTGCCTGTAGTGTTAACACTAATGTAATTATCCAACACCTGCATCTGATTGATGATAATTGTGTTAGGTTATATTAAATTTTAATGATAGGTAGAAGTGAACATTAAAACAAATTTTTGGATAACACTAACATCGGAAATAATCTTATTTCGCAAGTACATCAAATTAGCCATATAGCAGGTTCTCCGATAATGTTTTGTTCAACATTGGTTTGTTAAAATGTTGATGAGATGCTGTAAGAACTTAACTCTTGTTTATAGCAATTAGACTATGGTGAAATTGGTTTCTTTACACATCATTTTGCTGCAAGTCGTAGAACCCATTAACAACATTAGGTGAGGACTTACTGTAGAACAAAGCCTCTTACTAGGAGTGCAGGAACTGCATGTAATGTAGATTGTGGTTTTTAAAGAAAAAAGGGAAATACTTGACATTGATGATACCACATGAGCAGATGTTACATAATAAAGGCTACTTATAATCTTAATTTTTCAGACAGCAAAAGGAGTTTCAATTAAGTTTGAGGTTTCACCCCACTTCTGAATTTCTTTATAATACTTTTATAAAGTAGCAAAAACCACAGGACAAATATTTCTTCCGTTAAGCCATCAGAATCCATCTGTTTTTTGTCTTTTTACTACTAAGACAAGTTAACATATAACAGAAGTATATATGTCTATAAAATTGAGATGAACTACCAAGAACGGTATAATGGTATTAGTGTGTTTTTTAAGTGGATCTTTTTCTTGGGTCCCTTGGGGCCAGGAGTCTCCTTGCAGAAGGAAAACCTTCTGAGTGGGATGCCCTACGTAAGTTTCACTTTCTTTTTTTCTGTGAATTCTTAATTATTTCATGACTAGGCAATTGTACTTAGATTATCACTTTTTAATTCTCTTCTTTGTTTATTCTGTTTGTATATAAGTCCTGTCTACAGTCAGGCATTAAATAAACAAGGCATTTTGTCAGCTCCCTGTTTCAAGAGAAATTTGAGGGAAAGTAAATTTCAAATTAGTCTAAAGGAGGTCTCCTTATTTCTTGAAGTATCAAACATATTTTAGGGAAGAAGGGAAGACTATCATAGAGGGAGAGGGTGGTAAGCGAGCCAAATGGACTCAGACCTGACTTTTCTTACATCTTACGCTCACAAAGTTATCCTTATTGATAATAATAATAGCTAATTTAGTCATCATTTATTCCAGGCTCTGTCCTAAATGATTTACTTGCTTTATCTACATTCTCATAGTAACTATATGAATTAGTACTGGTGTTCATTTTATTTTCCCACTTGAGATGTGAAGAAACTGAGAGCTGGAAAGATAATGTTACTCAGCTAAGTTCACACAGCTAAAAAGTGGTGGAATCAGTATTTAAACATGGCCTGAGGTTTTCAAAACCTGAGCCTTGGATCATTTTATTATTCTATTATTTCCACCTTTACCCTCATACTGAGTTTTCAAAGTATTTGATATTTATATTTGAGTGCAAAATTCATGTCAAAAGTAAAATGTAATTATTTTAAAATCTCCTTGCCATGTTTTAATAACCTTTCACTCTGTCACAGAACAATTGGCTTTCCGCATCTCACTAACACATCTTAATATATATGAATTTTATTATACGTACATATATACTGCTCAAAAAAATTAGGGCAGATTTCAAAATCAATATGAAACAATAAAATATCCTCTAATTTTTTTGAGCAGTGTATATTTACTGGAAAATGTTTTCTGAAAATGTTACTGGAGCCCCTGTAATGAACAGGAGCTTAAAGTTTGTGTGTGGTATCTCTTTTAACTCTACCACTCTTTATTTTTACAACAAAAGTGACCTTCTGTAGTGTCTTTAACCTTTTTATGTAATAGGTTATGCTGTTACTGATAGGATAGGCAGGTCTTACAGTTAATAGTCATAAGACACACTGATTCTGGAAGCTTTACATGGTCATTCTTTACTATGTGCTTCATAAAACTGCCGGCTAGAGCAGGGAGTTTACTCAACTGATTTAAGCTGATAAGTCAGACTTTAAGAAAATGTTCTGGAATGCTGAAGCAATGTGATTCAAGATCTGGGAATGCTAGAGAGATAGTTAAGTGTTTGACATCTGATCTCTGTAGCAGAATATATGCTTACCACACATACTGTGTTATCAGATGGAAGAAGCTAGTTTCTAAAACAGTTTGGGGTGGATGTTTGCTTCTGATTAGTCTGTGTGTGTGTGTTGGATGAATGAGCAATTGGGAAGTCATGACCATGTGTTTGCTGTCATTTAAACTGCCAATCTAATCTAAATATACATGTGGGTGCCTAAGGAGACTCCTTTCTTTTCAAGAGGATCATTCTTAACAACTCTCAACTCCCTGCCGACAAAAGTGAACTTTGGGGCACTTCTGTTTTCCTGAGGGCTGCTCTGTTTTCTTTTAAATAAGGTGAGGAGGATTTTTTTGCCCACTGTATGTCTGATTTTTAAAGAACAGATGAATGTAAAGTTTATTTACTGTGAGTAGTAACTTCATAGAAAAGACAGCTTCTAGGATGTTACACAAGGTAATGAAAGGTGGGGGTGGGGAGTGAGAGTGATGAGATGAGGAAAAGACACAGGGGGTTTCAAAAACAGTCACAGAAGAATTCAGGAAAAACTATCAATTTTAGATCACTAATTTGCATATAACATGTTTTAATATAGTATTAAAATTAGAGAAAATGTTTCTAAAAGAGGAGGTATGGTTTTCTAATACCTCATTGTATAATGGAGCCCTACTGTGCCTTTCCCCCCAGTAATTTAAGGTAGAAAAAAAAGATGTTCTTTTCCTCTGGCTTCCAAGTATTTAAACATATTTTATCTACCTGGCAATTATTGAAATACATACTAAAGAATTGAAATCTCTTCTGTTCATGATTATTGTATTATACACCACCTTTTCTCTTCTAAGAGAAGCTAAAGATTAGGTTTTTAAATATTTTACTAATCTGAAATCAATCTTTTCATTCAAAAAGGAATAATATAATACTGTTGCATTTTGTCATTATTATACCATGAAAAGTTATATATCCAAAATATGTTTCTTTCCTCATTCACTTATTTTTTTAGATGTTTACATCAGAACAATGTAGTAATTTAACGTACTAAATAAATAAATAAATAACAGAATACCCTTTGTCATCTAACCACTGGAGTGTTTGATAAAAAATTAGTTATCACCTTAGTTGCACATTAGAATGTTTCCTTAATATTTTTGATAATTCTAGAGAGACTATCTTATTTTCTAAAAATTATTACTATGTAAATTCTTATACATGTACATGTATTTAATTTTTATTTTATTTAATATTTATACTATATGCCTGTTTAAGTAGAATTTGGTTTACAGATTAATATATATGGCAAATATAAACTAAGATAAGTAGTAACAATTTTAAAAACGGCATTCATTCTGAGTTAGGCAAATTTTACACATGGTCAATAAGTCTAACTTTTTTTTCCTAGAGAAATATGAGTTATATAGTTTTATATTTGAAATACCAAAGCATGCACATTTATTGGCTGAAATAAATTTTCGTGGAACTATATTCAAGGAAAATTTATCGTATGGGTCTCTAGAAATTAAGTGCAATAATGCAATGTCCAAATAGTTCATGTTATGTATAAATAGACAAAGTAATTTCATGCAAATACTGATCTTGATAAATTAAAATTGCTTTTCTCATGGGGCAGAACATACAGTTTTTACCCAGGCATGGAAATATCTAAAGTGTTAAGAAACTTTTTTTGCACAATTCTCTTTTAAATGTTTTCATTCCAGCATAATTTCAGAGAAAACAGAAGTTAGATAATCATAAATCCCTTTCGTCCCAGGAAGAGTCATATTTAGTAAATTCTATTCTAGAGCAATATGGCAGAGCCGTGGTGCTCTTTCAGGACCATCCTCCCCTTTCTTTCTCTCCCTCCCTCGTGCTCAGCCCACACTTGGAATTGTGCAGTTTTCTCAGTTTATCAGGAAGCTTATGAGAATAATAATGTCACTATTTCTGGTTTTCCTTCAAATTTTTAGTTTATAAGAAAATACCACTTTCCAGACTAATTTGACTTTCAGGTTTCTAGGAACCAGCTGGTAAAGTGGACGTGATCTATTACACATTTCACATTGTTCATGAGATAAAAAAACAATCTCTTAGGAGATGTTCAAGTCAAATGCAATTAAGTGGAAAAGAAGAGTCTGTGTTTCTCCTTGCTTTTCAACACATGGTCTTTTAAATGTAGTGAATAAAAAGGTAATAAGTAACCTTTTCTTGTAGAAAGATTTTCCAATGCCATATTATAAACTAAATGTTCCAAAATTTCTAAATATAATTATATTTTTGAAACATTTGTACATGTGTATATAGCAAGGTTTGTAGAATTGAGCATTTCCTGAATAATTATTTTATGCATAGAAAATGCTCTTGTTCCATGTAGATTAAAAACAAGTTTAGGCCCTTAAGTCATTCTTGAAATATTGAAATTGAATGAGTTTCTGAGGATCAGTTCAGAAACGGTTGCGAACTAGCCTCTAAGAACGCTGTAAATCATTTCTGCTGTTGCTCTAATTGAACAGCATGGATCTAAACCCTCATTAACTTGTCTGTAAGGAAGACAGAATTGAGGAGAGCAAGGAAAAGGCCGTGGAGAAGTCCTTTAGCCGGTGCTGTCCTGAGCTGCCATTGTTGAAGGACATCCTTTGAGCTAATTTCAGTCCCATAAAAAAAAAAATCTATTTAGTGATTAGTAACCAGTGGATAAGAGCAGAAAGCCTAAGTGAATAAAGGCCATAAATACTGAAGTCCTTGGGATAACAGCCTGTAAAACTGTCAGAAAGCATTGCTTAAGTGACAAAAGATAGCCCAAAGTAACAAAACGTGTTCGCTCCCTGAGCAGTACTCCATATTCATGGACAGGAGACATAATTTAGTTTTCTTCAAAAATAGAGGTTCTTCGTGAATCCAGTACCTGCCCTACTTTGTTTTGTTCTGGATGGTGTCCACTTGGTTTTAATTTATGGTTGATTACATTTTCTAGTAGGAATCATGAGGCCTGTTTAAAGAGCTATGTTTCCAAAAGTAGAACTATGATTGCTGAAATTTCTGTTTAGAGCTATTAAGATCTACTTACTCACTAAGAATGTTTAGCCTAACTAGAGTGAGTGGGGTGCATGTACATTTAAAAGGGAGATGGTTAGAAATTAGATGCTGACAAGTGCCTTTCTCTTATTTTAAATTTAAGTCTAGAGTTCATGATTCTTAAATTTTTCTCCCTAAGGGAAAAATAAATTCAGTAAATAACACCAGAAGAATGTATTTTGCTATTACTGCACAATATTAAGATAACAAATGACAAAAGTCTTACCAGGCGATATTTTAGATTTGTTTTCAGGGTTAGAGAAAATTCAAGATGATGGAATTGAAGGTCTTTATTCTAAACTCCTATTGTTCTGTGATGATGATTTTATGGCATTTGAATTAAAGTATTAGCAATCAAAATGATATGTTCAGCAGCTTTACAGTATAACCTTCAAATCCCAAATGTGTTTTAGAGATGTGTCTTCAGTATATTTAAAGTTTTGTGCTTCTTTAAGTTAAAGTATTTTATCAACTTATGAGTATTTGCTTTCAGCATCCTGGCTGTGAGAACTGGAGGTGTCATTCACTTGAAGGGAGCAGATGTTAAAGGTTCTTGCCCCTGCCTCCCTAATCCTAAACACCCTTGAAGAAGAGAAACGTTCTATTACCCAAATAGGCATCTTTCTGATGGTGAGAAAAGGTTGTAAAAGGCAGTAAATCTGCCTTCTCATTATGAAGTACAACAATAGATTGATTTATGAAGAAAAGCAACTGTTAGGCTTATATAAGATGTGTGCATGGAAATGTAGGTTTCTTTAGAGCCCTGTAAGCAGTAGCATTCCTCCTATTCTCGACAGAAATCTAATATCACTAACAGGGAATGTGTTGATTTTAAATACCACATTTTTAAAAGGGGTACATTGAAAACAAAACAAAAAATATACCTCCTGATGTTTTCATATAAGAGCAGTCTCTTAAATATGCTGTGTTTTTGCTATTTCAGTTTATTTTCATGAAAATAGAGGGAGTTAAAACATTTGGTTAGTAGTTAGCATTTCAAATAGAAGTGAATATAAGTATAACATATAGATGTTAAGCTGTTTATAAAAATTTCAGTTTTATTTATTAGTGTGTAATTTCAGCAAACATGAAAATTGGAGTCTCAGAGAGCCACGATGAAAACAATTTCAAATTTTGGGGAGGGCATTTTCTTTTTTCCTTTTTTAACATTTATGTACACTCTAAATGTTAAATTTAAATATGTTTATGTTATCTCTTATTTAATCAGGAACTCTATTACAGCAGTTCTATTTAACCAAAAATTTTAAATTTTAACCTCTAAGTCAATTTTGAGCACAAAATGTTATAAAAATATAAAAATTAGATAGCCTCTGAGTAAATTATAATATTGCCATATATATTTAGCCCATTTCACTCTTGAATTTGAAATCTTTATGATATCATAAGATTTGAGCAGGTAAAATATAGAATTAAAACTGATAATTATCTGTAGAATTGGTATTAAAATGCATTTCCTTAGAAAACACATATTCCCAATATATGTATATTTCCAAATTGTAGTAATAGCCATACTAACATATTATGAACAAGAAAGCACATATAAGAATTTGAAAATTTAAAAGAAAAAGACAAAATAAATATGAATAAAGGTTCTATTATTTTATTTACTCCTGTGGATTATCTTACATGTGTATATTGGTGATTTTCAACTGGTGTGCCACAAGAATATTAAAACCGTGCAATATTTGACTACTTAGTTGGGGGCACGTACCTCTTTCCTCTTAGATTGTCAAATAAAAAAATGACAACAGCCAACACAACAATAACCACCCAGTGTGAATCAATCAACATTAAAACTTTTTTTTGTCAGATCAACAAAAAATATATTTTTGGTATGCTACAGAATTTTAGTAATTAGTGTATGTGTGTTGTGAGAAGAAAAGGATTGAACATTGCTGGTGTATACCCACAACCAAGGAAATCTCAGACAGGATGGGTACAAATGGCTTGATTTAGAAGAAATGGTTCAAATATGTTAATGGAAATTGTACTGTTATTCTAATTAGGAAGATAGAAGAAGGCTTGTAAAGAAATAATCCTTGCAGCTAGTGATCGTCTTTACTGTATAGATTGATCACAAGAAATGTATTTTGGACCTAGTGATGATTAGATAGTTTCAAATCAATATCTTTTTTTCCCAGTGGATTTGGTTATTTTAGAAGTCAAATTACCATGGAAATAAGGTCTTAGTAAATAAAAATTTTTTTAAAAATAAACTCTTGATGCTGCTGCTATAACAATAAATCTAAACTTCACTTTTAATTTGGAAAATTCTCTAAAATTGTTGAAAGATTAAAATTAATAAAACTTTTTGACATTTGAATATGTCTACAAAGATTATTCTATTTGTGTCAATCAAATGCTCTATCACCATTTAAAGTAAGGCATTTTTAAAAAAGGGCTAAAGTTAATAAGGAAATGCAGTTAAATATCTTGTCATGATCGCTTCAGGTGTACCTATGTTTTAGTTCATTTCAATTAGTTATCACCTTTATGATACCCTGAATTCATTCTATTTAATTTAATATTTAAATTTTTATAATCAAACTGAGAATATGAACACATATACTTTTTAGGACTTTGTTCAATTCAATACTACACTTATGTATAGAGAGAATACAATAATACTTTTACATTATGTCAAGCTTTTTGTATTCTGCACAGGTGGGTTATTTCATGACTAACTGAATAGTTGTTCAGACAATAGTCTCAGGATCCTATTGTTAACTGATGAGCAATGGTGTTTTGATGTTCATTGATCTGTTTCAATAACAGTTCATTATGGGACAATTCTATCAGGAACTTTTTTTTTTCCTATTTCTCTTTCGTGAAGAGTTATAGCTCAAAACCTTTTGACTTGTAACTTTTTTCCTTTTCTACCCACCACCCTCAAACACACACATTAAAGGCCAGTTGTGAAACTCAACTTTTATGTAGTCGTTGCTGAAGAAATAGTAACATGCTTTTAAGAGGTGTAACTGTAAATTGTCTGTTTCCAAATGAGCTTTCATTCCTAAAGCTCTTAACAAGGGAGTGATTTTTGAACACATCTGGCCCATACACCATCTTGCAACAACTGGATATATTGAAAGTTTATGTGTTCTGGCTATAGGGATCAGTAGCAGCCTTCAAAGTACAACTGGTGATGAGAGATAAAGAAAAAAAACTTGACGCTCTTCTATTAAAAGCGAGGAAGCTAAAAGAAAATTATATCCCTAAATGTGGGAAAAAGTCTTACAGAAAGATTTATAGACCCTGGTTCCCCAAGGCCATTTCATTTCCTTTTGGGGTTTTTTCTCAGACAGTATGGATACAAATGATGACAGCATTTAATAATAATAGTGAAAATGACAATAATAACAAAGAAAGCAAATGAATTTGTAAAAACTGAGGCACCTCAATAGTAAGCCAGTTATCCTGGCACTCAGGATGATTTTGTATATAAATTGAAAATATAATAGAGATAAGGGCCTTTTCTGTTTTGCTAAAAGTAGAGAAGGATAATTCTTAGCATCTTGCTCTGTTACCAGAAAATAACAGGCATAAAAATAGTTTTTGATAATGTAAGTATCAAGAGGCTAAATGTAATTCTAATTTAACATCAAGTTCATCTAAGATCATAATACTTACAAATGGAGATGGTTTGCCAAAGAGAGAAATAAACATTACAGTTTCCTATTCCAGAGTCCTTTCCCCAATTTCACCTCATTTTCAAAGAAAGAACTGTTCTCAGGTTATTTAAAGCATTAAACCTGTCATTTGTTCCTGAAGGTTAATGGAATTATATATAGGAATTGAGAAAAGAAAGTAGATCACCTTTGAAGGCAAATAAAATAAACGATTGTACTGTGTCGCCTGATGGCCTCTTGACTGGTGCCAATGTCAAGAGGATTGGGACAATGCAGAGGAGACACTTTCTTGCTTTCTAAAACAAAACTATCTTACTAGTGATATGAGAAGTCAGGATCATTTTAGTATTGATTGGATAAAGACACAATTGATACAGACATATTCAGACCCAACAATGAAGTGTTTTGTTTTACTACTGGTTTGCTTTAGGTGCCCATCACAAGATGTCCTTTATAAATGGTGGGATATTCAGTACATCTTTCACAGTAACATAGCAAATTTTTTTCTCTGATACTAGAGTTATAAATGATAGGTAATGTGTTCAGAATGCTCTAAATTAATTGCACTTTTTCAAAGTTAATAGGTGTAGTAGAAAGAGTACTGATTTAGAAGTTAGAAAACTTGGTTCCAGAGAAAAGCCAATCTGACAGCAGATTACAAACAACAGCTGATGCCAACCCAAGAAGACCTAGAAATAACACAACTGAAAATTGGAGGCAGACAACACCAATCCTCAACTGAGCCAGCTCTACAAACAACACACCCAAACGAGGGAATACACAGACAAAATGGAAAGACAGAGAAATGCAATCCAAATGAACCAACAAGAGAAACCTCAAGAAAATGAACTGAGTGAGATGGAAATAAACAAACTACTGGATGTAGAGTTTAAAAAAAGGATTATTAGAATGCTGAACGATCTTAGAACAATAATGGATGGACATGATGAACACATAAATAAAGAGACAACAAGCATCAAAAAGGACATTGAAATAATAAAGAAGAACTATTCAAAAATAAAAAATGCAATATCAGAAATGAAAACTACACTAGAAGCAATTAAAAGCAGGCTGGATGAAGCAGAGGATCAAATCAACGATTTAGAAGACAAGATAAATGAAAACATGGAAGCAGAGCAGCAAAAAGAAAAGAGGCTGAAAAAATCAGAGGAAACTCTAAGAGAGTTCTGTGACAACATGAAGAGAAACAACATTTGCATTGTAGGGGTTCCTGAAGAACAAGAGAAAGAACAAGGGATAGAGACTTTGTTCAATCAAATCATAGCTGAAAACTTTCCTAAATTGATGCAGTTCAAGAAGCACAGAGAACTCCATTAAAGAGAAACCCAAAGAAATCTACACCAAGACACATCATAATTAAAATACCAAAGCTAAGAGATAAAGAGAAAATATTAAAAGCTTCTAGAGAAAAAAAAAGCTATCATCTACAAAGAAGCCCCCATAAGGATGACATCTGACTTCTCAACAGAAACACTTGAGGCCAGAAAGGAATGGCAAGAAATATTCAAAGTAATGCAGAACAAAAGCCTACAACCAAGACTTCTTTATCCAGCAAGGCTATTGTTTAAAATTGAAGGAGAAATAAAAAGCTTCCCAGGCAAAAAAATAACTCAAGGGACTCATTAGAACCAAACCAGTGCTGCAAGAAATGTTAAGGGGCCTGTTGTAAACAGAACAAAAAGGGAAAATAATATAGTAAAAGAGGACTATAGCTTTAAAGAATAAAATGGCAATAAACAACTACATATCAATAATAACCTTAAATGTAAATGGATTTAAAGATCCAATCAAAAGACAGGGTATCTGTGTGGATAAGAAAACAGAACCCATACAGATGCTATCTACAACAGACACACCTTAAAACAAAAGATACACATAATCTGAAGGTAAAAGGATGGGGAAAAAAATATTTCATGCAAATAGAAATTAAAAAATAAGATGGGGTAGCAATACTTACATCAGACAAAATGAACTTTAAAACAAAAGCTAAGGGATAAAGAAGGTCACTACATAATGATAAATGGAGCAATCCAACAGGAAGAGATAACCATTATAAATATCTATGCACTTAATATAGGAGAACCTAAATATATAAAGCAGACTGTTGGATATAAAGGGCAAGATCAACAGCAATACTATAATAGAGGATTTCAATACCCCACTAACATCAATGGATAGATCCTCAAGAAAGAAAATTAACAAAGAAACAGCAGACTTAAAGGACACACTAGATCAACTGGATTTAATAGATATCTTTAGAACCTTTCACCCTAAAGCAGCAGAACATACATTCTTTTCAAGTGCTCATGGAACATTCTTTAGGATAGACCACGTTAGGGCACAAGAGGGGTCTCAACAAATATAAGAAGATTAAAATCATATCAAGCATCTTCTCTGATCACAATGGCATGACACTAGAAATCAACCACAACAGAAAAACTGAAAAATACTCAAACACTTGGAAACTAAATAGCATGATATTAAATAACAAATGGGTTAACAATGAGATCAAAGAAGAAATAAAAAATTTCTAGAAATGAATGATAACAAGCATACAGCAATTCAAAATTTATGGAACACAGCAAAAGCAGTACTGAGAGGGAAGTTCATAGCATTACAGGCATATCTTAAAAAGCTAGAAAAAGCTCAAATAAACAACTGTGCATCTAAAAGAACTAGAAAAAGAACAGCAAGTAAAGCCCAGCGGTAGTAGAAGGAAATAAATAATAAAGATCAGAGTGGAAATAAATGACATAGAGGCTAAAGAAACAATGCAGAGGATCAATGAAACCAAGAACTGGTTCTTTGAAAGGGTAAACAAGATCGATGAACCTTTAACTAGGCTCACCAAGAAAAAAAGAGAGAGGACTCAAATAAATAAAATTAGAAATGAGAGTGGAGAAATAACAACTGACACAGCAGAAATACAAAGGATTGTAAGAAAATACTATGAAAAACTGTATACCAAAAAATTAGACAACCTAGATGAAATGGACAAATTCCTTGAAACATATAATCTTTCAAAAATCAATATGGAAGAATCAGAAAATCTAAACAGACCTATTACAACAAATGAGATGGAAACAGTTATCGAAAAATTCCCGCCCTGGCCGGTTGGCTCAGTGGTAGAGCATCGGCCTAGCGTGCGGAGGACCCGGGTTCGATTCCCGGCCAGGGCACACAGGAGAAGCGCCCATTTGCTTCTCCACCCCTCCGCCGCGCTTTCCTCTCTGTCTCTCTCTTCCCCTCCCGCAGCCGAGGCTCCATTGGAGCAAAGATGGCCTGGGCGCTGGGGATGGCTCTGTGGCCTCTGCCCCAGGCGCTAGAGTGGCTCTGGTCGCAACATGGCGACACCCAGGATGGGCAGAGCATCGCCCCCTGGTGGGCAGAGCGTCGCCCCTGGTGGGCGTGCCGGGTGGATCCCGGTCGGGCGCATGCGGGAGTCTGTCTGACTGTCTCTCCCTGTTTCCAGCTTCAGAAAAATGAAAAAAAAAAAAAAAAGAAAAATTCCCAACAAACATCCTGACCAGGAGGTGGCGCAGTGGATAGAGCGTTGGACTGGGATGCGGAAGGACCCAGGTTTGAGACCCCGAGGTAGCCAGCTTGAGTGCAGACTCATCTGGTTTGAGCAAAGCTCACCAACTTGGACCCAAAGTCGCTGGCGCAAGCAAGGGGTTACTCGGTCTGCTGAAGGCCCACGGTCAAGGCACATATGAGAAAGCAATCAATGAACAACTAAGGTGTTGTAATGTGCAATGAAAAACATCTCTCTCCATTCCTGTCTGTCTGTCAGAGTCTATACTCTCTCTGACTCACTCTCTGTCTCTGTAAAAAAAATAAAAATAAAATAAATAATAATAAAAAATTTCCAACAAACAAAACCCCTGAACCAGATGGTTTCACAAGTGAGTTCTACCAAATATTCAAAGAAGAACGAACTCCTATCCTATCAAATTAAAAAAGCTTTTGTACAGCTAAAGACAATATGAACAGAATAAGAGACAAACCACACAGTGGGAGAACATATTCAACAATACGTCTGATAAGAGGTTAATAACCAAAATTTATAAAGAACTTGTAAAACTCAACACCAGGAAGACAAACAATCCAATCAAAAAATGGGCAAAAGAAATGAATAGACACTTCTCCAAAGAGGACATACAGATGGCCAGCAGACAGATGAAAAAATGTTCAACATCACTAATTATTAGAGAAATGCAAATTAAAACCACAATGTGATATCACCTCAAGGCAGTCAGAATGGCACTCATTAACAAAACAACACAGGATAGGTGCTGGTGAGGATGTGGAGAAAGAACCCTCCTGCATTGCTGGTGGGAATGCAGACTGGTGCAGCCACTGTGGAAAACAGTATGGAGATTCCTCAAAAAATTAAAAATGGAACTGCCTTTTGACCCAGCCATCTCACTTTTAGGAATATATCCCAAGAACACCATATCACCGACTGAAAAAAAGAAATGCACCCCCATGTTTATGGCAGCATTGTTCACAATAGTGGAGATCTGGAAACAGCCCAAGTATCCGTCAGTGGACAAGTGGATTAAAAAGCAGTGGGCATATACACAATGGAATACTATGGGGCCATGAAAAAGAAGGAAATATTACCTTTTGCAACAACATGGATGGACCTGGAAACTATTATGTTATGTGAAATAAGCCAGGCAGAGAAAGAAAAATATCAGATGACCTCACTCATTTGAGGAATCCAAGAAACAATGTGAACTGAGGAACGGAATTGAGACAGAGGAGAGATAAAGGGACCAGAGGAAAAGAGGACAGAGGGAAAGGAGATGATAGGATGGGATAAAGCTGAAGGAAATGGGGGAGGGAGATGTTGGGAAGGGGGCAAGGAAGATGTTGAGGGGAATATGGGGGGATGCATTTGAGGTGGCACTAGATTCTATGTAAGCACAATAAACTAAATAAAAAATAAAAATAAATAGGAAGTTATTTCAAAAAAAAAAAAAGAAAACTTGTTCCCATTCACCTAAATATTACCCATTGATCACTTAACCTTGTGCTTTGTGTCATCATCAGTAGAATAGGGAGAAAAAATTTGTCCTGCTGTCTTAGATGGGGCTGCCAAAACAAAATACCATATACTGGCTGGCTTAAACAAAAGGAATTTATTTCTTACGGTTCTGAACACTGAGAAGTCTAAGATCACGGTGCTGGCTAATTTGGTGCCTCTGTGAGGATCCTTTTTTTGACTTGCAGCTAGCTGTTTTCTCACTGTGTATTCACATGGGAGGGGGAAGAAAGATAACAAGCTCTCTGGTGTCTTTTCTAAATAAAGACAGTAATTCCATCATGAAAATCCCACCCTCATCCTCATCTAAACCTAATAACCTCTCAAATGCCCAATCTCTAAATACCATCACATGGAGGTTAGGACTTCAACATATGAATTTTAGAAGGATACAATTCAGTCCTTGCTTAACACTTTCCTTGCTCATGGTAGAGCAAATGAAATGAAGAATAGGATAGAGCTACACAAAGATACATTAAGAGGTTAGAATTATTAATAGATACTCATTTAATTTTTTTCATATACCTTTATATATATGTAATAAAGTTTTGTACTTTTAGCATGTTTATTTTGAAGCAGTTATTAATGTAAAACCAAATAAAAAAACTTCTCTTATTTCTAGCCCTTTTTTTTTTTTTTTTTGTATTTTCCGAAGCTGGAAACGGGGAGAGACAGTCAGACAGACTCCTGCATGCGCCCGACCTGGATCCACCCGGCACGCCCACCAGGGGGCGACGCTCTGCCCACCAGGGGGCGATGCTCTGCCCATCCAGGGCATCGCTCTGTTGCAACCAGAGCCACTCTAGCGCCTGAGGCAGAGGTCAAGGAGCCATCCCCAGCGCCCGGGCCATCTTTGCTCCAATGGAGCCTTGGCTGCGGGAGGGGAAGAGAGAGACAGAGAGGAAGGAGAGGGGGAGGGGTGAAGAAGCAGATGGGCGCTTCTCCTGTATGCCCTGGCCAGGAATCAAACCCGGGACTTCCGCACGCCAGGCCGATGCTCTACCACTGAGCCAACCGGCCAGGGCAGTAATATATTTTGAGAACTATGTCAATAAAAGGTTAAAGTCAAAGTTAAGCAAATAAACAAGTTTTGAAAAATTACAAAAAACCCATTTAGATTAAGTTAATCTGAAAAAATTGATGTAAGAATGAACTGTCAAAAGGCTAGAAATAAGCCCTGGCCAGTTGGCTCAGTGGTAGAGAGTCGGCCTGGCGTGCAGAAGTGCCGGGTTTGATTCCCGGCCAGGGCACACAGGAGAAGCACCCATCTGCTTCTCCACCCCTCCCCTCTCCTTCCCCTCTGTTTCTCTCTTCCCCTCCAGCAGCCGAGGCTCCATTGGAGCAATGATGGCCCGGGCGCTGGGGATGGCTCCTTGGCCTCTGCCCCAGGCGCTAGAGTGGCTCTGGTCTCAACAGAGCGACCCCCCCCCCCCCCCGGAGGGGCAGAGCATCGCCCCCTGGTGGGCAGAACGTCGCCCCCTGGTGGGCGTGCCGGGTGGATCCCGGTTGGGCGCATGTAGGAGTCTGTCTGACTGTCTCCCCGTTTCCAGCTTCAGAAAAATACAAATATATATATATATATATATATATATATATATATATATATATATCACCTATTAATGGAAATTGGTACGTAGTAGAGTGCATTTATATGAAGAACATTTTCTACAGTTTTTACAAAGGATGTTATATGTCATTTTTCTTTCCAATTAAATGTATATTTTAAACTTGAGTTGGATTATCTTATATTTTGTATGAAAGAGACACTAAATGAGGTAGTCTTTTTTCAGTTTTATTGAGATATAATTGACTTATATTAGTTTAAGTTTTGACCCATGTGTATATTGTGAAATGTTTGCCACAATAATTTTAGTTATCGTCTATCAGTCCTTAAAGTGATTTTTTGTTAGGTAAAAAAAAGTGTCAGATGATTATCATTTCTAATGAAAATAAGATTTGACTAAACAGAACCTATGATTTCAGTCACTCATGATAATTGAACAGAAAAATAAAGTATATTGAGGACTACTCATCCTTGACACAGTTTCTCTGGATATTTGTGCAAAGAAAAGATAATCTTTATTGCATGCTTTTATTTTTCTAAGTGAGATAGAAATTTTATTTAAAAATGGAGCAATATGTCTAAAATAATTTCTGTTTAACTTGTTATATTGTATTATTTTTTTCCTGATGAAGGTATATATTATTCTCTCCCCATTTTAATTTTGATTATTTTAAAGATTAAGTTGAAATTCTGTTCATAAGTATAGTTACTTATTAGAAAAGATTAAACAACTTCTGTCTTCTGATTACCTAAGGAGGAAGTCTCCTTCCAGTATAAGGAACAATGCCAGATTTTACAAGCCTTCTCATGTGACCTACCTTGACAGGTGTTCTCTTTTAAAGCACTTAACTTCTAGGCGTTGTAAACATGTGGTTTTTCTTACTTGTCTTGGACAAAAGTAATCCTCCGTAGAAAATCCATTACAAAATGATTTTGCAAAGCCACTTAATGTTGAAGATTTCATTGCACATCTTGGTAGACCTCTTGTTTTGGCAATAAAGGTATATCTTGTTTTAGGCTACAGAGGAGTTTGATCTATTGTAAATAATAGTAGCAACCAAATGTTGATTAGCTATTATAACAGCAATGGGCTAGGAGTTTTCACTTTATTATGTCAATTTAACACTTCTACATGAGGTTCAGTGCCTTCACTCTGTGAGGAAACTGATGTGCAAGCAATCTTTCTAAAAACATACCAGCAAGCAATAGAATTTGAGATTCTTAAGCTTATATATACTTTTGTCACTGGAGCACACCATTGAAAGAAACTTCATGTATAGTGTTTGATTAGTCACTGTCAGCCAAACATGTGCTTAGGGCATCAGCAAGAAAACACAAAAATTTTAATGGGGAGACTTCTGATAGTTCAAAAGCAAGTATCAAATTAGGGGGGAAATCAGAACCTCATTGAAATCTCTTTCACTTAGGTTTTGGCACAAAACACACATAGGGAAAAAAGGATACCATAATGTTTTAGATCCTTAGAGCCCATAAAGATCTTAATCTAGCCCTGTTTATGTGAATATTTTTTGTAAAGCAAATAACCTTTTCTAGTTTATATAATCATCCTTGACTTGTGTTTTTTGGAGGGTAAATCTGATTTTTTACAAAATAAAATACAGGCTTCACTTAAAGTGAGCTACAGCTCTGTTTTGCTGGACTGACCACATATAAGAATATGTCAGCCTCATATAGTAGCAGAATGGCCTTTTAAGCAGTTAATATTTAGTTGAATTTTATCCTGGTCTCTCAGATTGTTTGAAGTCTGTCTACCATGACACTATTGTACATACTTTATAAATGTTTTTATTGAGTGGTAGCCATGTTCTGTCAGGTTGTGTTCTTGCAAAATGCTTTAAAGAGGATGCAAAGGTGCTATCTCTGGATAAGTCAGTAAGTTCCCAGTTTTTTTCTCATGATCCTTTTTTCTCTTATTTTGTCTTAAATTGAAGATTTATTTAAAAAATTTATTTTGCATTTAGAAAAAAATGATGTGATTGACATAGTATCAGTGGTGCTCAACCTGAAATTTTCATTAATATCATTTGTTACGCTTTTAAAATATAAACATGCCTGGACACCACACCCAAACTATTAAATCAGAATCTCTTCATGTATAGAATCCTTCCAGCTATTCTGGACCTTTAAATCAGAAACCAGGGGGTGAGGCTCAGCAGCCTTTGTAACACGTCCTCCAGGTGATTCCAATGCCCATGAAAGTAAGCCTCATTTCTTCCATCAAAGGTTTGTCTCCTCAGCCCCCCAAATTTTTCAAGTCCTTATCCAGGTTGCAGAAAGCTTCCAGGACATTAGCTGCTCATCATTCAACATTTTATCCTCTATCCACTTCTGTTGCATTAGGCTTTCTACTTTAATAGTCATTGTTTAATGTGTCTTCTATTGTAAACTTCTCAAATGCTTTGTGGATAAGGCAGAGTGTTAATGAAAAATATTGAATGAAAAGGCTTTTTCTTCTATTGTATTATGTTTTTACTCTGTCAATTTTCTGTTGGTTAGCAACTGTGAAATTATTAACCTTGTTGATAGTTAAAAATCTAATAGACGGCTGCCTGCAGGTTTGGCTCTGGCATTGGCGTAGTGTTTAAGACAGATGGAACAAGTTTAGTGTGGGGTACTTGAAGAGATGGCCACCATCCTCTCATGCTAACCTAATTAATGTCACTGCTAGCAAACAGCTCTGGCAGAATGGCTCCTTTAAGTGCAGTGCAACATGTACTGGTCAGACAGGACCAGGAATTAGAGCTCTCTCCACTCACTCTAAGGAAACCTCTCTCTTGGCTCCCAAATGGTTTCCAGAACTATCAAAATAATACCATTTGCAGACATTTTTCATGGCTGAAGCAAGCAACTTGGAGAGGAAAAAGAGTTCTCTGCAGACCACGGCAGAAATGTTTTGCAGCTGGGCATTGCACACAAATGCTAACTTAACACCCTTTCGGTTGTGCAGTTCACCATTATGCATCACAATGGAAGAGCCACTCAACAGAAATGAAGAGTACCTCACACCATGTACTTGTAACCATCTCTTCTTTGTGGGCCACAAACTGCAGTGTGTACGACATTGTACTACAAATATTAAGTAAATCTTGCATTGGTGAAGGGTTGGTGGGCTCCCCACCTGCTGCTCATTAGAGATCCTGTCTGGCTCTTTTCCTGCAGAATGAGTGGTAGATTGCTGACACCTGTTTTCCCATCCAGCCTGAGGATGTGAAGTGTGCTTTAGGAATGCCTGAAAATGCTTCCTTGTGTCCAAGGAAGCTTGGTGTTGCTTGGAGAGGATAGGCTAGGGGTTCAGTGCTGGGAGGGGAGATAAAAATAATCAGTGGTGAAAAACTGCAATATGAACAGAACTGAGATTTTAATCCTCATTTATTTATTAGCTTCTGATTGAGCTCTTAATTGGTCTTCCATGTGGCCCTGATTAGTGTGGTCACCTATTGAGCAAAGTAGAAAGAGATACCCAGTACATGAGAAAACCTCAAATATTTTCTTTTTTTTTTTTTTGTATTTTTGTATTTTTCTGAAGCTGGAAACGGGGAGAGACAGTCAGACAGACTTCCGCATGCGCCCGACCGGGATCCACCTGGCACGCCCACCAGGGGGCGACGCTCTGCCCACCAGGGGGCGATGCTCTGCCCCTCCGGGGCGTCGCTGTGCTGCGACCAGAGCCACTCTAGTGCCTGGGGCAGAGGCCAAGGAGCCATCCCCAGCGCCAGAGCCATCTTTGCTCCAATGGAGCCTTGGCTGCGGGAGGGGAATAGAGAGACAGAAAGGAAGGGGGGGGGGCAGGGGTGGAGAAGCAAATGGGCGCTTCTCCTATGTGCCCTGGCCGGGAATCGATCCCGGGTCCCCCGCACGCCAGGCCGATGCTCTACCACTGAGCCAACTGGCCAGGGCCAAATATTCTCTAAATGACATTGTAGTTGAGACTATAAGCACATTAGAAATGGAATAGAAATAGCCCACACTTAAAACCAAGTTTATCGACCTTAGTAAGTTATTTTAAAATAAATTTAACCTTAAATATATAAATTTAAAGTGTGTTGATAGTAAGATCAATTTCTTTGCATAATTCTGAACATATATTTGCTCTTCCCATCTTTACCTATGATAAAGTCTCAAACACTGGCAGACAGTGGAACAGAGGGCCTAATGTGCTGCTTCAGTCTTAGACACAGCATGCCTGCTATATGCATACATTTTGCTGAGTAGTGAGTTAACATGAAGCACAGGACACCTACCCACGCCCCAATTTTTCAAGTGCTGGCAATCTACTGGAGAGAGATGACACCCATCAGAAGTACGATAATACTGTAGCATATCTAATAAGCAGAGAAGATCCATATTTTAGTGGGGTTGGAGAAGGAAGAGAACTGAGTTGGTTGGGTGGTCAAGGAGGATGTGGCACTTGTTCTGGATGTTAATGGATGAGAAGAATTCACTGGGAGAGAATGCGGTGTATGTTTGATGCACTTTCCCTGCATCCATAAGCTGTGTGGAATTAAAGGTTTTTTGTTTGTTGGTTGGTTGGTTTGTTTGTTTTAAGTAGTGGCAACAATTTTCTCTTGACTCATTTGTCAGACTTGGCGGGGTCTCCTTGTGAACATTGGCCTCTGTTTGTGAACTGTGGATGAATGGGGTTAGGGTTGGGTCATGGCCTTGGACCAGAGTGAAATTAACTGGCTCATAATGTGATTGAACTAATGACCTTGACCTCATTAGCACTATGTTTTAACCAGTTGAATCAATCAGACATTGCAGAAAAGGTAATCAAGGTATCTTTTAGAAAGAGATCAGGATAGTAGTAAACATTGGAGTAAAATCAAAGCAAGGTTCTTTCCTCATATAACTCCCTGTTTATCTCTTTATCTTTGAGTTTATATTCTTGTTTCTGCATCTAGTAAAAATATGGTGGACAAAATGAAAAGGACACCCTGACTCTCCTGTGTTAGCATATTTGACATTTTTCTTGTGCAGTGTCAGGCTGTTTTTGCAAAGCAAAATAGTTTTAGCAACAATATTGTTTGTAATTCTATATACGAAGTGTCCCATAAATATGTTGATGATGCCTTTCTCTTCTTTGAAGTCTGAACAACCCAGCCCTGCCAGTTCCAGCTCCAGCTCCAGCTCCAGCTTCACACCGTCTCAGACGAGGCAACAAGGTACCAACATCTCCCAGTCAACTATGGGACTATGGGACATTTTCCTCATAAACAGCTTAATGAGTTGATTTATGGCCTGTTTTCTACTGTTTTATTATTTGAATGATAACTCGGCTTTTATGTAGTTGTATTTATTTCCCCTAGGAATGTACTCGAGTATTGTTTTGATGTATGAGGCCAACCTCTAGAAATTTCCCTTTTTTCCAGCCCCTGCCATCAGAGTCCCATTTTACAAAAGGATTATAGACACAGCCCGTTCCAGGGAGTTCCCAAAGGAAATACAATAGCAAATTCTGGACTTCAGAGGCTGTGATATAGAGAAAGAGGTTTTTACTCTCCTTCCTGGACATCTTTCATATCTTTCATTTTATTTATTTTTCTATATATTAATAAACCTTTTTCTTAGGCAAGTGTTAATTTGTTGTCATATGTATGTATATCATATATATATATATACACACACACTCAAACTCAGAAATTTAAATTTTAAGAATTTATTTTAAATTTAAACCAGAACATTAACTAAATATACTTTCTGCTTTTGTGTGTTCAAAATCTTCAAATAATGAGGTCTCTTTTAAAAATTTAAACATGGAAAGTGAAGTAATATCAAGAAATACTTGGTTTTTGTGGATCGTGTTGCACATTGTCCTTTTCATTGACCACACTGAATCCCTGATGACCTTGTATGTTTTGAAAAGGATTAAATTGTTGTACGTGTTTGGGCTAAGGCTTAGCTTCCAGGAAAAAATAAAAGACACTGATTGTTGAGGTTATTCAGATTTCTTATTCCATGGACGTCCAAAGGAATAAGCCAGTTACAAAAGCATAGAAATCTGAGGTTTGAAGAATGGGAGATGGCAGAATCAGTACTTATTTTAGACCTGAGTTAGTGATAGCTTGGATATTCCTGTTAGATTAGACTTTAGGATTTGCCTGATCTGGAATGAAAGTGCCTCTCTCACTTTGATTGTCTTTACAATTTCTTCAGTTAAGATAAAAATATCTATCTTGTTTTCAATACATTCAGCTTAGTAGAGTGAAAATAACCCACACTATTGAGTTTTTCTGTGTGTTTGTTTCAGTTTAGTCCTATTCTAGAATAAAATTAGTTATGACTTAATTTTTTTCTTCCATCTCATACTGGGTACTCTTGAATTTCTCTTGAATACTCTTCTGATTTATTACATGGTCTTATTTATGTAAATATATGCTGGTATTTTGCCAGGAATTTCTTTAAAAGTTAAATTAAAAATTGGCTGCATTAAATTGTTGTAACTAGACCTTGTGTCCAAGATCAATATAAAGATCAGAGATAGGACATTACACCCTGGAATTGAAGTACTTTATAATCTGAACTTGACTGAAATGCTTGCTTGACCTGAAATTGACCTTAAAATAAAAGGAACAGCTAAACCTTAATAGATCAAAAACTACCACACAAAGGCTGCATTGCCAAGAACAAGTTACAACCACAGTGATTTATTAGTCTCAACTTTTCAATACATGGATTAACCTAACAAAACATTCAATTTACTAATAGATCTTTCTGTTTCTTTTTAGGGGTAATTTTTTTTTTTAAGGGAAGAAAAATACATAGAAAAAAGATTCCTAGGAAATAGAATTTTTCTAGTGAAGATTTTAGAGCATCTGTTGTGAAAACAATAGTGTTTTGGCAGAAGTTTCATTCCAGAAACTACCAAATTTGTCTTGTAAATTGTATAAATATATATGATGATGGCTATTTTTAACCAGTGTTCAGTGCTTTTGAGCATCCCCCTTCTCTGTGACTAACGTGGCTAAGTGTGTTTGAAGTAGTATGTTTGATTGCCTGTGGTTCACTGTCATTACTCAGGTCCTTTAAGGTCTATAATGAAAGATCTACATTCTGATGACAATGAGGAGGAATCAGATGAAGCAGAGGATAATGACAATGACTCTGAAATGGAGAGACCTGTAAATAGAGGAGGCAGCCGAGGCCGCAGGTGAGTGTCTTGGAAGGAAAAAGGTTTTCTGCAATAGAATCCTACCTTTTTAGTAGACCTACTAGTGCAACCACAGCCAAGGTGTGAAACACCAAAACAGTGCAGTAAATGGTCACATTCGTTTTAAGCTGAGACACCTTGGCATACTTGCACTTGCCTCTACAGGGAGCTATTTATCCCTTTTATCAGAAAGGAGAGGTTTTTCCTCTAAAAATTTTATAGGAAAAAAGTCCTATTAGAAGTTCTTGTTCTTGAAAGTATATGCCAAGGTGGTAGGCGTGGTTGCTGAAATAAACCCTGTTTTCATTTGAAGAGTGTGGCTAGATCCGTTGCTGTAGGTAGTCTCAGAATTTCAGGAAATGTGTTTGCTGTTTGTAGTTAGAAATACATAATTGGCTTCAGTGAATTATGTGTGTGACCTAATTAAAACTAGGATCACCTGTGTGTTTTCTAGAAAATAAATTCCTTTTAAGTGTGCTGACAATTAGATTCCTTAAGTAGCTTGAATGCTGTGAGGCATAATTCCACATTATAAGATGGTAATTCATGTCACTTATAATTAATAGTCAGCTTGAAATTGCCTTGAGGATATTATTTCTTTATCATAAGGAAAACAAATAGGCATGCTTACTTTAATGTGTTTTGAGTAGAATAAAATCTGAATCTACTTGAACTTAAAATCCAATTACATTTATAATATATTGCAGTAAATCTTTCCCCATTATTCATTATGATTTAGAAGGCCCTAAAATTCCTGCAAGGAATGTAATCTGAGCCTGAACTGGACAAACCATGTTTCCTAATTGGTAATTTCTTAGTGTCCTTTTGGAAGAGGCTCCTGAGAGTATATGTCCTATCAGATCTCTCAGTTTCTCCTTATGGCCATACTCAGTACCTCTTTCTCCACCTTGTCTCCCAAACTCACTTGTCTGTATATTCATTTTAAATGAGAGAAAATATAAGGAACCTTATGGCCGTGGCCTTACAACATTTCCCTTTGGAAGCCATTAATCTGACAAGAAGGAAACTGGTAGAGCAAAAAGATCTAAAAGTGTACTGAAACTTACAGGGGAGGAGTATACTTAGAACAGCCAAAATCCTGACCACCCGCTGCTCTCAATTTTAGTCAATGAAAAATGCACAACCTATTTAGGCAATTACCCAAGTTATTGTTATTTAGAAGATCTACATATTCTGATTAGCTGTTGCCCACCCACTTACTCTCCTGCCCCCTGAGTCAGTGTGGGTCAGACTGTACGCATTTGTGAGTTGTCCAATGTGATACATTATTGTCGGATTTGCTCTTCTTTTTTCCCTGCTTGACATGAGCTGTTAGCACAGCAGTGCCGGTGTAACATTTGATCTTCACTGCACTTGTGAAGTCTCAACTGTTTAATCAGTTTAAATACTCAGCTTTCCACTTCAGTCAAGAAGCATTTTAGAGCAGCGCTTCAACTGAACACTTCATTAATGTAATTTAGTTAAGAAAAACAAGTTCCATCAGTTTTTGCTAAAAGGATGTCCCAGTGTATCCTTTTCATTTCCTATCTTGTATCTTGTCTATCTGAATATATTATAGAGCTGGGATGTGATTGCCTATTCAGAGTAAGAGAAAGACTATCTAGATTTCTAAAGCGTTTTCTGTTTCTGAGAATATTATATTAGGTTACTGCATACCCAAAGAGAGGGAGCAGACATTGAAGGACATTTCTGAAGGAGAGCAGAGTGGAATAAAGAAATACCTCCTACTTTGGCTAGAAGAAAATTTCATTTTTCCAGAAAAGAGAAAAATGGGGGAGCAGGTGATATTTTTATTGTCTTTAGTTGTTGAAAGGTATCATTGTATTTTTCTAAAGCAGTTATTCCAAACTGCCATAATATATTCCCAATGAATTGTTTCACTGTTTAGATCAAGCAACAGCTCTGACTCTCTACACAGTAGACATGGCCAGTGGTGGTTCTAGCATGAGCGTCACACATCCTATCTTCAGATGACCTCTGAGCTGTCAGTTGTGCAGGACTATTGTCCACATTCTTCTTAGTGTTGCTTCCACTCCTGAAACCTGTATTTTAGCCATATTTGTAAATTTTCATCTGAAGTAAAGAGGTAGGGGAAAAGGGAAATACATAAAAGGCAGTAACTTACAACCTGTCTGATTTAGTTGACCTTCTACAAACTTGGGTGACAGCAGGTGGATAGAGCTGGAGCAGGGAGATAAAGAATAAATAAGGCTGTGAAAGTTAGTGGTGAGTGCCAGGTTTGGGTTACATTGCTTGGGTCTGAATCCGAAAAGAACCACTTTTATTTCTGTGACCCTAGTTAAGTGACCCAATCTCTCAGTTTCCATATCTGTGATATAGGGATCATTAAATGAGAAATAGCAGGTGACACAGTTCCAGATACAAAGTAAATGTCAACTCATGTTAGTGGTTGTGTAAATTAAAGCAAGTTTTCAATGCTTAGAGTATTTAGATACTTCACTCTCTGTACCTGTGTCTATAGGTACTAGAATTGTCTGTAATGATGCAAGTGCCTTCTCTCTGTTTTCTTTCAGAGTTAGCTTAAGTGATGGCAGCGATAGTGAAAGCAGTTCTGCTTCTTCGCCCCTGCATCATGAACCCCCGCCACCCTTATTAAAAACCAACAACAACCAGGTAAATTGCTGGGGTTGCACTGGTCAAGATTGCAGAACTAGATGTGATCATTTCACAAAAGCACACAAAACTTTTTGCTTATTAATTTATATAAAGTCCCTCTTGATCTCAAATGGGAATGTACAACCTTAGAAATAAACATGTAGTTCGGGTTATGTAAACTTTTGTTGTCATGAAAAGTACATTCCACTGGATGGGTTAGGTAAATAGCTTTAACTTCTCATCCTCAGTTTCCTCATCTGTACACAGGGCTAGTAATATCTTCCTTTCTAGTTACTGTATTAGGAAGATGATAAATAATTCATGCGTCGAGCATGAGGCAGTGCCCATACCTACTTGGTACTCAGTTGACGGCGAAGGTTTTTTGTCGCAGGTGCTCTGCCTCTGTATGCTTATCCAGGAAACGAGGATCCTCACATGGGAATGTAGGGAATTGTTAATAAAATGCAGAGTAAATAATGATTATTATCATTGCTGTTACATCAAATTATAGGAAAGTTTATTAATTTGATAGTCAACTCAGAATATAGTTGTTTGGATAAGGTCTAGGCAGAACTTTGAAAGCTAAAATGAAAAGCTTTTGTTAAATGATTAACATTGTAATATTTTAAGTACTTACTATCATAAACTATTTTCAAATATTATGAATATTGCAAAAGCCTCATTGTGCACTGAGTTGATATTCTCATTACCGAATCTTATTCTTATCTCTTTGTTTAGACTGATTGTTGGTGACTGCTACAATAATTGCTTAATTCAAGCTACCATATGAATATTATTAATTTAAAAATAAAAGAGCTGTCTTTTTCTAAAATTATTCTGTTTCACAGATGTCCACAATTTTAAATGACCTTGCCCTTAAACTTTGATCTTTGTTTTCCTAGGAAAATGTGATTTTTCTAGGTAAAGACTTTTTCTTTTTAAATGTTATATGAAACATAAACAAAGATATCTTAAAATTTAAAATTCCACATTCATAATGTTTATCTACATCTTAAAACTTTCATTGTTAAGTAGGAAAATATGAGTGTTTTTTACCTCACCAATTAATTACAATTTGACTCTTTCTCTGAGTACAGACCCAACATCATCATCTGTTATACACTGGCTATTCGAGGAGTTAGTGCATCCTTATTCTTTATCCTAACTCCCTGTAGTTCATGCATTCCCCATCTCCAGTGCCCACCATGCCCAAGGCCCAGCCAGCCTTCACCTATGGCGTGGCCACCCAGCACCACGAGTGAAGCATTTTGGGGGAAGTGAAGGCTCAGGTCATAGCCATTATTGCCATCCATTGAGAAGAGAGCCCTGGGCTGGCTGAGTGGATAACTTGGAATTCTTTTGTAATTTGTGCTTTAGTATGAGCTGACAAAAGAGTAGAATTTGGACCTTGAATATATTTTTATATACAGTTTAAACTTACTTAGCTTCCAGTGCATGGTGTAGTAGACTCAGGCAGTTTCACAGGCGGCGGCAGTGCCAGAAGCAAAGGGCGTTAGGATGTGCTTTCCTTCCTCTTGAGGCTCCTTCAGCATCACTCCAGTCAGGGTTCAGACCATGCTTGCTAAATACTGTACTTGCGGCTCCAACAAGCCCCTCTCTTACCTTTCAAATCTAACAGCTGCCCCTACACCCTACCTGGATGGGCAGTCTTGACAAAGGTCTGAATTCGTTGTCAGACTTTTTTTTTTTTTTACCTGTCTAGCAAAACAAGATCAAAAAAATGAATAGAATCATTTATCTGGAGAGGGTAAAAATTACATTATCTTATTAAATAGCATACCACTGGTTCCTTGGCATATGTTTATTCAACAAATGTAGCTGTACACATGTGAATCATCAATCTGTCAAGAATGCTCTCACTTGCTCCATGCACCTATAAGGAAGACCATGTGCTTTCACTTTTGCCTAGTTGGCGTTAGAAAATACATGTACCGCCTGACCTGTGGTGGCGCAGTGGATAAAGCGTCGACCTGGAAATGCTGAGATCACCGGTTCGAAACCCTGGGCTTGCCTGGTCAAGGCACATATGGGAGTTGATGCTTCCAGCTCCTCCCCCCCTTCTCTTTCTCTCTCTCCCTCCCTCTCTCTCTCCCCCCCTTTCTCTCTCCTCTCTAAAATGAATAAATAAAATTAAAAAAAAAAGAAAAGAAAAGAAAATACATGTACCTAAGAGTGCTTCCTTCCTAGAGCTGTATCTTGGAACTGAGAGCAAGAAATGGTTTTTAAAATGTGGTGTGTGTGTGTGTGTGTGTGTGTGTGTGTGTGTGTGTGTATATATATATATATATAGTAGTTTCCTTAAGCTTTTAAATCACCTGCATTGGGTTGGCTCTGATGCCATCCCTTTGAATCAGTGTTCTTAGGACTTCTTAAAATCTTTCTCATCTTCCTTAGTCATCACACTGATAAAATGAAATAGTAAAAAAAAAAAAATTTAAGTCTGAAGTCTATAAATTTCACTCTGGAATGTAATTTTAGCCTTATGTTTAAATATCGGTGTGTGGTTAACTGAAGTTTCACCTCAAATAAAATAGATGAAAACATACTGGGAAGGCCTAACTGAAATAGGAAGACTGAGTTCCCTTCTTTCAGACCCCTTGGCTGTTGTCTGTCGGTGAGTCGATAATGCTGTCTCAAGATTCTGTAAATTACCAAACAAAGCTGAGTTTTCCTTCCCCTTTCTCAAATCTTCCAGGTACTAGGGAAGAGGGAAAGTGTTAATTGAGTGAAATGTTTTCTAACTATTGAAAAAAAAGGGGGGAACAGAGAGACAGCCACATGTCAACAAAGCAAGTAATTAACCAGAGTATTGTTAGGAGCAACTAGTGATCATTAACATGAATGCCCTATCAGTAGAGTATCCTTCTGCTGAATAATTGAGTTGTCAGTCCTCACAAAGGGATACAGAAAAACAATAATCTTGAAATTTTAATTTTCAGGCTATACCTGTAGATTAAGGATAGAAGTGCAACTAAACACAGTTCTATTTTCAGAGACTGCCCTGTGTATCAGAGACGCATCTCTGCAGTCTGGGTGGCTGTCTCCCTCAGTACCTAAAACTTGATAAGGAATAATAGTGAGTGATGTGCTATTTTAACCAGATTTTTTTTTTTTACTTCAAACCTTCCTTATGCAAATTTCAAACAAAATCAAAATTCCAGATCCTTTTTGGATGAAACTGTGGATGGGCAAGAGGAGAGAGGGCCCTAAAGGAAGGAAGTGATCCATTGGACCTGAGTTAATATTCAGAATATCATAAATCACCTATCAGCCTGCAAGGCACCTTGAATGAAATTAAAGTCTATCCAGTTAAACTGGTTTGAAATAAGCCTGTGGAAGACAAGGTGCTGCACTTTTATATTCTGGAGTCGTTTCCTCAAAGATAAGAAATGATCATAAATAAAACAATTGTCTACAGCATTGCTCAGCTCTCTCAGAATGAGGTTTTGACAAAGCTGTTTATTTTGGAGCAGGGAGAGATCAAAGGAGGAAGATTAACTGAGCCCTCTCTGGGCAGCCACTCAGTAACTTGAGGCGGATCACTGACACCCAGAGCTTTTGTTCCGGCCACTGAAGCCTCAGAAGAAAGAAACTAGGATTTCAATGTAGTTTGGCCTTCTGTGCTGTAGCACTTAGGGAATGCGGAGGGTGGGACTTAAGCTTCTCACAATGTCCTGTCAGTTTTCTGCCTTAAAGAGAAGGTGGTAGAACTCTCTAAGCCTCGTTAGCCAAGTTCCATTGCAAATACAGTATCGAGTTTCTCAGTCACTTTGACTCCTGTAGTGCAATAACTTGGGGGTGGAGAGGGGGTGGGTGGGCAGGGTGGAATATGGGAATAAAACTCAGTTTTCTAATGCACAAGGCAAGCCAGCAGGCACTGTTTCTTTCTCTGTCCTGAAATCTCAGCAGATTGTCTCTGTTTTGCCCAGCCTCGTGTCTGAGTTGGGAAGGAGTGCCATCTACTGACCTACTTACTCCTTGGTCTCTGAGCCTGGAGTTTTCCCTTGAGGTCTCATTTCCAACAACAATAAAGAGAAGGAAATTCTGAATGTAGTGGAGTGTTTGGTTTTCTTTACAGTGGACCATATTTAAAAAAAAATCATTGCCTTGCTTCTGCTACTAAGTAATTTCCTTGTATTGCCAAGTTATTTTAAATTACCTGGTCAAACTGGTCATCTGATTATCTTCATGTTAAAAATGAAAAAAAGGTAATTTTTAGAAAAGACTGTTAGAAGCTCACTTCTTACCTGTGCATTATTCTAAATTCAAAGGAAAATAAACTTTTGTAGAAGTATAAATATTTGTTCTTTGCTAAAATGTCATGGTCCTGTCTTCAAAAGGTAAAATGTTTAGTAGTATAAAATTTTACAGCTAAATGGGGGGATCTGGCATTCCTCTCATTTTATCTAATTTTTTTGAGGCCCCAAAATATTAAATGATAAGGCTAGGACCTTAATTCAGGTTTCTGAGCCCAATGAGGGCTCTTTCCACTACAAATTAAAAGTAGACTTATTTTAAAAGTCTTTGTTATAGAATATGATAGACCTTTGAACAGAATTGTGATGTGTGTGTGTGTGTGTGTTAGTGTAGAGAATGGATAAAGAGAAGAGCAGTTAGGAATATGAGACTGATTTATTTTGCATTTTACTTTTTAATATTAGTTTCAAATTATAAGAACTCACTTGAAAATGAGGTTATAATGAAAAAGACAAATTACTTTACTTTTTATGTTTATATGCATTTGTAAATACTCAAAAATAAGTTCTGTGGTTTTTAAGCCATTTTAAGCCAGGGCAATTTAAAAATATTTTTCTCATAATCTTCAATTTTTCAGATTCTAATAAGTCAACTCTATTTATTAAATAATAACTTGCTTTTTTATTTTATTAATTAGAAACCTAGCTCTCCAAGGAAGCTTCTAAACAGTATGCAAAACTGCCGTTCATAACCTGAGCTGTAATGAGTCAGATGGAAGGAGAGGCACCTGGTGTTTTATCATGGGGAAAGACATTATTTCCTGAAACACAATAATCCTGGCTTTTTCTTCCTTGAGTTGGAGGATCCAGGTTGGGAACAAGCAGTGTCACTGATGGTGGCCCTCTTTATTTCCAAAGCTGCATTAAGTTAGTGGATATGAGTAATTTTTAGAATCTGAAAGTCAGGTACTAAAAAAAGCATTTGAAATTTTGTTTTCTCATCTCTAGCATACTGAGCACTGGTAGTCATGCTGAAACAGCAGAATGAATACGAAAAAATTCTTGCCAGAGGGAACTATAATCCGGTATAAGTCAGCTGCTGTACATATGTGTGAGAGTGTTGTCACAAAGAAGCCCTAGCCTTGGAAGCTTAGATCAATTTTCTTATCATCAACTTAAAAAAAAAAAAAAATCTGTTGCCCTGACTCAGCATTTTAGATAGAACTGATTTACTTTCCAAGAAAAAGTAAGATTAGAAGAGAAGAAGTGTACAAAGGAGATACACTATTTGGAGAATGATGTTATTGTATGACATTTCATCCATAAGTGACTTTGTTTAGGTGGCTGATTAAGCTAAGAAGTGCTTGAAATCAAATTTAACAGTGTTCTTTCTCTTGGATCCTTAGATTCTTGAAGTGAAAAGTCCAATAAAGCAAAGCAAATCAGATAAGCAAATAAAGAATGGTGAATGTGACAAGGTAGGTTTCCAGTCCACAACCCTGAGTGCTGCAGAACTGACAGGTCCTCTGTTTCTTTGTGTCTCCCTTGATCATCCTTGCTGGTTTTCCTTTCACTGACTTCATCAATGCCCGAGAGTAGTTCATTTTCCAGGTCTTCCTTATAGCTCCAGTATTAAGCTTGGCCTTATGCTACCATTTGCCCTGATGCCTACATTGCCCAGGGATTTCAGGCACACTGAATTGGGAGGTAAGAAAGCTGTGGTGGAGTTAGAGGGTGAAAGAATCTCATGTAACATATCTCATAGGACATCTTATCCTAGCGCAGTGTGCTTTCCCCAAGTGTGCATCCTGCATCTGAAATCTGACTGCAAGGCCTATTAGAGATTCATCTCCTGGGGTGGGCTGGGTCCTAACGTGTTTTGCAGGGTCAGGACAGGCCTGGCTAGTGCTTCACAGACCTTTCCTTTCCCTTCATTGCAAATGGTGGTAGAAACACACATGCAGCTATGCTAACTGAGCATATGGAAGGAGAGGTCGCTTTTGCCCTTTCAAGGGCACTCTTAACAAACCACGTATTAATTTAGACAAAAATGTCTATTTATTGTAAGATATCCTTCTGTTCTTTCATTTGCTATTCACTAGCAACGTTAGATCACCAGAAAGCCTTTTTTATTTTTATTTTAAGCATTTGCCCTGACATAATCGGTAATCTGCCTGGATACTTTCACGTTCAAATTTGGACTTTTTCTCTTAGTTGAAAAGCTTCTCAGATAGAAGAATTTAAAAAAAATGAAAGTAGACTGATAACTCACAAGTCATCCCTGAGTTGCCCTTCTGTCTGCAGAGCAATTGTTGGGACTAGATGAGGCTGTTCACTTGAATCTTGTTGTGAGAAAGTAAGTGTGAGACTTGCTCCTTTCTAAAAAGCTGGTTCAAAAAAAGTAATAGTTGGCCAAGGGAATCTTGGTCTTCAAAGGCCTTGGGCGCCGAATCCATACAACCTGGGTGAGGGTAGAATGAAGAACCTTCAGTCACTGCCGGTATATCCTGATGTATTTATTATCTTTTTGAACTGCTTCCTAACATGTTTGTTCTTTGGGGACTACTCTTCTCTTTCAGGCATACCTAGATGAACTGGTAGAGCTGCACAGAAGGTTAATGACGTTGAGGGAAAGACACATTCTGCAGCAGGTGAGAAATGCTTTTTAGCACAACCATTTCCAGAAGTTTCAAGGCCTAGTTTGGGCTGGAGTAGGGTGATAGCACTTGGAGGCCGTGCCAGCCTCACACAGTCAGAATTGGGCTGATGCTGCCTGCAGGGGTACAGTTGATCCTTGAGCAACATGGGTTTGAATTTCACCTGTTCATACAGTCGGCCCTTGGTATCAACCAGCTGTGGATCAAAAACAGTATTTTCCATCTGCAGCTGGGAATCTGTGTATCCAGAAGGCCAACAGTGTGTGTTGTTTTACACCATTTTATGTAAGTGACCTAAGGATCTGAGGATTTGAGTATTCCCGGGGAATACTGGAACCAAAATCCTGCAGATACCGAGGGACTATAGTTAAGTTTTTCAGGGAGTCCAAAGTTATGTGGGGATATTCAGCTGTGTGGGGCAGGATGCACCCCTAACCCCTGCGCTGTTCAAGGGTTTAGGGGTTCTATCCCACCCTCTTTAGGGAGGGTGCTCACTTCCGAGGCTACCCTGACGTCTGCTTTGGAGCTCTGCGGTGGCTGTCTCCCTTCCCTGGTGCTGTGGGCAGTGAAGACTGGGCGTTTGTGGAGGTGATGGTGCTGGAATGTGCTGATCACTTGGCTAGCTGATGCTGTGAGGTGGGCTGAAGGAGGAATAGTAGGAATGCAGAAACCTCTGGAGCCAGGCTTCTGGTTTCATGGGAAAACAGTGATAAGGATTTCAGTCAAGTGTTGTAAACATTTGTGATTCAATTTAGTAACCTTTTGCCAGTCCTGTTCTAAGGAAAATAAATATTTCCCTCATTTCTCTTATCTTGTACAACATACATTCTATTATTATGAACTCAACTGTGGAATACTTGTAGAGTGGGGAAACTTCTATTAGTACAATTTGATGTTTTGAGAAGATAAGCAGGGTGGTTTTTAGTTATCATGCAGTTATGTGTGTCCATTGCATTAACAGTGGCTATTGATAAAATATTTTTTCTTTAACACTCAAAGAGAAGGTTGTGTTCTGAATTCCAGAGTGGGTTTGGAGATTATTTCACTGTTTAGTTTTTTTTATCACTTTCAAATGACTTGAAATTAGTACTTAATCTACCCCAGCTGTGTGTGTTTGTGTGCATGTACGTCTGTGTGTGTGTTTTAAACATTTAATGGCTGATAGTAACATTTATATTCTATGTACATTTTTGCTTAAATCTATAAATACACACTTTCAGACTTGGCAAGTTTCCTGATTGGTCTGATAAACTTTTTAACCCTTCTAGAGTTTCATATTTG
Organism: Saccopteryx bilineata; assembly: GCF_036850765.1. Classification (NCBI taxonomy): domain Eukaryota; kingdom Metazoa; phylum Chordata; class Mammalia; order Chiroptera; family Emballonuridae; genus Saccopteryx; species Saccopteryx bilineata. The sequence goes on along the minus strand of NC_089491.1, from coordinate 81,844,677 downwards.
AACAAAAGACTACAGACCTATGCTACTTAATTGGATATAGGTTGCTTTTCCTTCTAAGTGAGTATGGGTAGGGGAGCAGGATTAGAACTGAAAATCATTCGCCTGCCATTTGCCAGTTAGTTGGAGCTAACTGACTGAATGGTGATGGTTACTCGATTAGCTCATTTCTCCATCTCTTCCCAAATACCAGCTCTAAACCACTGTGGAGCAGTTGTCCAACAAAGCTATTAATGTACAAGCTGGGCCCAAATAGTGAGTCTTGCAAGAGACAGAGACAGATGTTTGGACAGGGTTGGGGACATCTTTGCAAAGGCAGCCTTGCCAGCAAAGTCGAGAAGATTAGGCCGTTGGGCATAGTATTACCTTAGAGTGTCATTGGTATTCCCAATTTCACATTTTCCTTTATTTTGACCTTTGAAAGAATTCTGACGGAAGATGGCTTACTTGAGACTTCCCTCGAAGTGGATTATTTTAGTGTTCTAGAGGGAGAGAGTGATCTCTATGAATTTTTAACCTGGCATAAAGGCACTCAAGGGTGCACAGCGTTTCACCCTAATTGCATTCCCAGGCTGCTTGAAAGCTCTCTGTCTTTGGCCTTTTGCCTTGCAATGCAGCTGAGGCTTGTGATTATGATACCATGATGCATGTCCTGTCACGGTTTACTGCTTAATTAATTCCTATTGTAAAATTTAGCACTATGGCGAACTAATGTTACTCCCTACCTTGAGAGCTGCTCAGATTGAATATGCTTTTGGAATGCATTCCAAATTTTATGAATTCGCTGCCATGCAGACCTGACACCTGCGACTGAATTTCTAGTGAGCCCAGGATCACATCCTAGGCCTTTTCCTATTAAATGCATTGAATCCACTCTGACACTTTTATTTGGCTCACAGGAGGTGATTAATATCGTTGCCTTAATCTGGGGGCATGAAGTACTGGTGCCCAACAGCTAGTTTAATGAATAGACATTGCATCAAGATAGCCTGTGGGTTTTTTTGTTTGTTTTTATTTGGGGGGGGTTGGTAATTTTCTGAAGTGAGAAGCGGGAGGCAGAAAGACGGACTCCCACATGCGCCCAACTGGGATCCACCCAGTAAGCCCACCAGGGGGCAATGCTCCATTGCAACCAGAGCCATTCTAGTGCCTGAGATGGAGGCCACGGAGCCATCCTCAGCGCCCGGGCCAACTTTGCTCCAATGGAGCCTTGGCTGCAGGAGGAGAAGAGAGAGAGAGAAAGGAGAAGGGGAGTGATGAAGAAGCAGATGGGCACTTCCCCTGTGTGCCCTGGCCGGGAATCAAACCTGGGACTTCACCACGCCAGGCTGATGCTCTACCACTGAGCTAACCAGCCAGGGCCAATAGCCTGTGTTCTTAAACTACTTTTCCATGAGGAAAAAATACAGTACAATGAATACAGTGAAATGCAGAGATGTCAGTTACAGGACTGACTGATAATTCTTTAAACCAAATGTTCTATATTTATTTGGAAAGGGAGATTGAGCACTTTTTAACTCCTCCTCAGCAAATCAGCTTGAGTCTGGATTTGCATCCTACTTAGGAGGAAAAAAAGCTCAGAGGAAAACCAGGGCTTCCTTAGAAGACAGTTTAGCAATTTAGGTAACAGCTATTATATTTTATAATTATCTTCAGGGATATGGGGAATGAGTAGGGTATCAGAGTATTTCTTCTAACATCATGGAGACCCTTCTCTGTGAAATGCTCTGCTGAAAATGATTTTTCTCCATCCTGGGAAATTGCCTGTCATGTTTTAGAATCCCCTGTAGACTGGAGGTTGACAGTCTGCCTCTTAACCCAAAGCAGGGTACCCATCTCAGGGCAAGCCAGTACTACCTAGCCTACTGCCATGGTCATTCTACAAGAGGACCTAATTTATCCCAGCCCTGACTCCACCCAAGGCAAATGCCATTAAAGCAAAGCTTGTTGGCTATTTCCCATTCAGTCAAAAGACTGTTTTTGTAGGAAGACCCTGGTTTTAAAAATATATAATCAGACTAAAAATAATGCTTCTACTTTTTTATTATTAAAAACCAGGGATGGAGACAGGAGTCACCAATTTAACAAGTGAATCTTCCCTGTTTAAAAAAAAAAAAAAAGGAAGAAACAGCCTGCATGGTACCCCTTAAAAGGCTGACATAGCAGGCAATAATCACCAGGGTTTTCACAACAACTATCATCTGAAGAATGAGTTAAGCAGTTCACATTCCTTTTCCACTTCCCTACACACCCCGAGCCCTTGCCTGATTATCCTTATCTGCGCTCACTTGCTCTTTATTATTATTATTATTTTAAAGAGGCATTTATTATTGCAGTATGATGCAGGGTACTGACACTGAGGTAGGGCCACCCTGCATCAGCAGAGTGGTATCCTTTGGGGGACTAACTTTTGGGGTGTTTTTAGGCTTTGTCTTCTGTCATTGGAGTAAAGCATTTATTTTAATGCTGTTTCTGATGTTTTATCAGGGTTTCAGGAAAGGAGCCCACGTTTATTTTTCTTTATGAAGTTTTGACTTAATTGAGGACGTGGGTACATGCTCTAATGATCCACATCATTAATGCCGTTCCCTTTGGCAAACAGTTCCAAACTCCCTAACTGCTGCCACTGCTTGTGCTTTTAGGCTGTCTCTGCATCTGCCTTGATGTAGTCTTACAGGCCCCCGTAAAAATGCGGGGCTCCTCTAGTGAGATGGAGCAGCTCCCCTTTATGTCTTTGTGTGTCTGTGGCTGCAGGCAGGGTGGGACGTGCTGGGTGTGGGGCAGCAGGAGGACCGTGGTGGAAGCCCTGGGAACCACGATGCTACAGAGCTTGTAAGATGACTTAGCTGAATTTCCTAGTGGGCAAATATGTTTATTTGCTTTAAAATCAAGTGGATTTTTCTAAAAGGTATTTTTCTCTATTTCTACTTATGAAATAGTTAGTGAGCAGCGACATTGAGCCACAGAAAGCTATTTTCTTAAAAGGGTGGGGTGCCTGTCATTTTTAAGGAAAAATGTGGGGCTGGACTTCCTTAACCCACACATTGTAATTTTAGTTTGTCATTTCAACTGATTTCCTTCACCTACTGTTCTCCCTGCTGTCTTCCCTTCCCCCTGCAAACTTTTCTTATAAGTATGTAAAAAAAAATCCACGTAGGTGTTTTCTGAATTTTAGCTTCTGGCCTTTTCCCTGCTTCGTTTGCTTTGGTGCTGATGAACTGGCTTATAGTCAATGAGGGGAGGAGGAGAAGCACTGTGTCTGGTCGTTCATGTGCTGTGCGGTTACATCCCAGGTAATTACGGATAAGTTCATCTTTATATGGCATCAGAATCATGTTGCCCTGGGCTGTGTACCACTTTACAGTTTGTAGAGAAGCTTTGTAATATCTTATTTCCTATATCCTATTTGATCCTCTGCACACCCCTGTGTGATCAGTTGGCATTTCCTTTATTTTATAGGTTAGGAAACTGAGATTCAGAGGTCATAACCTGTCTAATGCCATTCAAATAGAGAGCAGGGACAGAACTCAATAAGCCAAATTCAGGACTCTCTATTCTGAATGCTTGTCACTGACCTGCTTGCCTGCTAGTTGGGTAGACAAGTCACACTCGGGAGTAATTGTGATTTGCCTCCATTGTATCCTTTGAAAGACTATTCGTTTCTATCCAGAAAGAGCTCCCTCAAGGGAATATTTGTGTCTATCCTGAAGTTTACACATATTCAATAGTTCTATAGTATTTCTATACAATAGAGCAAAAAAGATAATTTACTCTGGAAAGAACTCTTAAATAAATCGATGTTAAATATATATAATATTTGATTACCTTGAGAGGTTTGTTTGTGTGGACAGAGCTGGCTGTGTGTCTCTGTATGTATGTAGATGTGTGTGTGACCTATCCAACACTCTATAACTATTAACTAATAAAAAAAATGAGGGTATTTTTTAGATCTTTAGGGGTTAATAACGAGATCTTGCTTGATAAATTCTTATGTGAATGTAGTAATTTAACCATTGGGAATACCCCATTTAATAGTCTCTTGATGCATGTAATAGAACTCTAGGACTAGTGGTTTAAGCAAATAAGGCTCCCTCTTCACCCTTTGTACCCCCCTTAATAACAGCTCTGGAGGTACGTAATTTATGATCAATGTGATGGCTTGAAATATGCCATCTTTCACATCATGCATTTATCCTCTCAAGGGTTAGATAGCCCCTGCACTGTCAGGATGGCGTCATCATTCCTGACAGGAAGAGGGACAGAGGGCAGGAGGCCCATGCCCATTGTCCATATGCTTTGCTAAAATTTTTCTGAATGCCAAGTGATTTCTGAAAAATAAATTGTAAGTAGCGGTATCTTCAAAGTGCTGCATGTGGGGTGGGGGTGGGGAGCAAGTATTATAGCTGGGTGTGTTGCCACTCCTAGAAAATCAAGCTTCTGTTAGTAAAGAAAAAAGAACAAATGGATATCAGGTCGGCAGTTTGCTGTGTGTGTCATGGTTTTGCAATGGGAACAACTTGTTTTATTATTAAACCAATAGGTACATCTGTAAAAAAAATAAAATAAAATAGTTTCAGAGATTGAATAAAGCAGTAACAGCTAAGTCTACAGTTGTGTAACAATTGGATGAAGCTCAATATGTCTTTTATGCTTCTGTGGAAGTCAAAGATATCCGGAATGGGGAGCACATTTTTTGTTGAGAACCACTGACCCATACGGAATAGTTCACAAATTTACTATTTTTTTAGAGAAAATTAATTTTAAGAAAAGGTCAAAAGTTTTTACTGTTTTCATCCTGAAATTAGATAATTGAAAGTGTCTTTGAATAAGTAGGTTATATAATTAAAATTATTCTTTTTAAAAAATATTATTGAACCAAAGTGAATCATAAGTGATAGAAAGGGAGTAATAGAGACAAGTAAAAATAAGTGGAAGAGTTTGCCAATTTTTTTCTCTGCATAAGTATTTCATCTTTTATCCGGGCGCTGATTTTCCTCTCACCCCCAGAAAAGCTTACTAGTATTAACTCCTTCCATCCCGTTTTACCCCCAGCAAACATACTTAAACCCCACACTACCTAGGCACATCATTATTTTCTAATCAAATTGTTAGTAAAATTATTAGTAAAAGGTTCTCTTAAACCAGTAACCAACATCATAGTTAATGTTGAACCTTAGACATGATCTCCTGAAAGCCAGGGCAAGACAACCACATCTCTGTCACTACTTTTGTTTATCTTATTTCTAAAAACTCGAGCCAATGCAATAGGAAATGAGGTGTAACTCCTCCAAGTGGCAGACAAAGGCATCCTTTTATTTTCTAGTTAATACTTATCACCATCCAGTACTCAAGGGAACAAACTAAACATGACTATAGGTAATAAATGTAGATTTTTATTTGTTTTCTGTTCAAGTATAACAAAGTATATGGCTATGTGAATCTTAACGAAGGGAATGCATCTTTTATAACCAGCACCAAACCAAACAACAAGACAGTTCCAGAAGGCTACCTCCAGCCCCTTGCCAATCACTCACTACCCATGATGTTCAGGGGGTAGAATTGTGGATGAGTTTAATTTTTTCTTTGTAAGTCTTTGTATTTTTTAAAAGTTCAATAATGTAAGAAAGAAAACTGTTCATTATTATATATACTTCTCACAAAAAATTAGGAGATATTTTATAGCTTCATATTTATTTTGAAATATTCCCTAGTATTTCTGAGCAGTGTATGTGTGGATGTATGTGTGTGCTTTGTGTATACATTTTTTTATAAGGAGTTTTGTCATTTCTAGGCTGGAATTTCCATACATCTATTGGGTATAGGCACTGTCCATTGAGTCAATAACTAATATTAAAGGGGTCAAGACATATTATCTCCCCCATAACAACCCACTCCTACTCCCACCCCTATTGTAAAATAGTCTGTTAATGACTTGAAAACACGAATCACTTTTAAAGGATATGAATGATGAAAACAGGTAATCTGTTCTCATTCAGAATTTCAAACGGTGAATATTCCTTTAGCTTATAAAATTGGCTAAGAGACACTTTGGTGCCATTCATGGCATAGAACCTTCTTACTTTATATGTCACATGTTCCATATTTGACTGCCTTCGTCTCTCTCTCTCTCTCTCTCTTTGCTTTTTGATGCCCAAATTTTCTCTTCTTTATTCTTTTAGATTGTGAACCTTATAGAAGAAACTGGACACTTTCATATTACAAACACAACATTTGATTTTGACCTTTGCTCGCTGGATAAAACCACAGTCCGTAAACTACAGAGTTACCTGGAAACATCTGGAACATCCTGAGGATACAACAACTGGATGCATCAAAAACTATTGTTTGGTGGTTTTGTTTTTTTTTTGGTTGTGATTTTTTTGTTTTGTTTTGTTTATAAGGAAACACTCAGAATGATGCAACCAAAAGGGAAAAAATAAAAATCAAACAATCTTCAGCTTTATTTTTCTTTAAAGCCAGTCATCATCTCTTGATAAAGGAGAGGTTACGCAAACAGCCTCAGCGGACCACTCTTCTCTCCAAGGAAACCCCCGGGAAGAGTTTGCCTGGATAGCCTTGAAAACAAACAAATCAAATACAACACAAGAAAACTTAAAGAATGTGTATGGTATCATGTATCTCTCTCTGTGGTGGTTCATTCCACAGGATGAATGCATATTCAACACACTGCCTTATTACATAACTGATCTATTTATTATCGCATACAGATACCCTAAAGTCGTTGAGGGGATGATGCCACAAGACATTATAAGTACTTGGTCCCGTGGATGCTCTTTCAATGCAGCGCCCTTGCCATCCCAAGCCCAGTGACCTTACTTGTATACCGTGCCACTCTCCACCAACGTTGTCCAACTCCTTTAACTCGTTGCAGTCTGTATTTTCCACCTTTTGTTTTCCCAGTTCCAGGACACAAATGATCAACTGGGGGGACCAGATAACCACCCTGATTTTTCTTCTTTGTGGTTGTTTTCCTGAAAGTTGGGGCCTAGTCCTTGGCTGTATCCATATAATGATCTTGGACCATGGTAGAAAAAGCACCAAATAGGATCATGACTTGCTGTCTAGCCTTAGTCAATCAACCTGTAGAACTTTTAAACAGAGTGTACATGTGCGCGTCCTGCATCCAGCATTGTTGAGCTGTCCTCAACATCCTTGTGTCTGTTTTACTGTTATAATATTAGGTAAATATGGAAGTAAAGGCATTCCACAGGATCATCATTTTTTACAAAAAGGAATTCTGGTTCTGTTTTCTAAAGAAATGTAGAAATTCTTAATTTGGATCTATTTATTAGTAAGAGTTTCAGCTTTCTTCAGCTGCCAGTGTGTTATCCATCGTTACCATAAATCTTGGAATAAGAGATTTTTGTTTGTTCATATATGATCCCCTTAGACTCTTTTTATATTTGAAAAATTAAAATCTTTCTTTGGGGGAAATTCTTGGTTATTCTGCTGTAACAGATTATGTATTAACGTGTAGATTCAGTGGTTCGATACCTGTTTAGTCACTTGCTTATGTTTGCAGAAGGATTTCTTGTATTGGTGAAAATAAAGATGGTTGGGGAGGGGGGATATTTTTGTTCTTGATGTACCCTGTTTTGAAACTAGAAATCTGTCCTGTGGCATGCAAAAGAAAGCAAATTATTTTTAAAGAAAAAAACAAAAAACAAACCAAAGTACTTTTGGTGTCATTATTCCACCTTCTTCGTAAATGGAGAAATGCAAAGTGAGAACAGCCCGTCTTGCAGGTTTTGCTAGGAACTCAACCGAAAAGAAAAGAAATGAAGAAATACTTCTGGATCCCAAGGTTCGTTTACTGGATCAGCCTTAGGAAAGTCTCTATGTGTGCTAACAGACCAGTGTCTCCCTTGTTTATTTCCATGCCAGATGCTGTCTTTTCACACAGAGATTAACTAGTGTCTGTACCGAAAATGGTCTTTCCAGACCCATTCTTTTGGGCAGTAATGTAAATGTAGATTGATAATGGAGTTATTTCTGCATTTTAAAAGGGGATTTTTTTTTACTTTGTTTCTATCCAAAGACACTATTTTTTCCTTTATAAAGTAATATAGCCACACTTCTTGTAAACTACTTCTCTGAGGCATCCTCCCTGAAGACAAGTGTATGTTTTCAATAATGTTTGATTTTTGATGATTGGCACAAACCGTCCTTGAAGCATTTGTTGTCTAATCCACTTCTCAATGTTTAATTACAGAGAAACTTTCTAAGTTGTTTTAGACATTAGGTAACTGATGAATTGTGTGTTTTTAGTTGTTTTTTTGTTTTGTTTTGTTTTTACATTGAGAAAGAGAGACTCGGCACTCTGGGGCAACACTTTATCCACTGAGCCACCTAGCCAGGACTTTATATGGAATTATTTGCAATTTTTAAAACTCTTTTGAAAATTTTTAACTGCTAATCCACAATTTCAATTAAGCCAGAAATTTGTGTGCTTCTGTGTAGTTTAACTAGGAATGCTTATATGCAATTTGGGCCATTTTTATCTTTGTAATTAAATTGTGTGACAAAAAGAGGAGACACTATTTCATTGATAAAATTTAGATGTAAAGTTTAGATAATAAAGCAGATGTCTTCAGGATATTGTGAAAATATAAGTTTGTAATTGATAACAAAATGCAGGAAAACCTATCTTATTTACTACTCGTGGAGAGAGCAAAATGAGTTTTCCACCAAATTATGGTAAAATAAGAGTCACATTGTTAACTTTTTAGAAGTTACACTCTTGCTCTCATCTAATTTATAAATTCAGAAATAAAAAATCCCCTTTCAATTAATTTCAAATAGTTATACCTTTCTTAAACTAGCCTGCTCAGTTCTGCCACATTTATATACATTCACTCTTGAAACCTGTTAAACATATGTGTCCTAACAGTGGCTTTGGTTTTTTAAGCACAAAAGAAAAATGGCAGGGTTTAATTTCATATATATATATATATATATATATATATATATATAGATGTTTCAAATAAAATTAATTGGGTGAGTGTGAATATATTTTGAGCCAACCAGAATATGATAAACTTACTTTAAATTTTCTCCCAGTAATTTAAGAGGGGAAAATGTATGTACAGAGTTCTCCTTAATAAATGAGTTCTTGCCTCTGGTTTTACAGCAGAATATGTATGAGAGCGGGTGCCTGTCTTAGAATATGGCAGTCCTGTCAGCAACAACATTTGCAGTTATTTCATTTCTTTCCTGTAATCCACCTCTCTATGTAGACAAAGAGGTAGTTCTATCCATATATATGCTTTTTTATTGTGTCAAAGTGGGGAAGAACATGAAAAATTAACATCAGGAGACTAGAGAAAAAAATCATAAGAGTGCTGTAAACATTTTTAAATTGCTAAGCAAAACTCTATCTGAATAATTATACACCTTTTTTGTGGAAAGAACTGATAAATTTGGTTTTCTTCCACCAAAAATGTTTCTATGGATACCTTCTTTAGGCTCAGCTAATTCTTATAAAAGACTTTTTAATGAAAGTTCAGGCCAGCATAACATTAGTTCAGGCCAGTGTAACATTCTAAGCCCTGTACATGTTAATGAGTTAACATGCATGTTTAAGAGAGACTAATCTTAAATGTTTTAACTCTGCCTTGGTAATGGAGTTGGATGTTCAGTGTGGAAATGGTCAGTATTTGTGCTTGGTGACCGGTGTTCATTTTTCTCACTGTGAATGTGATTAACTCTGGAGTTATTTGCTGTATTGTGATTTTCCACCTTTAGCAATGTGTGTGTTAATGCAAACACACAGACAAGCACGCAGATTATAAGCCTGCTTTGGACTGCTGCTCTAGAACTGACTACGTTGTAGAGTCTACCACAGCTGCAGTGAAAGTAGAAGAGGCAGGCTCTATGTTTTAGTCTTGGGCTGAAAGTCTGCATCTTTTAACCTCTTGTTTTATGTGATGCTTCTTATCTGGAGGCACTGCCATCCCTGAATATTTCTTGTAAAGATGTATCGAAGGAGCCAACTTAAAAGGAAGACAAAGCCACTGCTGTCTGTAAACTGTAAATACGTGTTTTGGCGCTTATACTCCAGTATCCTGAAAATAGAGTTATGATGGAAATGCTGACAGATCCTTAACAGTGGCCAGAGCTACCATGCAGTGCAAAAATAAATTAAGTAAAAAAATGTATTCTTGAGATTAATACTGCAAGGCCAATACATTTTATAAATCTGTCAGTATCTTTTTTAATGGAGTGTTTGTGTAGTTATGTTGAAAGATACACTGTGTATGTGTGTGTAGATGCTGTTATGTGAACTACAAGCCATTCATAGATGTATTTCCCATCTCTGAAACCCGTGCTGAAATATAAGTACAGATGGACAGAAATAGGTGTTTTGCTTAAATTTATATCTAATCTATTGTGGCTTCGTTTTCTTTATAATGTATAGTCTTACTGATTTGTTAAGAGTCATTTGACCAAAGTTTGGTTTTGTTTTGCATACAGAAAAATGAGCCCCCACCCTTTCTCAAGACGAGATGCTGGTCCTAAGGAAGAATGAATGGAGAGATATCAGACCAGTTAAGGACAGCCAATGCTCCATTCCTCTTTGAGTTCCCCAGTGTCTAAGCAACATTTTCCGTCCTAAAACCAGGGCATTTTTAATGCTCTGTAGAGTTGAGCAAGAAATAGTGGCACACTTTCTTGGAATAAATCAGGTTACTTGTGCATGATATTTTTTCTCTTTCCCCTATTTCTCTGGAATGTTTTGTTTATAAACTGAACAACATGCTATCACTGGACAGAGTCAGTCTAACATAGGTTTTGCAGTTACTTTAGTAGCAGGAAATGCTACCTTAATTGTACAGGAAAGTGAAAAACTACTTCAACAAAGGGACCAGGGAATGGAATGTAAGGCTCTTCTTAATAGTAAAGAGATCAAATTTGAGAAACTCTCCATATCAGCAGGCTGACAAGCAACTAAGAAGATAATGGTGGACTGCCTTGTATCTTATCAAGTAGAACCTGATTTTAGGTCTGGAAGCATCACTCCCAGAAGAGGTTGGCTGACAGTTAAGCTTTCTAATTACCAGGCTTGAATTGGGCTAGTCTCTTCCCCTGTTTCAGCACAAACATTCATTTGTTTATTTTTAAATAATGGCCTTGCCTTTTCTCCAGCTTGGAGATTGTCAGGATGGACATCTTGGGCCTGCTGAACACCCAGGATATTGTCTCCCAGTGGTCTCACACAGAAGGTGCACCGAGCCAGTTTCCCTTAATACAGTTCCACCATCTCAGAATTGTGTTCCCACTTAGACATGCAAGGAGTCCTGGAAAGAAATGGCAGCTTAACTGAGGCCAGATACCCAGACCTCTCTGCTTGGGGACTCAGGGACATAGTGTCCAAAACTAATGGTCTTGTTTGTTCTGATTAGTGGAGCAACTATGAGTATTTTATTGGTTTCCTTGCCCAGGATACCACCAAATAGAAAACCGTGAGCACATTGTAGTCTCTGCTTTCTCCGCCGGGGGACATAGCCACACCTTCCTGTTTATGTGCTCCCCATCCTTACAGTCAATTCCAGTGTTTTCCAGAGGCTGCGAGCTTGCCTTGGGCTGTTAGTTGAGCCTCTTGGTCTTCATTTCCTCTTAATTAAAGAAGGATAACCACTATGGTTCCTGAGGGCCAAGAGGAGAAATACACGACACAAACTAAAACACAGTCCAGTAGTTATAACTGGGCTCAATAGCTGTAAATAACAACAAAAATAATCTACCCCCTGAGTGGGAAGGTTCCTAGAGGCCACTTTCGTACTAACTTGGTGCTGGGCAGTTCGCACAGAATAGATGACCACAGGAGTGGGAGCAAGATGGTGAGTCAAGACAAAGCTGTTGGCTCATTTTCCTCTCGTAATCATGTCTCCCACCACATGCAGCCCCCACCCCAGAGTTCTGAAGTTTCAAAAGAGTAGAAAAGGATAAATCCAGGCCATTAAAAGAAAATAATCAAAGCTATTGAAAAGATAAAACAAATGAGTCACACTAGAAAGGCCGCCTGTGCAAGTAATAAGGTTGAAATACTGATACTGATTTCCTAGCAGAACAGCATTCCTCACACATGTGGTTTGTGTATCCGCGTCTGGGTGGGTGGTCTGGTGAGAAGTGCTAAATGCAGCAAGATGGCTTAGTTTTGAGCAGTGGAGGGAAGCTTTGGGACAGGCTGAGCCGTGGCATCTAAGGCCCCAGCAACATAAAGAGGCTTTCCTTTAGCTTTGTTCCAGGAGAGAAAGTTTTAATTTGGCTTATTCATTTAAATATGAGTCTTTATTCTGCTCAGAATCAGTCCAAAGGGTGGGAGTTTTTGTGTGTGTGCCTGCGTTTTTTCTAAAGCACCTCCTTGTCCCTCATCCAGCCCTAGGGGGTGGGATGTGTGGCAAAGAATGTAATAACTCTCCATTTGTTCTAATTTATTCCCTGTGTGCTAGGCAACTATAAACATCTCTTTGAAAGTGATGCTGTTTTCAATAACACCTTAGATACAACGGAAAAGAATATTAAAGGCACAAATTATGAATACAGTCCATAAACAAAAGGCAGAGGAAGATGGACTCCCCCAAAGGCACATTTATAGTAAAAAGAATGCTGAATGAAGTACAGTCAGTTCAAGGAGGGGAGATTTGTTGAGGGAATGTCTACTGCCCAGAAAACATGGTAGCCATTGATGGCTTTTGACAGACATGAATCAGTACTAACTCATATTTCACAATGGGTGGCTACTTCGTGAATATTTCTCAGAATTGGTAGATGTTATGGGTTTTGTTTTGACTGTCAGTCACTTGGGGGATAAATCATTGCTTTCTAGTTTTTATTTATCCTTTTACAGGTATATTGCCTGTATCCCCCACTAGAATGTGAGCCCCATGAGGACAAGGACTTTTTACTGCTGACTTTCCAGGATGTAGAACAATTCCAGGACATACTAGGCACCCATGTTTATTGAAGAAAAATGTGGGAGCATTTTGTGAAATTCTGATCTCTTTTGACATTTCATTCAAAAATGATCTTGTGTTTAAATAAGTTCAGAAAAACTACCTAGTATATGACCCTCAACAACCAAACATATTTAACTTTAACAATATTTCCCAAGTTGTATATAACACAACAGGAGTTACACAATGTAATAGATGTCTTGCTTTTTAAGTTCCTTGATCAAAATAGTTTTTATAGTATATTTCATTCTTCAAGATTTACAGTGTAAGTTGGGATGCTAAAGGTTTGCAAAGGATAACATAGCTAAATATGCCTGAAAGTAGTTTTCTGGGTTAAGTGGTCAATTAGTTAACTTATTGTCCAAACTGGGACATTTTTCAGTGAAACGGAACACTATTAACTATTCAAGGACAATACAAGTAAACCCGGACCTGTGGTCATCCATTTCCAAGGAACACACTTTGGGAAGTGCTGAGCTGAAAATACAACCTCAGGCTTCTCTATCACTTAGGTATGTGTATGATAAAAGGTGTTTAGTTGGGCCCTTTATGGTAACAGGAGAGCATCTCCCCTAAGGTAGGAGCAGGCCCTTAGGATCCAGGTGTAGAGCATTTTCAATGTTGCCAAAAAGCCTTCATGGTGAAGTGATCCATGGGCCATGCTTCACTTCCGCACCGCTGTGCCCACATTAGCCTATCATTTGAGTAAGTGAGTAGGCCAGTATTGACGATCAGTTCTTTCTATACTATATGCAAGGAGGACCCATTCCTTATATTGGGTTTCTGGTCACTGACCCATTTCCAAGAGCCTCCTGCATGTTGAGGTTGGGTGGTTTTCCACACAGGAAACCTGACACCTTTGCTGGAGTTACTACCTTTTTATTGTCACCTGCTGAGTCACTGCCTGTTGCTGCTGTTTCCTGGGGTGGCAACCCACTTCCTGTATTACTGGAGCTGCCCATTCAGCAGGTTCTTTCATTGTTGGAGCATGCTCTGGAATTTTGCTGCCCTCCACTCTGTCTCCAGGTCCTGTAACCTGATATCCTTTGATATTTAGTCATTCCAAGTTGCACAGGTTCAATATTTAGTGCAAAACAAACACTCAAAAAATGTTGAGTGAATGACTTAATAAATCTCTTGGCTTGAAAGGTGATTGCTACATTCATTTCATTCTTTGCTGCCTCTTTAAAACTGTGTCTCTTATTCTGCTATTTTATTAAAGGCAGTACAGTATGATAACTGAAATCACAGACATTGGACTCAGAAAGGCTTGGTTTTGAATGCCAGTTCTGCCACTCCTAGCCCTGTAACCTGAAGCTTTCCTGACCCTTGGTTTTCTAACCTGTGAGATGGGATTAGCAGTGTACCTCTTGTTTTAAAGGTGTTGTGAAGAGTAGATGTTTATAGAGCACTTAGTACACTGTCCTGCTCTGTAGTGAAATGCTCAATAAATGATAGTGATTTTAAATTTTTTATGCTGTTGGCAGTCTAATAAGAGCTTTCTATTTATTCTCTTTTGTTGGTAGAGAATTTTGCCAACACATAGGATTGTCCTAGTCCAGCTCAGCCTCAGTTGTCAGACTGTTGTGATGTGCCCAATACACTAGTCACGGTCATTGGCAATCCTCACAGACACGTTCTTTTTTTTTTTTAGAGACAGGAACATCCAGCTGTTTCTGTGTGTGCCCTAACCAGGGATCAAACTGACAACCTCTGCGCTTCGGGATGATGCTCCAACCAATCAAGCCGCCCAGCCAGGGATTTATTTTTTATTGATTGATTGATTCTTTAGAGAGACAGAGAGAGGAAGAAAGAGAGAAGGTGGGAGGAAAGGAAGCATTCATTTGTTGTTCCACTCAGTCCTGATTGGGGGCTTGAACACATAACCTTGTTGTTTTAGGACGATTCTCAAACCGACTGAGCTAAGCAGCCAGGGCCACACAGACACATTCTTTCAGGGCAGTCCTCAGCTATGTAACTACTGCCATTGACCTGTTTTCAGCCTGTGGAAAGAAAGGGAGCCAGAGGCAAAACATCACAGTTTTCAGGCCTCTTTCTGATCTCAGAGCTAGGTCTCATAAAACAAGATTGAACGCACTTAAACTGGATGAGCTCAGTTGCCGGAGGTAGTATTAGTGAAGCTGAGGTCATGGGTTCAGGAACCCTGTGAGTTCATTGGTTTATCCACTTGAATGACTACAAACTTCCTAGTCCTACATAATCATACAAAGACTGTCCTGAGTCATAGAAGGATAGAGGAGAATGTGTCCTTTCAGACATGAGTTTTTGACATCTGGAGGAGATGGTAGGTAATACAGTGTGGTCATCATTGTCATCTTTACAAAACTGTGGCTTACTACTTTGGTGAAGGGTTTTGGGGTAGGAGACTGTCCCCTTGATAATGGCCATTTCACCTGAGTAAGCCCAGGTTGTGACCTTAGTTAGCCAGATGTTCTGCTCACCATCTCGACTTTAGCATGACATGATGCATTTTTTTGAAAAGACAGACATTTATATTATGTAGAAATGGCCACTTGTTATCTTACAATCCTGTGATTTGATTTATAGCAAGGATTTCAGTAACTCATTTCAGAATTGTACTCTTAAAAACCACAACACGGTTTTGATGGGATGTGGTCGGCCACATTATTTTGTAGAGAACCCCACTGCAGCCTTTCACTGTGATGAAATGTAAAGAAATGCCACTTTAGCCACTATTCTCTCTATTCTTTTTTCCTTTAAAATTACATGATGTATTAATTTCCTATTACTGCTATAACAAAATACCACAAAGTTAGTGGCTTAAAACAGCACATTTATCTTACAGTTCTGGAGGTCAGAAGACTAAACTATGTTTCACTGGGCTAAAACAAAGTGTCGGCAGGGCTGTGCTCCTTCCAGAAGCTCGGGGGAGGGGGGGATCCATTATCTTGCCATTTCTAGCTCTAGACTAGAGGCTGCCTGCATTCCTTGGCTCATGAGTTCTTCCTCCATCTTTAAAGTCAGCAGTGTAGCATCTTAAAATCTTTCTCTGACTCTGACCTTCTGCCTCTTTCCATCTTTTATAGACTCTTATAATTACCTTGGAACCACCCAGATCCTCCAGGATAATTCCCACATGTCAAGATCTTTAATTGTAATCTTACCTGCCCCTTTACCATATAAGGTAATATGTGAACAGGTTTTGGGGGGATTTGGATGTGCTCACTTTTCGGGGGCAGTATTGTGCCTACCACAGATGGGAGATGACCATGTTAAGAACCTCATCCTTCTGGAGGTTTAAGGAAGTCTACTTAATATCTTAGTAGAACTTATTTGCCCCACATTAAAAACTAAAGCAATTTAAAAATAGCAATTTTGCTACTAGTTCCAATTGTTCGTGGTATTATACGATGACAGTGGTGGTGATTTCTTCAGAAATTGGAGAAAATTCACAGTGAGCCATCTTAAAAGGTTATTGAAGGTTTTAGCTGTGGTGGTGGGAATTCAGTCAGCCAGTCACCAGATATTCACTGAGTGCCTACCATGTGCCAGCCTTTTTCCTGAGGAGCTTGTGCAAAGGTAGCAGCTGTGGCTACAGAATTGCCTTTCCATTTTGGTGGGATAGGCACTGCGCTCCCAAGCAACAATGACTTTATGCTGTTAGAACTTCAAGCTATACGGCAGGCAGACTGAACCGCCTTTCTGGGCTCCTAGCCTTCTTGTTCCTATTGCTGTTGGCAAACTTCTTAATCTGATCTGAGTCACAGCTTTTTAAAGGATAAATAACTTGGAGTAAATAATTCACCTGAAAGCCATGCACAGGGAGCAGTCAGAGGCATCGAATGAATAACTGGCCCTGCCGTGTCGGCCACAGAGTCAGTGCTTAGTTGCTCCTTGCTGCTCTGGCTTGTTGAATGAAGAAAATCCCAATGACCTCAGCTCATCATACACCATCTACCTCAGTGGTTCCCATATGCTCAGCTGTGGTCTGGTTTCACCAGAATCACCTAGGGAGCTTTTATAAGCTGCTTCTCTTCCAGAGGTTCTGAGTCAATTCTTCTGCACAGGGTCTTGGATATTGTTATTATCAAGTGCTTCCCAGATCATTGCAATGTGAAGCTGGGGTAGGAGTGTAAAAAATACAGTCCTGATTTTCACTATCAGAGATTTTGACTTGGTAAGCCTAGCTAAGGTATGAATTCCAATCATTCAAGTTCCTCAGGGATTCTAATATGCAGCCAGTTTTATGAGGCTACTGTCCTAGCAATAACCTTTCAGCTATCCAAGTTCTGTTTCCCAGGGTCCCTGATGCTGATGAGGGACTTGTTACCAATACAGATTCTTAAAGTCCATTTCTATCCCAGGCTTCCTAACCCAGACTCGGGTCAGTGCCTAAAGAGCTGCAGGTTTGACTTGTGTTCCAGGTGTTTCTTATCAGGGAATTGTAGGAAACACTGATGGCTAATCAGGATCCTGAGGCAAAGCCCTTAAAGTAGGGCCTTTGCTTACATTGTGCAATCTAGCCCACAGATCCACTCCCAGTCTAGGCACTCAGCCAGTACTCCCAGGGCTGGGTTAGTGGTGTCTGAAGGACATGCATAGGAAGTTGTGCTAGGTGTCACCCTTATGGCATGGAATACTTTTGTCCCTGAGTGAGTCTACTTGGACTTTATCTGTGTTGATGGTCACCTAAAAGTGATGTATAGATCCATTAGGTCATCTGATAGGTTATCAATAAGAAAGGGGAGGGTTCTATAGTACTGTGCATTGAAAAGATGCAAATTGGATGCAAATCCATCAGAATGAAAATAAACCAGAAGCACTTAAGAATGCATCAATTGAATTTTCTCTCATGGAGACATGTTGACAGTGAAAGCTTGAGTCTGTTCTGATTCAACAAAGCTGCACCAAGTAGAAATTTTTGAGATTTCTTTTACATAATCAAATTTGCTAGCAATTCTAGTATAGAAAATAACTTTATTCTTACCATTTTAGTTTTGCTTTTCAATGAATGCATTATTTCCTCATATCTTTACTCAGTGTCCAAGGTTGAAAAATAGTTTCCCTGAAATTCTGTAGCCTTCTTCTGTGCTGGCATAGAAGAGCTCTATTAGCCTAAATTTTTGTACAGTCATCCAAGCCCTCTGTACAGGTGATCTTCCAGCATATTTACATAGTCAAATCATAAATACATTGATCATGTTCTCACTCCTAACCAATTTTTAAAAACTTGAAGTCATTTGCCCTGCAAGAAATTCTCACAGTCATAATTGCACACCTTGGCTTATGACCTGAAGAGAGATTTCAGCTTAGGTTTTGGGTGTATTCTCTTCTGTAGACCAAAAATGATGATCATTTCCAATAAGTTGACTAAGCAGGAATAGAATTTTTTTTATGTCATTCTTTGCTCATGGGATTCAAGGCCTTTTCTCCAAGGCTCATTATTGATCTTGCATTAAAATCCTTCATGACAATAAGCCTGTTGGATGGGAACAAATTTTTGATACACTGACTAAATCATCCAGTGTTTTCTCTTTCTTCAAAATTTAAGTCATCCATGTGAAAGTGCTGCTGATTCAAAGATATTTTAAAGGATCATCAAATATCTCCACCTGATGGCCATACCTCATAAGACATTTTGTCTCACAAAGTGTAATTGCTATCTTCTTTCCTAAGCATGCCACTCCTTGAGTGATTCCTACATTGATTTAATTCTGGGTCAGCCTGTCAATTTCATTTGGTAGCAAATGGGGAGGAAGACTGACTTCTTGAAGGGCTTAAAAATTAGATATTGATTTTTTTATCCCCTCCCCTTTCTCTTTCAGTTGATTTGATTATTGGTAAGTAGAACTGGTATATAGGATGGGAGCCTAAATAATGTGACAAATCTTGTGAAAGCCATTCTTTGTCTTTAATGGAGTTTTGACATGAACAGAAGTGGACGGTGTAGACAAATTAATAATTCCTGGAGTTGTCTTGCTTGCTATGGGAAAACTTAGAGTGAAATGTAATCCTCTATTGTGACAAATTTACCTGTAATTTGTAGGCTTTGCTTTTTCATCCTCCTGTGTGGCTTTTGATTTTTTGTGCCACTGATCTTCCTGAATATACGTCTTTTTATTGTAAGCTGCCTATTATTTCTATAGTATGGTATAAATTATAGTTAAACCAATAAATAATTGTTTATCCTCCTGGCAGGTCCATCCCATGGTTATTTTTTCACTAGTTGACTGAAGTGATTTTCTAGACTGCGAATGAGCGCTGAGGATGCCAAGTTGAAGATGGGGTCCAATTTAGAGCTTAGAGCAAGAGGGGTGCTAGCATACAAAAATAAAGGTTGCAGAACAGGGAATTTGTGGTATGAGAGAGTCACGGAGGCTCAGGTACAGGGGTCTGAACAGAGTTCCACAGAGCATCTAGAACTGGACCTGTACAGGAAAACATTCTAAAAAAAAAAAAAGGGAACAGTATAGACAAAGGGGAAAATAATAGAGCATCTGGGTTAACTACATCTTTGAGTTTGGTATGACTCAAAGATTCAGGTAGGGGGGAAGCAGGAGGTAGAATTGGAGAAGTTGGCTAAGACCAGGTGATGGCAATCCTGTGGCCAGACTTATCAACTTATCAACATTTGCCCAGGGCAAATGGGCAGCATGATAAATGGGAGCAGCATGAGCAGCTTTGCATGGTTAAGTAGGTTCCCATACTCCACCATTCTACCAGGCGTACACTGTAAGTGCCCTCTGACTTCAAGCTGCTGTGCTGTCATGATACTTTTAGCATGAACCTGTTATATGCATCTCACAGTATTTTTATTATCCTTGTTTCAGGTACTTATTGCTGTATAACAAATAGCCTAATACTTAGCAGATTAAAACAACACATTTATTATCACAGTTTCTTTAGAATCTAGGTATGGCTTAGCTAGGCCCTCTTGCTCAGGGTCTTTCACAAGGCTGCACACTTAAGATGCTGACCTGGCCACAGTCATAGGCTTCCAAGTTCATTTAGTAGTTGTTGACAGGATTCAATTTCTCATACGCTGTTGGACTGAAGTCCTCTGTTCCTTGCTGGCTATTGGCTGGAGGATACCCTCAGTTTGTTGCCACATGGACTTCTCCAACTGATCACTTCTTTATAAAATGCAGCAACAGAGAGTCTGCTAGCAAGATGGAAATCATGGTCTTTTATAACCTAATCATGGGAGTGATATCCATCACTTTCTCCATATCCTGTTCATTAGAAGCAAGTCACTGGGTCCAGCCATATTAAAGGAAAGGTTACCTCTGTCACATGTCAGTAGGAGAAATCTGGAAATGCTATTTCAGTGATTCCTCATTTGGAGGGCCAGCCTTCCTCTTGGATGAAGCTTGGTGGTTGCATAGGAAACAATAGAGTTTCTTGACCTAATATTTCAGGGTATCTAGAGGCACTTCCTGATATCTCAGGCCCTAGAACAGACTCAAGGAAGCAGGGGAAGGAATTTTGTTCCTTAGCTAGGCTCCATCCTCTTCCCCTGAAGGGAAATGTGGCAGAGCTCCAAGGCCCACATAAGACGAGAGGAGAGAGGATTATACATATTAGAAAGTGTCAGCTTGAATTTCTGTAGACTGCCTGTTAATGTTTTACCAATTCAACTTTCTGGTTTATATATCATGGCCATCTGTCTTTCCCTATGGAATGTTTTTAGTGGTTGAAAAGCTACCGCCTTTGACTAGGTTGTGGAGTACATGTCTCACCTGGCAGATTCCCATGCAACACTAACTTGACAGATTCTGCTCCAGGTTTCTCTCTTACAATTGAGGATATTCCATTCCACTAGTTCAGGGGTCGGGAACCTTTTTGGCTGAGAGAGCCATGAACGCCACATATTTTAAAATGTAATTCCTTGAGAGCCATACAACAACCCGTGTACATTATGCATTATCCAATAAAAATTTGGTGTTGTCTTGGAGGACAGCTGTGATTGGCTCCAGCCACCTGAAACCATGAAATGAATGGATTGTAATACATGAGAATGTTTATATTTTTAACATTATTTATTTGTTAAAGATTTGACTGCGAGCCAGATGCAGCCATCAAAAGAGCCATATCTGGCTCGTGAGCCATAGGTTCCCGACCCCTGCACTAGTTATGTATTTTGTTTTTCAAACTTTTCACTGGGATTAGGATTTGCTCTCCAACGTGGTTGACTTCCCAAGCTCCATCCAAATGTCTAAGATGGTGCCACTCTTTGCACAGATGTGTATGGAATCGACTGATCCAGACAATGTGACCAATGTCCAAATCTGCTCCTAGACAAAACTAAAGTTTATTTTCCAGTGACAGTTATTTGTTTATTAAGCCTCCATTGGGTGCCATTATTGACTGTCAATCTCAGTACTAGTCCAGGAGAGTAAAGCACGGTATCAGCCCTATGGGAGCTTACAGACTATAGAATATTTTGAGGTTAGCTTATCTCATTTTATATAACCTTACCCTGTGAACAAAAGCGCCTCTATATTTACAAGTACCAATAACAACAAATTGTTTCTAAAAATGTTGAAACTTTTATGTGATATTCTCTTCATCTTACTTTAAAGCTATGGTGTGTATTTAAGGAAGGATTGAATTTGGTCCATGTTAAGTGTAAAGAGAGGAGAACCTACTAGGTAAGTGAGTTTGGAAGAAGTATGAGAGTACACAACAGGTTCCAGACCCAGCTTCCCCACTTATTTCTTTGATCAAAAATCACCCCTATTTGAATGAGACTAACAAAAAATTTCCCACAAAGACACTTTGGGGAGGGGTGTTGTTGAACCCTCAGTACTGTTTGTGTAGTTCTGTCATATATTGGCTCTATGACCTTAGGCAAATTAGTTAGCCACCAAAAAACAGTTTCTCAACGAAAATGAGGGTAAGAAGAATACCTTAATTCATTTCTTTATTCAAGAATGTTTTATTGAGAATCGTGTTCTAGACAGTGGGATTTCAGAAGTGAACAAAACAAAGTGCAACTGCATTCGAATCGGAGGGACAGTAACCAAGACTATAGAGGTGGATAAGAGAAGAGGTAAGCAGTAGGGAAGATCAGGGGCAGGTGGGTTCTATGTATATTGGATGGTCCAGGAAGGTTCCCTGAGAAGGGACTACAGGGGAGAATAAAAGGGAGAAGTGATGTGACTGTGGGGGGGGGCAGCATGAAGCCCAGGACAGCTAGACTAGAGAAACTGAAGGGTAGCTATGTAGGAAACACAGTCAGATCATAGAGTGCTCACTACAGCTTGTAGCAAGGACTTGGCTTTCCGCTGAGTAAGACAAAAAGTCATTGAAGAGTTCTGTGCAGATGAATGTCATCATCTGACTACTGGTTTTTGTTTGTTTGTTTGTTTGTTTGTTTTTGTATTTTTCCGAAGCTGGAAACGGGGAGGCAGTCAGATTCCCGCATGCGCCCGACCGGGATCCACCTGGCATGCCCACCAGGGGGCGATGCTCTGCCCATCTTGGGGCATCGCTCTGCCGCAATCAGAGACATTCTAGCGCCTGAGGCAGAGGCCACAGAGCCATTCTCAGAGCCTGGGCAAACTTTGCTCCAATGGAGCCTTGGCTGCGGGAGGGGAAGAGAGAGACAGAGAGGAAGGAGAGGGGGAGGGGTGGAGAAGCAGATGGGCGCCTCTCCTGTGTGCCCTGGCCGGGAATCAAACCCGGGACTCCTGCACACCAGGCCGATGCTCTACCACCGAGCCAACCGGCCAGGGCTCTGACTACTGTTTTAAGGATCATTCTGGAGTTTGGTTTGGATTAAATGAGATAATGAAAGAAAATAGGCACAATTCCTGCAACATGGTGAAAGAAAACAACAATAATAAATGTTAGTTCCAGAGAAAAGGGGCCTATGATCACAAAGCATCAAGCCTTCAGAAACATTTGTAAAGTTCTGTGTCTTCCAAAGGTATGACCTGAGATCATAAGAAACTGAGCTGTTTTTCCAAAGGATGTTCACTCCAACCAGTGGGGTTTATTTCCTTTTGGGGGCAGATAGGGGTGTTCATGGTAGAGAAGACTTGGCTGTTCAGAGTTTAGTGGCTCAAGATGATACCTGTGTTTAAGGATGCCTTTGGAGCAGCTCAGAACTTGTCCTCAGAAGGCTATCACCCATCCGCTAAACCTCATAGACAGTCAGGAAAAGACAGGCCGATTCCAACGGGATGGAAGCCTGAGGGAGCCCATCTCAGTCTGAGACAGGAAGAAGCCGACAGGGTACTGAAGAAGAAGGAGGGGAGCTTCTCTGCCTCGTTTAGTGGACCTGGATCTGCAGAGATGGAGACAAGGAGGGAGACAAACACTGGGTGACAGAGAGTGCCCTGGCTTGCTTGCTTGACAGAATATAAAAATGAGTGCATACTGAGAAACAGCAAATTAGAGCTTGCACAAGAGGTTTGCTGAGAATAAGTGCTTCTTAATGGATTAGGCTGTAACTGGAAATTGAAAATGAATACTCAGAAAAAATTGAGCCTGGAGAAGGGCAACCTAGCTGCTCACCTCTGGCCTGAGAGGCAGCCATGGGGAGCTGGGGAGGGGAAGATTCCGGTTTGCAATGGAAGTGAATTTGAGAAGCAGAGACTGAAGTGAGGCTTGAAACCCACTCCTGTCATAGAAGAGCATCCTGAGGTGCTCTTTATAGGGAGTCCTCAAAAACTGTCTCCCAGGACCTGCTGTGGCCTTGAAGAGGAGTTTCTCTGAAATTGAGAAAGTCGAACTATGAGGCTCTTTTCCTCTGCGCAGAGAATAAAAAGGATTCATGAGGCACCAGAAAACTGAGTTCTCTCCAGGCAATTTTGCCTCTTATAACAACATTTACTTCAGAGGTGGCTGGACAGAATTGGGTGTTTCAGCAAAAGTGTGGTGTCTGAAAGTTGAGCAAGCAAGCCAGGGTGCTGCTCTCTGTCACCCACTATTCATCTCCCTTCCTGTCCTCACCTATGTGGGCCTAGATCTCCCTCACGTCACTTCCCTTGCTTCCATTTTTTCCTGTCATTTGTTGTTCTCTTTCTCTTGCCTTCTCCCCCTGCCATTTTTTTAAATGCTAGATTTCTCTTCTTTAATCACCTCTGCGAAGTGTGTGAAGCAGTGAATGAGGTGTGTATTTGCAGCGACCATTCCCCACGTTGGTCATGGCCATGGATAGCATTATGTTAGCAGAGAAGTAGAGAAGGTTTTTGTGTCAGCCCCTGGGGAAGGAGGGTAGCCTCCCAAAGGGGTCCAAGTGTGGAGCAAGATGTTGATAGTAATGTAGAATGCAGGAATTTGCCTTCAAAGCTTTGGGAAGGGTTAGAGCAGGCTATTTATAATCCATCAGGGGATTAAAAAGAAAATAGGCAGGTTCTGGGATATTGCTATAGATCATCTAGACAAGATGAAAAGATAGAGCTGCTCAGGAAATGTGTTTACAGATAAGAGGCAAGTTTAAAGAGCTGGGCCAGGATCGCGCGGACTTTGACTGATTACACCTACTAAATAATGTATAAATGAATGTTATTCAACAACTACTGATATTGACTAGCAAAATAACAGTGGAAAAATGGAGGCACAAGCAATAAATCTCTGCAGGCCAGCCCTGGCTCATGGCACTCATGGCTCTGACCTTCCTCAACTAGTCTCCTTTGAGCTAACTTTGGGGAGTCAATTCTTCACTCACTTGTTCCTTAATTTGCCACACATTTGAGTACCTCCTCTGAGTCAAATTGGACATATTTAGAGAAAAGATGCAGCCTCAGCTCTGAAGGATCCCATGGGAGGGAGACAGGAAACAAACCCAGCTAATAGAAATAAAATAATGAAATTTGTACAGATCTAGACAAAATGTACTGAAAACCTAGGAGGCACACTTCACTCTGGCAAATATCTCAGAACTAGGACCTGGTGTTTTTACTCAGGGTAGAAAGAGTTGTGAGATATTTCTGAATGATGGAGACTTTCTCCTTCCCCCTTTCATAATCAGGATGAAATGTAAGGATAAGATAGGGAAGCTGCTGATTTTCCAATGAATTTATAACTTTCATGGAAACTTACATAATGTATCATCAATATTCATTTTTCCATAGACCTGTGTCTAAGTCATTCTCACCTCCCCAAGAAAACACAAGTAAGAGAAAACAGAAAGGACATATATAACCACAGACTCTCAAAGAGTACACAGGAGTAAAAATTCACTTCCTAGTTTTGCAACCAATTTTTGGTGAAACCTTAAAAGATCACTTAAAACTATCTGTGTCATGGATTTTTGTGTGTGTGTGTGTGTGTGTGTGTGTGTGTGTGTGTGTTTCTGAAGTTGGAAATGGGGAGGTAGTCAGACAAACTCCTACATGTGCCTGACTGGGATCCACCTGGCATGCCCACCAGGGGGTGATGCTCTGCCCATCTGGGGCGTCGCTCTGTTGCAACCAGAGCCACTCCAGTGCCTGAGGCAGAGGCCATAGAGCCATCCTCAGCGCCCGGGCCAACTTTGCTCCAATGGAGCCTTGGCTGTGGGAGGGGAAGAGAGAGACAGAGAGGAAGGAGAGGGGGAGGGGTAGAGAAGCAGATGGACGCCTCTCCTGTGTGCCCTGGCCAGGAATGGAACTCGGGACTACTGCACACCAGGCCGATGCTCTACCACTGAGCCAACTGGTCAGGGCCCTGTGCCATGGATTTTATAGTCCCAAGTGGAGAGTGATAGTTGCTATGACACAAAGTTGAAGCTTTAATCCTGCCCATACAATAGCTTAATATCTCTCATAACTACATGGCTATCAGAGTCTATCTAGCTTAGACAAAAACTTCATTTTGTAGTACCTAGGATCTAATTTCCTCCAACAAGTGGTGGGTCCAGTGGTCTCAGTTCTCATTCCAAGCAAAATTTAAAATTTTTCACTTGAAGGAAGGATTCAAGGAAATGTGATAGATCTCAGGCATTTGGAAATTGTATTCTGGTCTAAATAATCAAATAGATTAACCTCTGATCTATTAAGTTTATTTTGGAAAAATTACTATACTAAATGGTGGGTGTAGATTACAGATTGTCATAAAATGTTTATATTTAATTGCTTTATTTAAAATAACATTGCTTTTACCCTTTTCTGGGCTTTTTTCATATAATGAACGATTGTAAAAAATGTAAGTATAAGAGATGGCATATATTCAAAGTTCATTGAGAAAGTAGAAATGAGCTTAAAATTAATCTGGTCCTGACCATTTTTCTCCCAAACCACATAATCATATTAAAAAGTTCCTTGGGATAAAAAGATCCAAGCAGGCAAACAATTCACAGCGTGTTTCTTATTTGTTAGATGGAGAGAATGGGGCTGGAGCAAAACTTGAGAGAAACTTTTTCTGAAGTTGAAAAAACATTGTTAATGACCAAGTCTGCATTTGCATTATATTAGATAATTCAGATTGCTTCTAGGAGTCAATACTTTTAAAGCCATTAAATGTGAAGATAATAGGTAATACTTGGAAGATGGCAAGGGCAACTCTATCCCACAGTGAAAAACATCCTCTTGTTTGAAGAAGGAATTCTAACTTAGTTTCAACGTTATGGGAAATTGTTAGAAACCTCTCAGAATAATTTCACAAAGAACAGCTGGTATATTTTAGTTTCATTAGAGATGCAGGCTTCTATTTGGCGGAGAAGTTTCCCTTTAATCTTCAGATTTCTACTTAGGGAACTAAAGATGGCTAATTATTAAATGGTGTCAAAGAGGAGATATAGAGGATGCAGAGCATTAGGCTGGGAGATTGGTTATAAGTGCTTACCCACTAAAAACAATTACCAATAATTAGCTAAAATATTAAGAAGCCTAGCAAATACTTTTTTAAAAATACCAATCCCTTCCACCATAGCACAAAAAATTAAGTCAGAATCTTGAGTGGTGGGCCACCACGCACCGGCACTTTTTCAATCTTCTCAGTTGATTCTAATATGCAACTAGACCGCTTAACTAGGACATGGACAGAATATGTGACCCAGTAACTGAGATCCAACATGATTTATTAAAGTGATAGTTGTAAATGTTATTCAGTGTAGGAAAATGGAATTGGATTACTTTAAATTTGTTAGAGCAAGATCCCCAAATGTCATTGATTATCCTTTGGCCAGCTGTATGATGGAGTTAAAGCAGACAGGTTACGATGGCTGAGAAGCCAAGCAGGATGATGAAGAGCACGGATGTGGTCACAACACTCTGTGCATTAGGTCTTTCTTAGGTTTTTTTTGAAAATCCAAAGTCATTTTTCTCCCAGAAAGGCACTTGAAGGTGGAAAGGAGATTTGGAAAGAAAGTCTAAGGTGAAATCCTTACCAATTTGAAGCCAAGCATCACATCTCATGCAGTGAAAACCTAATACGGGTATATGGCAGAACTAGTTCTGTGAAAGGCTATAAGAAAGTAACATAAGGATGACCAAAGGCTTTGAGCCCAAAGCTTTAATCATGCAAGATACCTCTCTGTGGAATTTAAGTACAGTGACTGTGGTGGTTAATTTAATGAGTCCACTGGACTGGGCTAAGTGATACCCAGTTAGTTGGTGCAACATTATTTCTGGATATGTCTGTGAGGGTATTTCTGGAAGAGACTGGTTTTTGTATTAGTAGACTGAGTAAAGATATCCACTCTTACCAATGTGATGGACATCACCTAATCCACTGACAACTGGAATAGAACATAAAGTCAGAAGAAGGCCAACTTCTCTGTTACTGAGCTGGGACTTCCATCTTCTCCTGTTTTTGGTCATTGGGCATTGGAACTTTTTGGTCTCAGGCCTTTGGATTCAGACCTAATTTCACCATGGGCTTTCCTGGCTCTCCAGCTTGTGGATAGCGTCTTATGGCATATCTCAGTCTAGACAATCCCATTAACCGATGCCTGGAGTAAAGTTTTCTGTCTATAAATATCCTAATTGGCCCTGTTTTTCTATATAACCCTGACTAATTCAGTGACCATCCTGGATTTTCCATAGTGGCTTACACAGCGGCTCTATAATCACTGTATTGTATCAATGTTCAGTGTTTTGAAATCCCAGCAATCAATGCCCAGTAAATATACATTCGTGTTTTTTTATTAGAACTAATGGCCACTACTCCCTCCAAGTTGCCTCTCCTACACAGAACCAAACTCTAGCCACTGAATACCATAGCTACCCAATGAGCTAAGGGCAGGGACATCCCTGGAATGAAGGTCCATCTCTGTGAATTTCCCTGAGTATACAATGTAGAAATTCTCTTCTGACAGCCCAGCTCTATGTCCTCTTTTCTACTTTCTGGGTTTTGTGGGCCCCACACCTTTATTTCATAGTAAAGATCTAGCTTTGGATTTCCCAGTCCATTTTGGGCATTGACATCTGCTTTGGGATCCACACATCTGGCTCCTGGAAATACTACATCTCCACTCTGGAGCCTTCATTTTCTGTCTTGCCACCCTCAGGGGACACAAGCACCTTGTCAGAGCACTTATTATTCATCTGAAAGACAGAATGCGTTATTCACCAGTGTATTTTAATCAAGAAAGGCAACTGTTTTAAGCTAAGCCAGTGGTTCTCAGCCCTGGTCATGCCCACCAGACCCCACACTTAGAGATTTAATTGGACCTTAACAGAACCCGTTGTAATTACCTCAGTTTAAACTTTTGTCTCTGCCTTGAAATCACATGAGGAATGTTGGTGCATTTCAGGTGGGAGCATTGGCTCATACAAAGGTCATCAGGGATGAAGTCACCAGCTCCTGGAAGAAAGGCGACTCTGGTGACTGTATGGATGCCTTGCAGGCAGCTTCAGACAATCAGACTCACAGCAGACTGGGGTAGAGACCACAGGTTCAAATGTTTTCTGTTTTCAGAGCAATCTACCAGTGGTGAGATTCAAATAATTTAACAATTGGCTCTCTGCCCTAATGACCATTTTTAGTATTAAAAAATGATATACCAAAAGATAGTTTTTAATACTACCTTTAAAATTACTGTATATTTCGCTACTTAAGACATACCTGACCATAAGTCACACCTAGGGTTTTAAGGAGGAAAATAAGAAAAAAATATTTTGAACCAAATGGTATGTTAAAATATTTAATAAAATACCATATTTTTCACTCCATAAGACGCACAGGCATTTTTCTCTCCACTTTTTTTTGGGGAAAAGTGCGTCTTATGGAGCGAAAAATATGGTTATTTAAGCATTTAATACTTAAATAAGAACAATTTAAAAGAGGTACACAAAACTAGATTATGTTATAAGATAGAGGTGGGTTTTTTTGTTTTTTAAATTTAATTTATTGTGTTTACATAGATTCCAGTGTTGCCCTGATTGCATCCCCCTCCCCTATATTCCCCTCAACATCTCCCTTGCAACCCACCCAACAGCAACCTCCCCCCTTCCCTTCAGGTTTAATTCCATTCCTCAGTTCACATTGTTCCTTGGATTCCTCAAATGAGTGAGGTCATCTGATATTTTTCTTTCTCTGCCTGGCTTATTTCACATAACATAATAGTTTCCAGGTCCATCCATGTTGTTGCAAAAGGTAATATTTCCTCCTTTTCAATGGCCCGATAGTATTCCATTGTATATATGTACCACTGCTTTTTTTTTTTTTTTTTTTTTTTTTTTTTTTTTTTTCATTTTTTTTTTTTTTCATTTTTCTGAAGCTGGAAACAGGGAGAGACAGTCAGACAGACTCCCGCATGCGCCCGACCGGGATCCACCCCGCACGCCCACCAGGGGGCGATGCTCTGCCCACCAGGGGGCGATGCTCTGCCCATCCTGGGCGTCGCCATGTTGTGACCCTCCTGGGTGTCGCCATATTGCGACCAGAGCCACTCTAGCGCCTGGGGCAGAGGCCACAGAGCCATCCCCAGCGCCCGGGCCATCTTTTGCTCCAATGGAGCCTTGGCTGCGGGAGGGGAAGAGAGAGACAGAGAGGAAGGCGCGGCGGAGGGGTGGAGAAGCAAATGGGCGCTTCTCCTATGTGCCCTGGCCGGGAATCGAACCCGGGTCCTCCGCACGCTAGGCCGACGCTCTACCGCTGAGCCAACCGGCCAGGGCTGTACCACTGCTTTTTAATCCACTCGTTCACTGACGGACACTTGGACTGTTTCCAGATCTTCGCTATTGTGAAAAATGCTGCCATAATCATGGGGGTGCATTTCTTTTTTTGAGTCAGTGATATGGTTTTTTGGGGGTATATTCCTAAAAGTGGGATGGCTGGGTCAAAAGGCAATTCCATTTTTAATTTTTTGAGGAATCTCCACACTATTTTCCACAGTGGCGGGACCAGTCTGCATTCCCACCAGCAGTGCAGGAGGATTCCCACTTCTCCACATCCTTGCCAGCACCTATCATGTGTTGTTTTGTTAATGAGCACCATCTGACTGGTGTGAGGTGGTTTCTCATTGTGGTTTTAATTTGCATTTCTCTTATGATTAGTGATGTTGAGCATTTTTTATATGCTTATTGGCCAGCTGTATGTCCTCTTTGGAGAAGTGTCTATTCATTTCTTTTGCCCATTTTTTGATTGGATTGTTTGTCTTCCTGGTGTTGAGTTTTACAAGTTCTTTATAAATTTTGGTTATTAACCCCTTATCAGACATATTGTTGAATATGTTTTTCCATTGTGTGGTTTGTCTTTTTATTCTGTTCATATTGTCATTAGCTGTACAAAAGCTTTTTAATTTGATATAGTGCCATTTGTTTATCCTGGTTTTTTTTTTCACTTGCCCTTGGAGATAAATTAGCAAATATATTGCTGCAAGAGATGACAGAGAGCTTACTGCCTATGTTTTCTTCTAAGATGCTTATGGTTTCACGACTTACATTTAAGTCTTTTATCCATTTTGAGTTTATTTTTGTGATTGGTGTAACTTGGTGGTCTAGTTTCATATTTTTGCAGGTAGCTGTCCAATTTTCCAACACCATTTGTTAGACACTGTCTTTACTCCATTATATGCTCTTACCTCCTTTGTCAAATATCTGTCCATAAAGGTGTAGGATTATTTCTGGGTTCTCTCTTCTGTTCCCTTGATCCATATGCCTGATCTTATGCTAGTACCAAACTGTTTTGAATGCAGTGACCTTGTAGTATAACTTGATATCAGGAATTGTGGTACCTCCCACTTTATTCTTCTTTTTCAAGGTTGCTGAGGCTATTCCTGTTCTTCTTTGGTTCCATATAAATGTTTGGAATATGTGTTTTATATCTTTGAAGTATGTCATTGGTATTTTATTTGGTATTGCATTGAATTTATAAATTGCTTTGGGTAGTTTAGATATTTTGATGATGTTTATTCTTTCTAACCATGAGCATGGTATATTCTTCCACTTGTTTGTATCTTCCTTGATTTCTTTTATCAATGTTTTGTAATTTTCTGAGTACAAGTCTTTAACCTCCTTGGTTAAATTTACTCCTAGGTACTTTACCTTTTTTTGTTGTTGCAATAGTAATGGGAATTGTTTCCTTAATTTCTCTTTCTGACAGTTCATTATTAGTGCATAAAATTGCCTCTGATTTCTGTGTATTAATTTTATATCATGCCACTTTGCTGAATTCATTTATCAGGTCCAGTAGTTTTTTGACTGAGACTTTAGGGTTTTCTATATACAGTATCATATCATCTGCAAATAATGAGAGTTTTGCTTCTTCTTTTCCAATTTGGATGCCTTTATTTCTTCCTCTTGTCTGATTGCTGTGGCTAGGACTTCCAGAGCTATGTCGAATAAGAATGGTGAAAGGGGGCACCCCTGTCTTGTTCCTGATCTTAGGGGGATTGCTTTTAATTTTTGCCCATTGCATATGATGTTGGCTGTGGGTTTTTCATAGATGGTCTTTATCATGTTGAGATATGTTCCCTGTGTTCCCACTTTGCTGAGAGTTTTGATCATAAATGGGTGCTGGATTTTATCAAATGCTTTTTCTGCATCTTTGAAATTATCATGTGGTTTTCTCCTTCCTTTTGTTTATGTGATGAATCACATTAATTGATTTATGAATATTGTAGCATCCTTGCCTCCCAGAATAAATCCCACTTGATCATGATATATGATTTTTTTTATGTATTGCTGGATCTGGTTTGCTAATATTTTGTTGAGGATTTTAGCATCTAAATTCATCAGGGAAATAGGCCTATAATTTTCTTTCTTTGTGTTGTCTTTGCCTGGTTTTGCAATCAGAATTATGCTCGCCTCATAAAAGGAGCTTG
The DNA here is from genome assembly GCF_036850765.1 of Saccopteryx bilineata. Taxonomy (NCBI): domain Eukaryota; kingdom Metazoa; phylum Chordata; class Mammalia; order Chiroptera; family Emballonuridae; genus Saccopteryx; species Saccopteryx bilineata. Next base: position 81,812,523 of record NC_089491.1, on the reverse strand, counting down.
GAAGTATTCCTTTCTCTTGAATTTTTTGAAATAGTTTGAGAAGGATAGGAGTTAGTTCTTTGAATCTTTGGTAGAATTCACCAGTAAAACCATCTGGCCCAGGGCTTTTGTTTTTGGGAGTTTTTTGATAACTGTTTCTATCTCATTTGTTGTAATTGGTCTGTTTAGGTTTTCTGATTCTTTCAGATTGATTTTTGAAAGATTATATGTTTCAAGGAATTTGTCCATTTCACCTAGGTTGTCTAATTTTTTGGTATACAGTTCTTCATAGTATTTTCTTACAATATTTTCTATTTCTGCTGTGTCAGTTGTTATTTCTTCACTCTCATTTCTAATTTTATTTATTTGAGTTCTCTCTCTCTTCTTTTCTTGGTGAGTCTTGTTAAAGGTTCACTGATCTTGTTTACCCTTTCAAAGAACCAGCTTTTGGTTTCGTTGATCTTCTGTGTATTATTTCTTTAGTCTCTATGTCATTTATTTTCATCTGATCTTTATTATTTCCTTCCTTCTACTACCTCTGGGCTTTACTTGCTGTTCTTTTTCTAGTTCTTTTAGATGCAGGGATAAATTGTTTATTTGAGTTTTTTCTATCTTTTTAAGGTATGCCTGTAATGCTATGAACTTCCCTCTCAGTACTACTTTTGCTGTGTTCCATAAATTTTGAGTTGTTGTATGCCTGTTATCATTTGTTTCTTAGAACTTTTTTATTTCTTCTTTCATCTCATTGTTAACCCATTCATTATTTAATATAATGCTTTTTAGTTTCCATGTGTTTGAGTATTTTCAGTTTTCTGTTGTGGTTGATTTCTAGTTTCATGCCCTTGTGACCAGAGAAAGTGCTTGATATGGTTTCAATCTTCTTAAATTTGTTGAGACTTGTTTTATACTCTAACATGTGGTCTATCCTAGAGAATGTACCATGAGCACTTGAAAGAATGTATAATCTGCTGCTTTAGGGTGAAAGGTTCTAAAGATATCTATTAAATCAAGTTGATCTAGTGTGTCCTTTAAGTCTGCTGTTTCTTTGTTAATTTTCTTTCTTGAGGATCTATCTGGTGATCTCAGTGGCATATTGAAATCTCCTACTGTTATAGTATTGCTGTTGATCTTGTGCTTTATATCCATCAAAGTCTGCTTTATATATTTAGGTGCTCCTATATTAGGTGCATAGATATTTATAATGGTTATATCTTCCTGTTGAATTGCTCCCTTTATTATTATGTAGTGGCCTTCTTTATCTCTTACTATAGCCTTTGTTTTAAAGTGCATTTTGTCTGATATAAGTATTGCTACTCCAGCTTTTTTTTTTTTTTCATTTTCATTTGCATGAATTATTTTTTTTCACCCTTTTACCTTTCATCTATGTGTATCTTTTGTTTTGAGATATGTCTCTTGTAGACAGTCTATGTATGGGTCCTGTTTTCTTATCCATGCAGCTACCTATGTCTTTTGATTGGAGCATTTAATCCATTTACATTTAAGATTATTATTGATATGTAGTTGTTTGTTGACATTTTATTCTTTAGCTATCTTCCTCTTTTACTGTATTATTTTCCCCCTTTGTTCTGTTTACAACAGGCCTCTTAACATTTCTTGCAGCATTGGTTTGGTTGTAATGAATTCATTGAGTTTTATTTTTTTTGTCATTGAAGCTTTTATTTCGCCTTCAATTTTAAATGATAGCCTTACTGGATAAAGTAGTCTTGGAATTAGGTTCTTGTTCTGCATTACTTTGAATATTTCTTGCCATTCCCTTATGGCCTCAAGTGTTTCTGTTGAGAAGTTGGATGTCATCCTTATGGGAGCTCCTTTGTAGGTGATAGTCTTTTTTTCTGTAGCAGCTTTTAATATTGTCTCTTTATCTCTTAGCTTTGGTATTTTAATTATGATGTGTCTTGGTGTAGATTTCTTTGGGTTTCTCTTTAATGGAGTTCTCTGTGCCTCTTGAACTTGTGTAACTTTTACCTGCATCAATTTAGGGAAGTTTTCCGCTATGATTTGATTGAACAAGGTTTCTATCCCTTGTTCTTTTTCTTCTTCAGGAACCCCTATGATGTGAATGTTATTTCTCTTCATGTTGTCACAGAACTCTCTTAAAATTTCCTCAGACTTTTTGAGTCTCTTTTGCTGCTCTGCTTCCATGCCTTCATTTATCTTGTCCTCTAATTTGCTGATTCGATCCTCAGATTCATCAATCCTGCTTTTAATTTCTTCCATTGTGGTCTTTATTTTTGATATTGTATTTGTCATTTCTGACTGATTCTTTTTATTATTTTAATGTCCTTTTTATATTTTCTATCTCTTTATTTAGGTGCTTGTTATGTCTATCTATTGCTGTTCTAAGATCTTTGAGCATCCTAACAATCATTATTTTAAACTCTGCATCCAGTAATTTGTTTATATCTGACTCATTCAAGTCCTTTTCTGGGGATTTATCTTGATTCATTTGGGTTGCATTTCTCTGCCTTCCCATTTTGTCTCTGTATAAGAAGGGTGTGGCCATAGGAGTCCAATCGGTGTGGCCTCTGTGTTCCCTAAGTGGGATCTGTCTGCAGGCCTACCACGCCCTCTGCCACTGCCTCAGGCATTTGGGTATGAGCGGTGCCAGCACCAGCCCACTGTACAGTAATTCTGATTTCCACTTCTTCCATGGGTGGTGCTATTTTCACATGCCTGGGCTACAGCCCTGGCAGGCCTCGACCTTTGCCCTGCCCCCTCTCGTAGGGTTGCACTCTTTGCTGCAGGCACAAGCCTTGGCACCGCAGTTGTGGCTGCACACCTATGCTCAGCTACAGGTCTCTTCCCATTCCTGGCTTCCACCCTGCCCCCACAGGCTGTGCTGTGCTCCCTGACTACCACAAGACCCAGCTCCAGGGGTGGGGCTGCACACCCTCGCTCAGCCATGGGTCTCCCTCTGTTCCCTGGCTTTCTTTCCGCCCTGAATGGGGGGGCTGTGCTGGCGTGCCAGGCCACATGCCCTGGCTCCCAGGCAGGGCTGTGTGCCCCTGCTCAGTCCCCTGCTCAGTCGCAGCTCTCTACAAGTTCTCCGGCTTTTGCCCAGCTTTTGCCTTGCCCCTTGTGGCAGGATTGCAGGTGAGACCACTATTGCTCACCCAGCCCGTAGCCAGGTCAGACTGCTTTTATGTGCCCCTTCCAGCCCCGACGATGGGACCGCACTTCCGCATCCTGCTGCTGCCTGCCCTTCGGCGAGCCCTCAGCAGTGTGTGTGTGGGGGGGCACTGTAGCTCAGACCTTAGCACTCAATACTGTATTCCTGATGGCTCCGGTCTTCTAAGTGACTCTGCTCTGAGTGCTGCGGGAGAGCATGTTTGGCTGGTGTCCTGCTTCCCTTTACTGGTATTGCTGGTTCCAGGGGAAATATTCACTTTAGATTTGGGGAGTGACTCAACCCAGGGGTTAGGGTGGCTGTCCCTCAAAGTGTTTCTCCATGTGTCTCCTAGATTACTCTCTCTTCCTGCTACTGCAGTCCTCTCATCTCTCCCCACCCCCCGGAGTCTCAGGTGAGTGGCTGTGAAAGAGGTTTTCTGCATGGTTCCTTTAAGAAAAATCCTGGATCTGAGAAATCTGTCTCTTTCTCACAAACAGTATCCTGCCTTGTTTTGCAGCTATACCTCTTCTAACCTCTAGGGCTGCAGGCAGGGGTTTGGTCCTGGGGCCCAAGACCTTCCCCTCTCCGCTAAACTCACTTCTGGCCCTGCAAGTCCCTCCGGGCTGGCATTTGCGCCTGGGAGCTGGGCAGCCCTCTTTGCATTTCTGCTTTTCCTACCAGTCTCAGTGTGGTTTCTTCAGTGTTTCTTGGTTAAAGAGTCCTCTTAGTTTAGTCCAAAGTTGGTTTTTCCAGATGATGGTTCTTAAAATTAAGTTGTAATCCACTTTGATTCTGGGAGGTGGAAGTTGGTACATCCACCTACTCCATTGCCATCTTGCCGCCACCAAAGCAGTTCTATTTTCTATAAGATAGAGTTTTAAAACATTGATGAAAAAGTATTAAATAGTACCTGACAAAAACAATAAAACTGTTATTTAAATTATTTCCATTTTCTTCTTGATTTGCATCTTCACTTGCAATTTTTTTCACCTATGGACAGAATGAACATTACTATGGTTGCTTAGAATACAGTGTTGTGCAAATGAATGTTAATACAGAGTAAGGAATGTAAATTTGTGATCTCCACATTGGTCAGCTGTCCAAGTGCCCACCTTAAAGAGATCTCTGATTACAAGTGCCATTTTAACAACCCGTTTGCCAAACTCAACAAAAAATTAGGTATCGATTCAGCTGAGCTGGTATGAACCAGCTGAATCCCACTACTGGATCTATGCCAAAAGTGAGGGCCCTCAGTTGGTTGTTTAAATTCTCTGTTAAGGCAAAAGATTCAGTTCAGCCAAGAGCCACTTGCTGGAAGGAGACACAATTGTCAACACAAGGATGGCTGTTTCTAACTTCAGAAAGTGTAGCACAAAGTCTATGACCATTTAGTTTACTTCTATCCCATTTAATTTCACAAAGGGTTTAAGGTCGCTAAACTCCAAATAATTTTATACTTTAAATGACCATATTTGAAACATGACATCATGTATTTATGAGAGCAGCAATTTTTTCTCTATTTAAGATGCAAACCCGACTCTTCTTCTGGGTTACAGATTTCCAGTGTTTATGTCTCTGCTTGGCTCAACACATCTGTTTTCTTCTGTATCTTGGCTGGTGAAAGTCTGAACTGAAAAATGCACAAGAATCTGTTAAGACAATTCTGTTAACCTGTTAATCCTGTCATTACCTGCCAATTACATTGTTCCTTGTTTTAGAAATCCATTTGAAAAAAACATGCTAAGAACTCCATTAGGAGTGGCCAGTATGGGTTTTTATAAGTATGGGTAGGGACTCTGTCTGCTTACAGCAGGAACACCAGTGCTACATGCTCAAAAATTCCAACTGAAGGTGGAAGTAAGTGGCACTTGGCAAGGTTGTCTTCTTACCCTAATTGCCTGGTCTTGATTAAAAAGTGTATTTTGTTTATATATTTGGGGGGAGAGACATAGAAAGCCTTTCAAAGAGTTTCTGCAGAGCCTTCTCTTCATCATCTCCGTTTACTCCTGGGTTAAGGCTAACATTTGATGGTGTGTCTAGAGCAGTGGTTCTCAACCTGTGGGTCGCGACCTCAGCAGGGGTCGAACGACCAAAACACAGGGGTCACCTAAAGCCATCGGAAAATACATATTTATTATACAATACATTTTTAAATAAAATATGTATTTCCAATGGCTTTAGGTGACCCCTGTGTTTTGGTCGTTCGACCCCTGCCAGGGTCGCGACCCACAGGTTGAGAACCACTGGTCTAGAGGCTTAGCTGGTGGGAGAAGACTTCACTGTCTTCAAGATTGGACCAACTGTTGGCCATTCCAACCCAAATCTCCTGAAGCTCAGCCTCAGTTCAGCCAGTTCTTGTTGCCCTGTGACCTAGTGTGAGATGAGAACTAGAAACTCTGAAGCATGTCCAAACTTCTTTTCGTGGTGCAGTAAGATGGAAAAATTCTTCCCCATTCCCTTTTTTATGCAGATAAAGGTAGAGAGGATAGAGACAGAAATAGACATAGAGATAGAGGCAGAAGGAGACAGAGAGCCCCTTTGTTACTCTGCTAGACAATAAGCTTGGTGAGGGCAGCTAGCAGACAAGCCTGTGAGCTATTATGTCCAAATCCTCAGTACAGTGCTTGGCTCATATTAATAATTGATTTCAATGTCAAATTTTTTCTTTGTCCACAGTTATCAAATATGTGTCTTAAGAAGTTTCAAAGCAGCAAATGAATATACCATATTTCTCCATGTATAAGATGCTCCCATGTATAATTTGGGGGCCCAAAATTTGAAAAAAAATGTATTACATAAAGTTATTGAACTCAAGTTTTATTCATCATGAAATTCCTACAACTCCTCATCACTGTCGAAACTCCCATCCATTAGCTTGTTCTCATCTGTCTGATGACAAATAACTCTTTTCAACAATGAGCACAAAAACAAGCACAAAAAAGCGGGAAATGCAAGTAAAAAAATCTACAACCACTATTTAAGACACACCCAGTTTTTAGACTCCAAATTTTTTGGAAAAATGTGCAACTTATACATGGGGAAATATGGTAGGTTGCCTTAAAGCAAACAAAGAAAAATAGCATTGCTTTGAAAGACCCATTTTGCACCTTAGTTAACACAAGTGGTCATTAAGGTTTTCTTTTTTCTTGAAGGTGTACATTTGGCTGAGACTGTGTAAGTCGGCTATGAGCCTAGCCAAATGCCTTCTCTCTTCTGTGCTTGAAACTCTATTCTCCCAAGCTGAAGAGTAGATGACTACAGGGAAAATGTGACTCATAGCCAAGTGTTGTTATTAAATCACCTTGAAGTGTCTCTTATAAAAGATAACTCCCTGCATTGTAGAAATGTCTTTGACAAGAGAGGATTAAGGTAAAATTGCAATTACCTTGACATAAAGGAATGAATTAACTTTCCAACTTGCATTTTTGCAAGGCACAGATTCAAGCTGCTTGGAATATAAACACAGAATGCACTCACAATAGCTGGGGGCACTTGAAAATTGAAAAGATGGGCACGGAGCCCTGAGATGCTAGGCAACTTCAGAGGTATTCCACGGCGCGGAAGGAGTGCCTGCTTGGACAGAACCCGCAGGCCAGTTTGGCAGCCTTAGCTCCCGTGTCAGCAGGTTTAGGGGACAGTCAGGACCAATGCCTCCAAGAGCTAATGCATGCAGGGCACAGCTGGAGGAAACAGAGTAATGCTCTTCCAAGATTCAACTTCCATTCACTCGATTCAGCAAATATTGACTGAGTACTCACTACATGTTGGGCTGTGAGTTATGGCAGACAGGCTTGGCAGTTGGGGACTCAGGGAAGTCAGGCATGAAACAAATTGAGTGGGCATAAACCTCAGACCATGATTCATGTGTAAATATGCACACTTTTGTTTATTTCCTTGGGCTCAAAGCTGACTCTATGTTCTCATCTTGCCTGGGAAGCAGGAAATTCCAACCCCAAGGTTTGCACTGGAAGCCTGAGGCTTTCATGCAGACTCTGAAAACACAGGGCCTCCAGAGTCTAGTCCATCATGGCTGCTGCTGGCAACCTTATTACACCTACGGCCTTAGATGACAATAAGGCTAATGCCAAGTAGTTCAGAGTATTCTTCTGCCTCCATGCCTCCATGCCACCTGTGGGCATACGTGGGCATACGTCATTACCATAGCTGGGATGGCCATGACCAGGTGATGGCTTCCCTGGTGCAGCCCTTGGCAACCCTCTGAGGTCCTGTCCCTGCTCCCCAGGTGCTGCCGCACAGCAGGCTTTACTCTGAGGCACAGACAGGATCTACCCTGCATGAGGAGGGCGACTTCTGCAGGACAGGGCCTGAGCCACCCACCTTTGGGTGGGGGGAGGGTGGATATTGCCCAATTTTTTTATGTGTTTTATACTCTCCTCTAAAATCTTTTTATGTTTTTTAACAGCAGCCATGTCAATATATGACTTAAAATTGCTTAAAATGCTGAATTTTTGGAAAATGTGCTTGGGGGAAGCTATTCTACTATACTTGGCCACCCTTCTGTCTGGTTTCCACTACGCTCAGCATCTTCTCACAATCACCACCTTTCCATTCACCAGGACAGCCGCCCCTCTTCCTCCGCCAGCCCACCCCGGTAGCACGGCCATCCCCATTGGTGTTTCATGTGAAGAACTGTGCCCCCCCCATTCCCTCTGGAAATCCCCACAGCACAGGATTATAAAGCTGTTTGAACTGAGGAAATAAAAAAAATAAAGAAAGAGCACCCAAATGAACAGTTCCATGGGCTACCCCAGCAGACCCCCAACCACAAACTGCATGAAGATTATAAAAGAAGAACTATCCCCAGCCATGGGGCACAGGATAGGCTGCACTGAGGGCAGAAGGCCTCTTTAGGAAGTCATGACTGGGGAGGGACCTCAAGGATAAAGGAGTTAGCCAGGGAATCAGGGTTCAGGTGTGTAAAGGTCTGGTGCAGAGCAAGAGTGAGCCAACAGTCTGGTCTGTGAAGAGAAAGCCCCAAGGTTGGGAAGAGAGGAAGGAAATCACAGCAGTGACACAGAGGTGGTGGAGTCGGCCCTTTTCTTTACAGAAGGGCTTCCCCTCAAGTGCATGGTTTGTACAGGGGGTGTCTGCTTGGGGGCAGTCCAGACGCAGGAGAGAAGAAATTGGTGTGGAACCTGCAACCGTTGAAGGGAAGTAATATCAGCTCCTAGAAAAACCCCATGTGCAAATCCAGGAACAATGGAATGGGAGCTGGTGATTTGGATGGAGTGAGCTACTTAAATTCTAAGAGCCTCAGCACCCCTGTTTATAAAGTTAGGACAATAAGTCCCACCTCCCAGGTCACTGTAGGCTCATGTTAGCAGTCCAGAGCACAGCAAGTGGGCCGATCTGGGTTGGCTTGTTCTCACTCCACTCCTCCTTTTCTAAGGTGACCAACTTTTTTACAGTGAAAAGGACAAAAATAAATTGAAGAAAACAATATTGTAAATAAAAGAAACATTTTATTCATTGCAACAATAATACACTATAATATGATAAATGTGTAATAAAAGCATTTGTAATATTTTATATTGTAATTATGCTTATATGCCTCTTAATTTTTAATAATAATTGTAAGAAAAAAGTACTCATTTAGATACAAATACATCACATCACACATAATGAATTGACTCTGCATTGATCAAATATGGACATTTACAGATTAGTCTTCCAATATCAAAAAGGAGGACTTGTAGGAGGACACTTTTCGAGGGAGGACGGCACTTACAAAAGGAGGACTGTCCTCCCTAAAGGAAGATTTGTCACCTTACCTTTTCTGCTCTCTCTGTGTGGCCAGGAGCACTCCCTGCTAGCTCTGGTAGCAGCTACAACCCCGGGCCAGTGGAGGCGCTGGTCAGAGCTTAGATGATGGGAGGAAGGGCCCAGCTATTTTTCCCCTCCCTCCCATCCTCCCAGCTCCAATTGCCTCAGAACAGAGCCCTGGTTCTCGCTTCCACTTAGAGAGTGGTCTGAGCCCCCACTTTTCCCTATCGCCACCCTCACTCTGTCCTTCCAGTTTTAGTAGCTTTCTGCTTTTTCTGATCCCTGGTTATTTAAAGATGCCTGTTTGGCATCTCAGTCTTTTCTATAACCTGCGTTACCACTGAATCCCCTGTTTTCAAGTCTCAGAGGGGTTTGTTTCCCCAATGAATGGACAGTAACAAACACAGTGAATGACATTAGTTCTCATCTCATTGACAGCTTTATGGTTTAATCATGCTCCTCAAAAAATAATGTTGAAGTCCTAATCCCCACTCTATACCTGTGACTGTAACTTTATTGGAAATAGGATCTTTGTAGGTGTAATCAAGTTAAAATAAAGCCATTAAGATGGGCTCTAATCCAATGACTGGTGTCCTTATAAGAAGAGGGAAATTTGGACACAGAACACATACAGGGGAAGGCCATGTGAAGGCAGACCCCCAGGGACATCACCAGGTAAAGGCAGAGGCAGAGACTGCAGTGTTGTACCTGCCAGCCACGGCATGCCAAGGGTTGACAGCCACCAACATAAGCTAGGAAGAGGCAAGGAAGGACTCTCCTTACAGTTTGCAAAAAGAGCATGGCTCTGCTGACATCGACTTCAAACATCTAGCCTCCAAAATTGTGAGACATTAAATCTCTGTTGTTTTAAGCATCTCAGTTTGTGGTACTTTGTTATGACAGCACTAGGAAACGAATCCAGCAGCCGTAGCAGATTCTTGGGGGAGCCTCTTAGGTCCGGCTCTCCTCCCTGCTCTCCACAACCATGTCAAGCAGCTCTAACTACACTGCTCACCCAAACAGACCTGCTCTCCCCTGGGTTCACTAGGGTAGAGTGAATCAGTGGATTAAGTTTATCTTTTGGGAGGAGTGTCAAGCTGATCTCCAACCGGATAACTGTTGTTTGGTCTCAACTCCACGTTCCTCTGGTTATTATCAGTGGGAGGTTGAAATTTACTTTGTTTTCAGTGTCTGTATTGGTTTGGGTGTTTTGTTGCAAAAACCCAGGAACTAAATTCATCTAGCTTAAGTAAATGAAAAAAAAAGGGGGGCAATGAATTATAAGAACCCAGAGATATCCGATGAAATACAAAAATACTAATGCCTCCGGAAGGGATTGGAACCAAAACTGGAAAGTCCTCTGTGCCTCACTCTTTTCTTTTTTGTTACAGATTTATCTTTTAATCTAAAGCTCCCATATGTAATGTTATACTTCCAGCCACATAGAGAGACTGACTTTATTCTCCTTTGTTTCAAGTACCATATTTACAAAGAAGAAAATCTGATTGGCTCAGCTTGACTCAAGTGTCCTCACCTTATCCAGTTGGCTGTATTCAAGGGACAGGAGCACATCCCTGAGGTCAGGGGAATTTTCTAGTGCTGAAGGGATGGACATGGTCCACTTGCCTAGGAAGAAAGGTGTGTCTGGGTTGGCTGTCTCCTGGGCTGAGGCTGGGATCTGAAATGTGGCTGGAGGCCAAGTTCTGGCTCTCACCTCACAGTTGGGGCTCTCGGGACTCCAGCTGGCTCTCACCAGATGCCGCCATCTGGATGTGCAACACTAAAAAGAGTAACTGGAGAATTCGCTCTACCCTAGTTAAATCTGCAAAAGCAAACCTCCCACCTCACTAAATGATGTGTGATTCTGTTATGTAATCTATAGGTAATAATAGCTAACATTTATTGGACAACTAAAATGGGCCATGCACTCTGCTAAGTGTTAAGAACATCCTCTCTAATGTTCATAATTCCACAAAATTGATTTTGTTATTCAGTTTCATCTCTGTTCTCCATACCACACTCTCTAGTCTCAAGTCACAAGGTAAAATGACTACTGTCTTTATCTTTCTGCTACTTAATTGGTTTTTAAGAGATAATGCATGCATATGATTAAAAACTTAGGGATGAAGAGTGAATAGTAATCCTCTTTCTCATCTCTATCCCAGCCATCTTGTTTTCTGTCCTAAAGACAACCACTGTTACTGGTCATTTACTGACACAAGCATAAATGTGTGCATTCTTTGTTTTCACAGAAATACTCAATGACTTTTCACATTATTCTAAAACTTTTTAACATCATATTTTGGTAGTGGTTCCACATTTATACATATAGAGTGTATCTCTTTGAATGGCTTCTATTGAAATATTGCAAGGAAATGCCATAATCTATGTATTAAACCTGTCCTTTATTGATGATCACCTAGGTTATCTGCTGATATAAACAGTGCTGTGAGAATGTCTTTGTGGCAATATCCTTGTGCATATATGCCAATGTATCATTAGGATAAATTCTCAGAAGTGGAATTGCAAGGTTGAAGGGTCTGTATGCATTATACATTTTTAATACAATATATGTCTTCAGCTTTCCCTGCACTGAGGTTGCATCAATATTATTGCACTTACAATAACATAGGTGAGTGGCTATTTCCTAACATCCTCTACAAGAGGGCTTCTTCCAAGGGTTTGATATATGTCAATATGAAATATGAGAAATGTAGTTTATTTGCTTTCTCATAAATCCTTTTTAACTGTTTTAAATCTATTTGGGGTGTGTGTGTGTGTATACATACTGTCTAAGCAGGTCCCTTGCTCATTTTCCTATTATGATTTTAGTCATATTAAAATTGATTTTAGTATTTGTATATATTTAGAGAATTAGTCCCTTGTTATATATGTTACAAATAGTTGCCTTAGTGTGTTGTCATTGTCTTTTGATTTTGTTGTATTGCCATGTTTATTATATACAATTTTATATATTTTAATTTCATTATTATTATTAGTAGTAGTAGTAGTAGTATTTTGAGAGGCAGAGAGACACAGAGAGAGAGAGAACAGAACACCTATCTGACCAAGGAATTGAACCAGCAACCTCCGCGTTCTATGAGGACATTCCAACCAACTGAGCTATCCAGCCAGGGCTTAAATTTTTTTAAATTGATTTTTAGAGAGACCAAGAGAGAAAGGGAGAGAGAGGGAAGAGGAAAAGGAAGCATTTGTTGTTCCACTCAGTTGTTTATTTATCGGTTGATTCCTGTATGTGCCTTGACTAGGGATCAAACACGCAGCCTTGCTGTTTGGGGATGACACTCTTAACAAACTAAACTAACCAGCCAGAGCCAGATTTTATATTTTTACACATTTGAGTTTATCAATTTTATTTTTTATTGTTCCTGGATTTCCCTCCCCACCTCATTCTTTCTAAAATAATTCTTACATTTTTAGTGATTTTTTTCCCTAACTAGAATTTACTTTTGTTTTATGAGCAAATTTAGTAAGGCAGCTTAATTTTTTTAAAAAATTGCTACCAAGCTGTTTCATCATTTGCTGAATTATGTGTTTTTTTAAACACTGAGATAAAATGCCACCATTGTCATATTATATTATTATACATCTTAGATATTTTGGAGTTTATTTCTGGATTTCCTTATTTTTATTTATTTTATTTATTTTTTTTCATTTTTCCGAAGCTGGAAACGGAGGCAGTCAGACAGACTCCCGCATGCGCCCGACCAGGATCCACCTGGCGTGCCCACCAGAGGGCGATGCTCTGCCCCTCTGGGGCATCGCTCTGTTGCATCCAGAGCCATTCTAGCACCTGAGGCAGAGGCCACAGAGCCGTCCTCAGTGCCCAGGCCATCTTTGCTCCAATGGAGCCTTGGCTAGGGGAGGGGAAGAGAGAGACAGAGAGGAAGGAGAGGGGGAGGGGTGGAGAAGCAGATGGGCGCTTCTCCTGTGTGCCCTGGCCGGGAATCCAACCTGGGACTCCTGCACGCCAGGCCGATGCTCTACTGCTGAGCCAACCGGCCAGGGCCTCCTTATTTTTAAAATCAGTACCATGGTGGTTTAATTACTCTTGCTTTAACTTTTTTTTTTTTTTTTACATAGGCAGAGATAGGGACAGACAGAAAGGAACGGAGAGAGAGATGAGAAGCATCAATCATTAGTTTCTCGTTGTGCGTGTAACTTCTTAGTTGTTCATTGATTGCTTTCTCATATGTGCCTTGACCGCGGGCCTTCAGCAGACTGAGTAACCCCTTGCCGGAGCCAGAGACCTTGGGTCCAAGCTGGTGAGCTTTTTTGCTCAAACCAGATGAGCCCGAGCTCAAGCTGGCGACCTCGGGGTCTCGAACCTGGGTCCTTCCGCATCCCAGTCCGACGCTCTATCCACTGCGCCACCACCTGGTCAGGCTACTCTTGCTTTATGTAATACGAACCTGTCAAACAAATCTGCCTTTCTTCCTTTTATTTTTTCTTAATTTTCTAGGTATTCTTATTGCTATATATAATTTAATATTAGTTTGTTTAGTGAAATAAAGTAATGTATTTTATTTGTTTGTTTATGCACGAGTAGTGGAAATAGAGAGACAGACTCCTGCATGTGGCCCGACTGGGATCCACCCAACAACACCTGTCTGTGGTGCCCTAGGCCGACGCTCGAACCAACCGAGCTATCCTCAGCTCCCAGGGCAAACGTTAGAAACAATTGAGCCACTGGCTGCAAGAGAGGAAGAGAGAGAGAAGAGGAAAAGAAAGAGGAAGAGAAGCAGATGGTTGCTTCTCCTATGTGCCCTGACTGGTGATCAAACCTGGGATGTCCGGAAGCTGGGCCAGCACTTCATCCACTGAGCAACTGGCCAGGGCTAAAGTAATGTATTTTCATTGAAAGCAAATTTTAGGTGTGTCTAGTTATTTTATTCTTTAAGTTTCTGTAACTAGGATCTTTTACTATTGTTAGTCCAATAAGTTTGTAAATATGATATATATGTTTGCTCACTTATAGTTTGCATTGGGTGTGGGAGACAGGCTATAAGCTGGCAAGATCCTCATAGCCTAAAGTTTAGTTTTAAGACTAAGCCTTTCCCACTCTTTTAATACTAAGATCTTTTCAACATCCTTCTAATGCTAAGATCTTCTCAAAACTAAGCTTTTCCCCACACCCTTGACTGTTGCATGATGTGGAGTGGTGCACTCTTATGAGGAATCCCATTTATGCCTTAGATAAGTGGCTTTGTATCAGAGACTTTCTTATTTGTATATTGGCTTAAAGACTTTAATTTCTACACTATGAAATGAGGCAGACAGTGGGGGGGGGGGGCTCTCTCTTGCTCAGATCCTGTCATCAGCATTGCAGAGGAGAACAGCCAAGATGGCAGAGTGCTGAAGGAGAAGCCAGTTTGTGCAGAGAGAAGGAGATGGGGAACAAAGGTGAATAAGGCTGGTGGGGCCTTTGATTCCAGGAATACTTGGATGAGTTAGTGGTTTTGGGAGCCCTGAATGGAAAGGGAAGTGTTTTCTCACTGTGTGTATTTACTTGCCTGCCAAGTGCAAGCTAGGATTAAAGGTAATGACCCACCAGTGCTTGGCTTCATTGTTTCATTACCGTTGGTCCTGAACCTGAGTTGGTCAGGTGGCTTTGATGGTGGCTGCATATACTGGCTATACAACTATATTTTTTAAATGATCATTGTTCTTATATTTAAGGCTATTGATTTTTTAGAACTAATTTTGTTTATTGCTGCTGTGAAGCCAGTAGCCACAGCCACCAACACAGCCACTTGGTGCGTGCAGGTTTGCATTTGATTCAGACAGATGGTAATGAAATAACGAAGCCAAGAACTGGTGTGCCATTACCTTTAATCCTAGCTCACACTCAGTGGATGAGAAATACACACAGTGGGAAAACACTTCCCTTTCCATTCAGGGCTCCCAAAGCTACTGACTCATCCAAGTATTCCTAGAATCAAAGGTTTCTACCTCACCAGTCTTATTCACCTCTCTTCCCCATCTCCTTCTCTCTGCACAAACTCTGTACAAACCGGCTTCTCCTTCAGCATTCCACCATCTTGGCGGCTTCTCCTCTCCAATACTGATGACAGGATCTGAGCAATGCTAATTTCAGGAACAGAGAGAGAGAGAGAGAGAGAGAGAGAACGTGTGCGTGAGCAAGTCCCCCCCCATCTCCCTTATCTTATAGTGTAGAAATTAAAGCCTTTAAGCCAATATACAAATAAGGAAGTTTCTGATACAAAGCCACTTATCTGAGGCATAAATGGGATTCCTCATAAGAGTGCACCACCCCACATCATGCAACAGTCAAGGGTGTGGGGGAAAGCTTAGTTTTAAGAAGATCTTAGCATTAGAAGGAGGTTGAAAAGATCTTAGTATTAAAAGAGTGGGAAAGGCTTAGTCTTAAAACTAACCATTAAGCTATAAGGACCTTGCCAGTTTATAGCCTGTCTCCCACACCCACTGCGAAATATAAGCGAGCAAACATATATATCGTATTTACAAACTTATTGGACTAACAGCTGCCTTTTAGAATTTTCTTATTCATACTAAATATTTTTTCCTATTAGTTCTCTTATTTTTTCTCATTGGATATATGATAATATCATCTGTCTATACTATAACCTCACAGCCAGTTTTGAACGAGTTAGTTTCTTGTCTTCTCTAATTTTGTTGGCATATATCTCTAGACTGGTATTAAAAGGTAGTAGTAAATATGGAAGTCCTTGCCTTGTTGACTTTAATGAGAATGTTTTTCATGTCTTTCTGTTAAGCATGACCTGAATTTTTGGGATGGGATATATACGTGTTTCGTTTTTCATGGAACATCACCGACATGGCCTGATTCCATGGCTGCACACCCGTTATCTCTCTTTTACTTTGCAAACCTTGACTTTCATGGCCCTTCTCAAATTTCACCTTTAGCATAGAGTCTTCCCAACAGTGCCAGCTATCTTTTCATTATGTATAACACATAATACACTGTTTTGTAACCATCTGCCTGTCTTTCTTTAGGCTGTGAGCTCCCTTAGAACAGGCACCATGTTCAGAGGTTGGTAATTAGTGGACTGGCTAAATAGCTTCTGGAAGCTCTGATCTAAGAAAGGACACTAATGCATTAGTGGACTTAATCTCTATCTACACTCTTTTCTTGGCCCTGTCCTTTAAAAGCTACCTACAGAGAATAATCTCAGATTGATGTCTCCTGCCTTGACCTGTTCTCTGAGCAAGAGATCCAATTGCCACCTTGATATATACAAATTTAGACCACACCATTGTATGTATGACATCTAAACCAGGACCCTTGATTCCTTGTGCTTCCAAATCTGCTGCTGATCACCCTACCCTGACAATTGCTTCCATCTCCATATTGGTACAGGGGTTACCCTTGACTCCTTTATTTCCCACACCTTACCTTATACCATTAGCAAGTCCGGTCGCCTAGACCTTCAAAACACAACCTGACTCCTACACCTCACCACGCCTGCTGCACAATTACAATCATAGTCCAAGCTGCCTTTATTTTTGGCTTAGACTTTGGTAATGTACTCTAAATGTTCATCCCATTTCTAATCTTTTCCCCACAATAATCCATTTTCTACACAGTAACTGTCATGATTTCTTAAAAGGGTAATCAGATCATGTCACTCCCTTCATTAAACCCTTTTATCGTTTCCCATTACATTTAGAACAAAATCTAATCTCCTTATCAGAGCCTGTAAAATCTGAATCCCCCACCCCCCGCCCTGTTCATTTCCCTATCAGCCCTGGCTTGCTCTGCCATAGACGCCAGCCCGCCCACTCCTCCATGCCATTGGCTGTTGCCTGTGCCTCTGCTGGGACTGCTTTCCCCAGGTCTTTGTCTGGCAGCTCCTCCTCACCAATCAGGTGTCAGCTCAGCTACAAATAAAAACCTAAATCAGCCTCCTCCCTTTATAGTCACAAGTCAGCATATCTTCTGAGCTCTTGAACATCCTATACTTTTACTCTTTTATCACATCTCCCTATTTGTTTATTGTTTTGCCTGACACCTTACTAAAATGCAAACTCCATATGAACAGGATGAACAGGATCATTATCTGGGTTCTTTGGAATAGGCTCAGTACTTGAGTCAGTTCTGGCACATAATATTTGTTGAATGAAAAAAATAAAAAACACATCTCATGCCAATTAACTCAGGTATAAGGCATAATTCCTTACGAATTACAAAATGAGAAGGAGTTCCTCTTCTGCTATAGTAGACAGCATCTTAGAAGGAAAACAAAATGTCTCTCACCAGGATCCACTTAACCTTGCTGAGAGTTCTTGCAACAAGCACATGCAATTTTCACAGTGAATCAATGGCCCCACTACGCAGGGGACAGTGGCCTGAAGCTGGCAGCCACAATTCCGAAACTATATAATATGAGCAGGGTGCTGTTTATTGGCAGTGAGTAAATTATTTTATTGCCTAGATGCAAAATTTTTCAATATGTCTCTCTGCCTAAGAAGTTGTCTGACTTGAAAACAAATTACAGTTTAAAACTGGGAAGAAAACAAAAATTCTGGAAAATGGCAAAAAAATTTGGACATTTTATTTTAGCCAATAGAGGTAGAGTAAGTGACTTTACTTCAGCATACAATGATTATTAAATCATTTCCTCCTCATCACCCCTAAGTAAATATCAAAACTAGTTAAAGAATATTTACTTAAAAGTGGCACCAGGTAATTAGGCTGCATGGGATCCCCCATATAGTGGCCTGTCTTGAGCTTGTCTCACCATCTTCATTTTCCCCACATTGCCGAGAGCTCTCGATAAAGGCATTAGCTCAATAAAGTTTTGTTAAAATGAAAGAGGCAAGTGAGAGCCTTGAATTTCTCCCTGGCATCCAAGGAGCTGGGATATCTGTGCTATGCACAGAATTCTGTAAAGAAAGCCATCTGATGTGGAAGCGCACTGTGTTCCTCGCGGCCTCTTGAAGAGTTTACAGCAGAAAGAATCAGATACACAGAGCCCTGCCTTGTGTTTACATTACCCCAGACAGGCAGAACAATGTGGCCAGCCTCCATTACAGTGTTTCTCCCAAAGCTTGAAATCTTTGGAACATCTCTCTGGGCATACTGGAAATCTCAGGGTTGATGCATTTCCCGTAATTAGATTCAGCTAGCCTGGGTAACGCTGGTATGTGTGATGTAATTAGCAAAGCAACTAGTTGAATGCATTTGTGCAGCCTCTCAGGCATTTTTCAAATCAAACGGCCGTATTTGGGAGGAGAGAGATGCTGACCCACTGCGCAGGACTGTATATCTATAAACGTTGTCTGGGTTGATTGTCAGAAGAAGGCATCTTCCAATCAAGATTAAAATGGCTCCCCTTTCTCCAGCCGAGATGTCCTCAGTGCAGTTTCCTTCTGAAACTGAACCTTTCAGGTTTGTGCTCTTCCCAAAGTGGAATTTCAACTTTCTTTAGGTCTTAACATTTGGGAAGGGTGGGGGTAGAACTGAGGACTTCTCTTCAATGTGGGAGGGTTTCTTTATAAAAAAGAATTGAGCCAATAGAATATACAAAATTAAAGATTCTTAATGATTAAATCACCCCAAACTAGGACTACCTGGCTGAGTGTTCCGAGGCGTGAAGGTGGTAGTAATAGTGGTGTTTTATCCAGTGTGGCAGTAAATCTTTCAAAGTGTACAGCTGTGCCAAGAAATGGCTCCTCGGGGGGAGACTGCATGTGGGAGGCTGAATAACCCCCAACGCACCCAAGAATATCCACATCCTAATTCCCAGAAACAGAATATGTTAGGTTACATGGCAAAGGGGAATTGAGGTACTAACTGATCATAAATTAGGAAGATTATCCTGGATTATGCTTTGGACAGAATTAAGACAGCAAGGAGAGGATAAACCAAAGGTAGCAATGGTGTGAGTGGGAGGCGGCAGGCAGGAGGCTTGAATGGTGGGAGGAAAGACGGTTTTGCAAGGACGTTTGTGGGGGAAATAGGTATGTTGCTCATGGCAATGGTTGGTCCACTGGAAAGATCACTGGTTGCGGCAGAAGATCTGCCTTCCAGTCCTGTGTCTACTGGTCCAAGCAGTAACCTCTCTGAGCACTACAACTGTCATTCGCAAAATAGGAATTGTAAGACTTACCCTCCTCCCAGGTTTGTTAGCGTCAAGTGAGGAGCAGGCATCCATTATTTGTAAATATTGATTTTGAATTCATAACCTGGTGTGATGTTAAACCTCTGAAACAAGTTATTTGTTTTACACTTTGCCCCAAACTTTCTTGAAATCTGGCTGACACATCTGAGCCAGCCATGTCAGGCTCACAACAAACACCCTTGATTTGGTGAAAACTCTAAATCGAATCTTGCTGACTGCTTTGGCCTTCTGCTCACAGTATTTGGCATCTCTGTCTTATCCGTGAAATCAGCAGAAAATTCATCCCACCCCTGAGATGTCAGCTCCCTCTAGCCAGAACACACAGGGCTCTCTCTATCTAGGACAGGCTTACTTCCCTTTCCAAAGCACTTGGTTTTGGACCTGCAGTGCCTCTTTCCTCATTAGGAACTCAGGCAGGTGGATCCCTGTTAAGCTGGACACCTGGACTAGGAGCAGTCTTGGTCTTCAAGCCTCTTTACCATCTGTCTAGTGGGCAAGTGTAAACAGCTTTCTGAATGGAGCCAATAGGTGGATATAGATAATCATAAAGCTGAAGGATGAAGTCTCAGAGAGAAAATGATAGAGGTAGCCTATCATGAAGCCTCTGCAGCCTCATCTTGTAACACCTGCACTCCAGCCAGCCTAACCGGTTCTTTCTCTTCTGTCCGAACTTACCCTGGGTCAGTACCTTTGCCTCTCTGCCTGGTACATGCTCTGTCCAGAACACTCTGCCTCCAGACCTGAACATGGCTGTCCCTTTTCTCAATTTGTATCTTGGCTTGAATGGGATTTCCTTAAACACACCATGCCTGACCACCCCGCTTAATCTCTGATAAGATTCATTGAGTCTGGGTACTTATCACTATTGAAAGACATAATTCTTTGTTTCTTATGTCTGGCCCCTTGAATGTAATCCCCATAAGAGCAGGTCCCTGTCTGTCCTGTTCAGTGCTGAAGCCCTAGAGCTCGTAGCAGAGCCTGGACACTTTAAGTACTCAACACCTATCTGCTGAATGAAGGCCTAGACAGCCCTCACCAGAGGCCAGGTGCTGAGTGAAGTGCTCCGTGGGCATTCTCAGGGACTACTCCTGACAACTCTGGAGGGAGAGTTTGTTTTCCAGGTGAGCCAACAGCATCCCAGAGAGGCTGAGTGACTTGCTCAGGATCCCCCAGCTGGGTAAGAAGGGGATCCTAGATGAGAACCATGCTCATTACAGTTGCAACATTGAGCATGGCAGCTCCCAGTTTTGAGCTTGAGGGCCACACAGCTGAAGGACCCATGGCCTAAAGTTCATGGTGACCCCCTGACCACAATCTTTTAAGTAGTGTTTCTCAAAATGTAATGTGCACTCAAATCACCTAGAGACTTTGCTAATCTAGAGATTATGAGCCCATTGATGTGGGGGGTTGGGAGAGACATGGCGGATGGAGTATTGAGAGTCTGCATTTCTAACAAGCTCCCTGGTGACGGGGGTGATGGAAGGGGGAAGCTGATCCTGTAAGAACCAGGGGAGTTCTCTGACTTGAGAACTGAATTAACTATTTGCAAAACAAAAGCAGGAAAGGAAAGACCTGGTCAATCTTGTGGTCAAATCAATTGCCACAGCTGAGCAAAGAGAGCAGCAAGTAATCCCTCCTTCCCTGGGAGAAGCGGATGTTATCCCAGCACCTTCTGCAGCCTGGTCAGAGAGTCAGGCCCGGAAACATGGGTCTAGCATGTGTGTCTGAACCTAGGTTTGGTTTCCACTTGTGTAGCACTTGGCTCAAGACCAGTGAAGGGGCTGAGCCAACTATAGAAAGTCATCTCTTTAGCAGTAAGTGTTTCCTGCCCGCCCCTCCGCCCCTGGTTTGGATTGCATTCCTGGACTGCAAGTGCAGTTGTCCAACTCTAAACTCCAAGTAAGAGGCTTGTCTGGGTTTAAGAGTTTCTAAGAGTGCCTAGGATTTGCTGGAATTTTCTCCGTTTAGAGCTCTGCTTATATTATGTTGTTAGAGTGCTTTGAAAAGTAGAAAGCAGCATTTCCAAAATGTTGGAATTGACTTTAGATAGAACAAAGACGGGAGAACATTGATCATACGATGAGTTATTCCAAGTTTCTTTCAACCTTCCAATCGATTTTGAAAAAAAATTCACTTCAGTGCTAGTATGTTTCAAACACTTTTACATTTCCCAATGTCTCTTTCTTTTAAACAGAGAGAGGCAGCAAGAAGCTATATCCAGTTAGAATTTAATAACATTATTTTGTTTTCTTGTGCTTTTTTTTGTGATTACCTTTAATTGGGGGCAAAACATACAGGTTTTTTCACTTAAGACAATTATATAAGCCTTCCCTTTAAAGATAAACTTAAATAAAACATGTAAAATAATTTAAAAAATAGTAAATAAGCTGAATGTAGACATGGAAGAAATGATGACGAGGATGTGTGAGTGAGTCCATCGCCGATAATAACATGGGAAGGAATTGAAAGGGGCGTGGCTGTGTGATTAATGAAGAGGCAATGGCACCTGACAGACATCTGGCCACGACCTGCCCAATCTGTGGACCCTCCAACTGGCTGGCTCCGGGCTGGTAACCCTACTTAAGAGTCCTCAGGCAGGACATGGAGATGAGTCTTGATTTCAGCCAAGAATATGCAGCTAAATCTGAACCGTGAGTTAGTAAATAGCTTCAGGTATTTTTTTTTTAATCATGGAGCCTTTGGGGGAAAAATAAATAATAATGGCTCCCCATCTTGCTTTTGCTGCATTTAAACAAATCAACTGCTATACTTTGAGCCTTGAATTTTTTTGTTCATTATGGTTAAAAGAGCTATAGTGATTATAAAGAGATAATGTCAAGTTTTTGGTTCCTTAAATCCCATTGGAATAGGTCAAAGGAGTTAAAGAAAGTTTCTGAATTCTGAGGCTACACAGCGGTGCAGCCATAACACCCACTTCCAACCTCACAAGTGAGGATCAGAATCTTGGCTCAATCCCTGGTTGTGGTCTGAACTGTGTTTCCCCCAGTACCTCAGAATGTGGCTGCGTTTGGAGATAGTCTTTTAAGCGGTAATTAACTTAAAATGATGTCATTTGGGTGGTCCCTCATCCAATATGATTGGACTTTCCAAGCAGAGGGGATTAGGACACAGAGACACCCAGAGGGATGGCCATGTGGAGAACAGGGAGAAGCTGGCCATCTGCAAGCCCGGAGAGAGGCCTCATTCTGCCAGCAACTTGATCTTGAATTTCCAGCCTCCAGGACTGTGAGGAAATAAATGTTAGTTGTTGAAGGCCCCCAGTCTGTGGTGCTTTGTTATGGAAGCCCCAGCAAACTAGCCTCAGCATCCACATGCCTTGAGTAGTTCACCCAACACCTGAGTCTCAACGCCCTCATTTATATGTACTGAGATATAGTTTCTACCCCACAGAGTTCTGTGCTTAAGCATGCTGGTACATGTAAAGCACTTAGCACAGCACCTGCTACACCATAAATACAGAAATCATTGATAACTATTTTATTTTTATTTACTTATTCAGATCAACCTCCTTTTCCCTGCCATATCAAAAGGAGCTAAAGGCAAAAAGTGGTAGTTTTATTGCCACCTCTTGGCCTATATCTTGTTAAGATTTTAGTTGCTATTATCCTATAGCTCTTACAAAGATAGGTAGTCACCCACACAGACACCTTGTAACTATTAAAATGGTATTGCCCTTCTTGATAGAGCCCACTTTCTTTAAAAAGCATGTCTTCTATTTTCCATATCCAGTGGGCTCCCCAGTGAGGCTGCGTGTGGTGGAGAGTCAGGTAAGGGATCTGAGTGGGGCATGGTGCCACAGTAAGGCTCAGTGGGGAGTGGTAGACGCTGGACATGGCCACAGAGATGCTGGTCAATGACCACAGTGGCCCAACTGAGCTGTGAGGAGCTGGTACATGTGGCCCCGTGACTCTGGGGTCCCGCCGGGTCCACGTCCTCCCTTTGCTGCTTAGTATTTCTGAGACTTTAGCAAGAGATTTTTTCTCTGTCTTTTAAAAATAGTTCAGGGCTGTCTCATTTTTATATAAAGATTGTGTTCCCAAAAACCTAGTATAATTCAAAATATGCATAAAGGAGTAATTCATTTATAAGAATAAGTATATAGTGAGTCTTATATTTTTCTGATGGATAAAATAAGCATGGTACTATTTTCACACTTTTAACTTTGTACCTTTCTGAATGATCAAAACTTTTAAAATATAACCATATATGCATGTAAAACATCAATAAGGATTATTTGCCTCGTGAGAATATATTTAAAAAATTCTTCTCTGTATCTCTGCAATTGTCAAAAATTTAAACATAAGAAATTATAAGTTTGAAATGTATGATATTTAGTACAGTTAATGCTTTCTAAATATATATTTTTGCCTTTAAGAAAGAGCACTCCGGCCAGATGATCAATTTCCCTCTGGGCTTTGTACATCTCTGCAGAGCAGACTCCCGGGGCTGTGGATGCCGGTGAGGGATGGAGCTGACTGGCACCCATCCTAGGAATCATCGTTAGTGCGCCTGTCATTGAAGTGGAGAGACCCTGGTTGGAGCAGCAGCAAATCCAAACCAGGCATATCCAAACCAAGCTAGTAGCCTCTAATCAGAGTTCAAAGTCACTCAGCATACATACAACCAAGATGAACGTATTCATATCTGAAACTGTTTTACAGCATGCCAGGAAAGGTAGCTGAGGGTCTTGGTAGACTTGGGGACACACTGTATGGTCACCATCAGTTAGGGACAGTAAGGTTCAAGGCACTTCCAAGGTCTTTCCCCATGCAAACCCCCAAAGCAGAGGATGCCCAGCATACAATGAGCTGAGAGCCCACGTCCCTGTCTCCTCACTAGCTTCAGTTAGGATGCTGAGACCTGGGACACTGTGAGGTTATGCCAGAAGGTCCCTTTCTCCCCCTCCCTAAAAAGTACTGCTCGTTTCTCTAATAAGTAGAAAATGTATTCTTCTGATAGCAGAGTTCAATTAAATTTCAAGATATGGCTACAGTCAGGTAGGAGAGAGACAAACTCTTCTGGGAGGGAATGATTGGGCAGCTAAGTGTGGGAAGATCTCCAAGGCTCTGGTGCCGAAGTCCTTCTGCTTGATTGTTTTAGCAAACCTCCAGTTATTTGAACTACCCCTGGCTCTGTGGGCTGGAGCCTATCATCTTTTGTGGACCCCAAACCATGCTGTCAGAACGTGGGAACTAGATTACTTCATTCTGCTCCTGGGAAAGGGAACAGACTTGTGGGATTTTAAATGAATGCACTAAATTTGTTGATTATCAAAGGGAAAAGTGGAAAAAAAATAAACAAACTCTTAAAAGATCTTGGCTGCAGTACAGGGGCCAAAGTTTAAATCCCTGTTCTCAACCATGTTAGATTTTGCAAAAGACCCTCAGTGTTCCTTTCCAATTCATAGGGGAGGAGGGGTACACCCTTCTTTTAGGGGGCCTCTGAGGCCTGCCCATTCCCCCAAGACTCTTTTTCATGTAAATGGACAGGCAAGAAGAGGTGGTAGCTATGCCCCCATGACTGTGAAAAGGGGCCGTAGCTTTAGGATGGTTTTCTGCTTAAAACAAAAAGTAGCCTTTTCTATATATCTTAACAACAACAACAACAAAAATATGGTAAGATGTTCTCACATAGGTATAGGAATTCAGTGGTGCAGCTTAGGGAGTTCAGTTCACTGAAATATATCAATACTTTAAAAATATACATATACTTTGATTTAGTTATTCTCTCTTGGGGCATCTATTTGAAGAAAATAATTCAAAAATTGGACAAAGGCTGATGTATCAAGATACTATCATTGCATTGTTTACAATAAGTGAAAATCTCAAAGATCCTCAGTATTCTATGAGAAATAATTGGTTATATTCATGTTGCTCAAGTCCCACAATGATACCCTCCTCAGTGATTAAAAACAAATGACATAGAGGGAAACGCTCGGAGTGTAGATGTTAGAGAAGAGGCAGGAAATAAAGTGTGCTCATGGTTTTGTGAAACCACACACATCGAAGGAGTGAAGAGTGTCAGAGTCACCTCTAGGTGGTACGGCTATTATTTTGTTATATTCTTGTCATATTCTCCGGTGTATTCCAAAGTTGTCAAAATTGAGCCTACCCTGCTTTTATAATCAGAAAAAAATTTCACTTCTCAAACAAGAAAATACAAACAAGCTGTTGCCAGTCTTCAGTACAAGAGACAAAGATAGCTAAGTGTGCGTTTGCTTTCTGAAAAGGTGGGATGCCCAACCAAGGCGCCTCTTCTGGGCTGAGGAGCCCAAAAGGTGCTGGAGGGGGTGGAGGAGTGTGGCTCTGCGGTTGCCCCGTGTGCATGGGGAGCAGTGTGGCTCTGTGGTTGCCCCGTGTGCAGGGGGAGCGGTGGGGCTCTGTGGTTGTCCCGTGTGCACGGGGAGCGGTGGGGCTCTGTGGTTGTCCCGTGTGCACGGGGAGCGGTGTGGCTCTGTGGTTGTCCCGTGTGCACGGGGAGCGGTGTGGCTCTGTGGTTGTCCCGTGTGCACGGGGAGCGGTGGGGCTCTGAGGTTGCCCCGTGTGCACGGGGAGCGGTGTGGCTCTGTGGTTGTCCCGTGTGCACGGGGAGCGGTGGGGCTCTGAGGTTGCCCCGTGTGCACGGGGAGCGGTGTGGCTCTGAGGTTGCCCCGTGTGCACGGGGAGCGGTGTGGCTCTGAGGTTGCCCCGTGTGCACGGGGAGCGGTGTGGCTCTGAGGTTGCCCCGTGTGCACGGGGAGCGGTGTGGCTCTGAGGTTGCCCCGTGTGCACGGGGAGCGGTGTGGCTCTGAGGTTGCCCCGTGTGCACGGGGAGCGGTGTGGCTCTGAGGTTGCCCCGTGTGCACGGGGAGCAGTGGGGCTCTGAGGTTGCCCCGTGTGCACGGGGAGCGGTGGGGCTCTGTGGCCTCTTCAGTGGGGAGATGAGGTAAAGGAAATGCCCATCCAGTTTTTAATCCCCTCGG
The DNA here is from genome assembly GCF_036850765.1 of Saccopteryx bilineata. Taxonomy (NCBI): domain Eukaryota; kingdom Metazoa; phylum Chordata; class Mammalia; order Chiroptera; family Emballonuridae; genus Saccopteryx; species Saccopteryx bilineata. The sequence goes on along the minus strand of NC_089491.1, from coordinate 81,786,500 downwards.
CTAATTACCAGACTTCTCTTGTGGTTTTACTGGGACTCTTTTTATTAAGTGGGAGGATTTACACTGTTTGTATTTGTATGTTGTACTTGGATTATGCCTTAATGTGTCACTCTGATGACAAAGGGGCTTCCAGCAGCGGCAGGCAAGCTTCCCTGCTTTAATGGAAAGCACATTCCAGCACTTTATTTTATCTGTAACACATAGGGCTGCTTAGAACAAAGCGTTGCCCTAAGACATGATCCCCAAGAGTCTTTAATAAGGGCCAGACCCCTGTGAAGGTATTAATTAAGTATTTGGAGCAAATGACTTTAGCTGGCTGGGGCACTTTTATGAGAGGAGGGAATAGATCTAAAACCAGGGCTGTTTCTGTAACAAGAACCTGTTTGGAAGGAAATGCTCTTGGGTGGGACTCCGCAGGTACCAGGCTGTCAAACCTTGGGGCCAACTTGATGTCAAAAACAGACGTTCTGAATGTTCCAAATGACGTTTGTGTTAGGTCCTTGCTGAGGAATTTAAGCACTATTCTAAGGTGGATTTAATACACAGGACAATAGTGAGAGTCCATGAGTATGTCAGGCATTGCTAGAGATAGTTTTCTTACTAGAGTCCTTTGAGAAAGCCTTTGACACGGGGGAAAAAACCTAATTAAAAGTTTTTTCAAGGCCACAAAGTTTGATGGAAGAGCTAAGAACAAAACTCAATTGATCCTCTATCTATCTATATATTTCAGAATACTGTACTATTTCTCAGTAAGTACTAGAAACAAAGATGAGGTTATAGAGCAGATCTGGTCCAACTGATAGGCATTTTTCTAAATTCAAAGTGATTAGAGGTCTTGAACATGAAGGTTTTTTTTTTTTTAATAGAAGCACAGAGTTAACAGCTGATTTTTCTGGAAGGCATAGGGTGGTAAAAAGAGAAATGCAATAAGAGGAGTAAGAGGTACAGGTTTGGATCCTGGCTCTGTCACTTACTGATTTGTATGACTTTGCACAAGTCCCTCCCTGACAAATTTCCTTGTCTTCAAAATTAGAATTCTAATTAGCATGTCTTAGGTGCTCAGTGAAGGTGAGTTAAAGTTGAATTTGGTCCTATAGTGGCGGTGAGGAGTAGAGAGAGGTTTGTTACCCCAGCCTCCTGGGGACCATTCTAGATCTTCAGGAATCAGCAGTTCATTGAGTTCACATGGACCCCTTTGTGGTCAATGATAGCCAAAGTGACAACGGAAGGGATGATACGTCCAAATCTGATATTGGACACCCCTCTAGAGAGTGGTCATGTTACAATGAGCATGAGAACATGGCTGGACATGGTTCATGCTTGTGTGGCTCCTTCTGGTTTTCATTCTGTTCCTCGCAGAGCCCATCAATCTCTTTCCTGGCATGGCCAGCCCCTTTGGGGGACCACCCTCACTGTATACCCACCTGCTCCGAAACTGCACCCATCCACATTCCTTAGCTACTTTCCCATGTGCCGTGTTGCCTTATACATGAAAACTTTGACTCTCTCCTAAATAAAATATATGTTCATATCTATAAAGGCCCTTTATGGTCTGGGGCCAAGGACTACCAACATGAAAGGGTTAATTTTTATTGTCCCTTTGATGGACCTGCCCTGCCTGCTCCTGCCCATTTTCCTGTGAGTCTCAAGAAACCTCCAAGCTTCCCATTCAGCCATTTTTGACTGTTTAGCTCCACAGCCCCCTCTACCTCTGCCCTCATTTTTTCTTTCTGCACTTTTTTAAGGAAGAAAATGTATGGAAAGATATAAATACAGTGTGTCCGTAAAGTCATGGTGCACTTTTGACCGGTCACAGGAAAGCAACAAAAGACGATGGAAATGTGAAATCTGTACCAAATAAAAGGAAAACCCTCCCAGTTTCTGTAAGATGATGTGGCAGCATGTGCGCATGCACAGATGATGACATAACACCGTTTATACAGTGGAGCAGCCCACAGCCATGCCAGTCGAGATGTGGATGGTACAGAGGAAAGTTCAGTGTGTTCTGTGGCTTGCTAAATTTGAATTCGTAACCAAAGTGCAACGTGAATGTTGGCGCGTTTATAACGAAGCGCCACCACATAGGAATAACATTACTCGGTGGGATAAGCAGTGGAAGGAAACTGGTAGTTTGGTGGAGAAACCCCGTTCTGGTAGGCCATCAGTCAGTGACAGGTCTGTAGAGGCTATACAGGATAGCTACCTAAGGAGCACTAAAAAATCCGTGCTTGAGCCCACATCGAACTGCCCTGAATAGGTATGAAACTGGGAGAGTTTTCCTTTTATTTAGTGCAGATTTCACATTTCTATCGTCTTTTGTTGCTTTTGTGTGAACAGTCAAAGTGCACCATGACTTTACGGACACACTGTATATCTCAACCTCCGAACCATCTCTCAGACACTCCACGGTTGTACATCTCAGGTTTTCTCACCCCCAGCATGGGTCTGTAGGTGACAATTAAGAACGTGAGGCCACACAAGGAGAAGGGTAAAAGAAGTGAAGAATGTGGCGGATGGCTTTTCCTCACCCTCTCCTGCCTGCTGACCTTGGTGCCCTAGACTCTCATCTCTGAAATAAAGATCACAGTTGTATCTTCCTCAGTGCTCTTAAGAAGGATGAAATAACTTCATACATAACAAGGCGCTAGCATGGTGTCTAGTCCACAAGCTGCTGCTGCTGTTATGACTGCTAATAAAAATAATTGGGAACAGAATGATTCAAGAACATTGGATCATAGAAAGATCTATGGAACATTGTATCATAGAAAGAACCTATCTTTTGAATCTCAGCTTTCTCAGTCACTTGGTGTTTGTGGGAACCAACTTCCTTGAGCCTGTATCTTTAACCTTGTAAGGGACAGATGTCCGGGGAGGTCAAGTCTCTGGGACTGTCTGGCACACACTGTGCATCCTGGGTATTAGTCACCTAGTTTTGTGGGTATCTTTCCTGATCTTGCTGAATGTTTCCGAGGGCTGGGGCTGCTGCAGCTTTGTGGCTTTGCCTCCACCAGCACTTGGAGCAAGAGGTATGCAGGGCAAGCAGAGCTTAAAGTGAGAAATATTGTGTACTTGAACTGACAGTGATTCACAACACATCTGTACAAATTGCTAAGAGTCCAAGCACGTACCAAAGGGAGGGAGATGGGAGGGGTGGTGGGATGTGGGGCAGTGAGCAAAGGATGTTCCATCCCTGGGAATGTAAACACAGCACTGTCTGTGACCTAAAAAGGCTTGGTTGGAAGGCCATGGAAGTCTGTTGTCCATTGTTTGGACTGTGCTTACCCTCCCCAAGGAAGCCCCCAGAGGGCTACCTGTACAGTGTCTGAGAGCTGTCACAGGCGAGGGCCAGCAGTGCTGGACTCTGCACGGGACGCCTGGCAGCTGCCAGGGGAGGCTGCCGCTGCTCCTTCCTGGGTAAATGGCTCCACTTGCCCAAGAGGGAAGTGTGCTAGGGAGGTGCCAGCTCTCTACAGCAAGCCCAGTGTGAGAAACGGCCATCCTCCCTGGGGCTGTCCCACACCTGCCACTTAAGTAGGCAGACCTACCCCTCCAACCAGTGACTAATTCAAATGAGACTTGAGACCCTTGCCTCATTCACACTCCACATGCCAAATCCTTCCCCAGGCCCAGAACATATCAGTCCCCTCCTCCAGGTTTTGGACGGTGGCCTCCTGTCTACAGCCTCAGCCCAGGGCCCCTGACTCAGCTACTTTGCTTTTTATGTCTGGTTTCTCTCCTTGATCAGAATTAATGTTAAAACTGTGATGATGATATGGTCTTTTGGAGCCCAGCCTGAGCCTTGAAGCTCATTCTGGAACCTTCCCCCAAGGTTTTCTGTGGAATGGGACAGGCCTGGACTTGAATCCTTATTCTGCCACTTCCTGAGCCAATTGCTTGTCAAGCTTTAGTTTCCTCACCAGTAAAATGGAGGAAATTACACCTTCTTTTCAGAGCTGAGGTAAGCATTAAATGAGATAATCCAAATACATGCATTAAATAAAAGAATGAGGTAAACTATAGATGTAATGTTTGACATATAGTGAGTGCTCAAATGGTAACTATTGCTTGTGTGTGCTTTGAAATATTTATCTTCCTTTTGGTCTTTAAATATAAAATAGGCAATAGACTAAAGTATATTCCTTTTTCTTTTAATGGTGAGTTTAAAAATTTTTATTTTTAAATTACAGTTTATACTCAATATTATTTTGTGTTAGTTTCAGGTATGCAGTGTGGTGGTTAGACAATCATATATTTTACAAACTGTTCCCCTAGATATTTCTAGTACTCACCTGGTACCATATGTAGTTATTATATATTATTGACTATATTACCTATGTTGTACTGGTAATTATTTTTTAAATCATCTGTATTATTAAAGATAAAATATTTCCTCAGTGTGATCTTTCGGCCTAATTTCACATTCTCAGCAGATTGTGAGTCAGTTTGGGCTGTGGGTAAGTATGGCTGGGATGAGATTGATATTATTTCTGATTCCTCGTTGGCTTTTTAAAAAATGCACACTATATTTATATACAGTGTATCTGTAAAGTCATGGTGCACTTTTGACTGGTCACAGGAAAGCAACAAAAGACGATGGAAATGTTAAATCTGTACCAAATAAAAGAAAAACCCTCCCAGTTTCTGTAGGATGATGTGGCAGCATGTGCGCATGTGCAGATGATGACATAACACTGTGTATACAGCGGAGCAGCCCACGGCCATGTCAGTCAAGATGTAGACGGTACGGAGGAAAGTTCAGTGTGTTCTTTGGCTTACTAAATTCGAATCTGTGACCAAAGTGCAACGTGAATATCGGTGTGTTTATAACGAAGCGCCACCACATAGGAATAACATTACTCGGTGGGACAAGCAGTTGAAGGAAACTGGTAGTTTGGTGGAGAAACCCCGTTCTGGTAGGCCATCAGTCAGTGATGAGTCTGTAGAGGCTATACGGGATAGCTACCTAAAGAGCCCTAAAAAAATCTGTGCTTGAGCCCACATCGAACTGCACTGAATAGGTATGAAACTGGGAGAGTTTTCCTTTTATTTGGTGCAGATTTCACATTTCTATTGTCTTTTGTTGCTTTCCTATGACCGGTCAAAAGTGCACCATGACTTTACAGACACACTGTATGTATATGTGTATGATGCTTATATATACATGCATAGATGCCTTTCTGCTTTTATTTATTTATATTATTATTTATTTATACTTGATCTAAAATTGGTGTATTTAATGAATGACAACTGGAATTTTGCCGATATGTGAACAGATTGTTACCAATGAGATCTGAAATGTGGGAGAAGGGAGAGCTCAGCTCGAAGGGACATGACCTTCTGACACTAAACCCCAATGTCCCAAGGCTGTTTGAATTGAGCTGTCACCAACATGCACTTATTGAGGTTGGGGACAGTGTCTTATTTTTCTTGCATTCTTTGTGCCAGAAACCTAATATTTGTCCTGCAAATGTTTATCAAATTAAATAGCAGCCTTTGTATAATGTCAAACTTCTTTTTTTCAATTAATATGTTTTTTCCTTAAGGAAATCATAAAGTGCCCTGGCCAGATAGCTCAGTTGGTTGGAGCATTGTCCAAGAGCACAGTTTGCTGGTTCGATTCCTACTCGGGGCACCTACAGGAGCAGCTCGATGTTCCTGTCTCTATCTCTCCCTGCCTCTCTCAAAATGAAAAGAAAATCGTAGTTATTTCTGATGTCTTTAATAGAACTAAAAGGGCTATATTCAGGTTTTCTTTTAATAATGTAATTGTTGCTTTTGACATTTATCCTAAGATAATGTTTGTTCATCAGAACTAAGAGAACTGAAGTGTTGAGAAAAAAGTTTGCTTTCAGAGACAAGAAAGAGCCACAGATTTTACCCAGAATGCAAAGCAGTGCTTGCCCAGGCTGGTCAGCTGGAGGAGCCTGTTAAAGTGCTTTACTTCACAGGATGTGAAGCAACAATAAGTCCTTTAGAAATCATTTCTCCAGCGAGGCTGGTGTACTTGTAAGAAGATGGCCTTACGAAGACAGGGAGACTCACAGGAAGAATGCCATGTGACAACCAAGGCAGAGATTGGCATTGTGCGTCTATAAGTCCAGGATCACCAACAATTGCCCGCAGACCACCAAAAGCCAGGAAGACAGTTCAGATTCTTTGAGACACTTGACACTCTGCTTTTCCATTGCTTGTCTAATTCTTCTCCGTGCACCCCTGCATTTCCACATACATGGTCTAGCCTTGCTCATATGTGGTTACCTGAGGGCAGGTATTTTTTCACTCATTTTGTCTCTTTGCTTCTGATGGTGACCTCCTCTGCTTCCTCTGTCCAGAGCTGGTGTGTATGGTGGCACAGATTGTTCACTGCATAAGCAGCCCTCGCCAAAAGGGGCCATTTTTTAAAATTCTCATGAAGATACTGTACGGGCCAGGGCTTGCTGAACAGTGCTCCTGAGTCAGCTGTCCTCTGCCTTCTCTGTGCCCTCTGCCCTGAAGGTTGCTCTGGCCTCGTCCCTTTCCCAGCACTGCCCCATCTTCTTCATCTCTGAGTCTGCCATTCCCCAGAGTCCCCTCGAAGTGCTGGGCCTTCCAGAGCTTTCAGAATGTATTTTTATGGTGCCTCTTTCCATGGTAGTTGGTGGGCATCTCAGAGGCAGCTCTCTGTAGCCTCAGAAACAATTTGTTCCTGTTCTTTCTTCTCATCCCACAACATAAGCCTGCAGAAGCTGCAGGTGGTGGCGTCACCACAGCTTAGGATCCAAGAGATTTATTTCAGCTGCTAAAGTGCTAAGCTTTCCCTGTGATCACACATTTTTGCACCAGCCAGAGCTCACACATGCCTCCACAGACCCGCAGCCCGCGGCATGTGGGTATCAGTGGCTGCTTATAGGAGCTGGCCAAGGCCGGCCTGATGAGCGATGAAGGGGGGGCCCAGATTAAGTGCAAGATGAGAGGTATTTGAAACAACTGACAAGAAACTGTCCGTCGGAAATCAGAACAGCTGTGGGCTCCTCCGCGCAGCAGATGGGTATGCAGAGAATGCTATGCAGCTTTAATCCCATTTAACACGCCTGTCAGAGAATTGGGTCCATCTCAGTATTAATTCAGGTTTTCTACATTGTTTGTTTGACAGGGTTCAGTCTTACCCTGCATGCTGCGCTCAGCATAGCTGGAAAGATGACTTCTGGGCCTTGTTTTCAGCAGAGAGGATCTAGTGCCACTCTGTCGGGCTGGGAAAGTGGAGAGTTCACACTAGGGTTGGACGCAGGGGGAAGGGGCAACATAAGCCATCAGCCCCAGCCTAGAGGGCCATGGAGGTTGGGGTAACAGTGCTCAAAGAGGGGTCATCCCAGCCTGATTTATGAGCGCGGTGGGGTGGCACCAGTGTGAAGCTATGTGTTAAAATTCTGAACTTTTGAGTGCTAGATTCATAGAAGCCTAGGGGAAAGTAATTAATATTTTTTATTCTAGGCCAAGCCAGCACACAATTTCTGTTCAGAAAAGGCAGCTTTGCTGGTTACAGGCCCTAAGAGTGATGGCACGACGGAAAGGAGGAGGGTATAGGAGCCAGCAGACCTGAGCTCGGTTCCTGCTGCTGGCTCATTCATTTGTTCATTTATTTATCCATAAACATCCACAGTGTGCCAATTCTGACAAAGGCACCTTCTCTGCATTTATTGTAAGTGAGGAAAACAGCCCTTCATTTGGTCAAGTCCTGGAGGCTTGAGTGCCAACCCAACCTGCCCTGACTGACATAAAGACATGAACACCCACTCGGGTGAGTGTCCCGAGGATAAATGAGGCAGGACGTGAAAAGTCAGTCTTGCAGCATGGACAGCAGGAGCTCAATGCAGGGTGGTCGGCAACAATACAACCCTTTCCCTCTCCTTCCCGGGAAAACAGTTTCTGTTTCCTCGGGAAAGGTTCCCAGACACGAACGGTATGCCATCTTCTGCCCATCCTGCCACCTCTGGGCGATCGTCTGGGTCATTTTGGCCTGCTAGTAATAAATAACCTCCTATACTGTATCATTTTAAAACTTCTCCTGGCATGAAGTTTTGCTTGTTTGAATTACAAAGGTGTAATATAAGAAAGCTGGTTCTCAAACAACACTACTGTAGATTTTATGTCCCCAAAACTCTCTGTAAGGCTTTAAAAACAGAAACCAAATGCCCACAAATATATACCCACTGTCCTTAGAGAAAATAATTCTTTCGTTTCGATTTGATGGAAGCAAAGTCCGTAGAGAGACGTGAGGTGGGAGAGGCCCAGAGCCCACGCCACCCTCAGAAGCCAGCACTGGATGGTGTGCTCTTTAGTTTAGTTCTTTAGTTGTATCCTTAGTTTCATAGCTTTCACAGAATTTTTTGAACACTTAAAAGAAAAGTTTTATTTTTCTGCATTTAAAAATCTCTTCTTTTGCCATTCAGTTAGTACCCAACTGGGCAAATATGATTCTGCAGTCACCGACTTGACTATGCTACCAAAGATATGTTTCAAGTTTATTCACATGGACAAGTTTGAATCATCACATCTCAACAGATCTCTGCAGCTACTGCATATTTGAAATCATCTAGATGAACAAGAGCTTCATATGAAAATGACTGCTAATCTGATTTATGAAGGAATTGAGTTCTGGCTATTTGCTGTTTCTAAGCGGAAAGTGGGGTGAAGGAGACAGTGGTTACGAGGTTTAGCAGCATGTGATTGCGAGCAGAGTACTTGCAGTCAGATTCCCACTCTGGCCCCACCCCGGGGTCTGAACAAGTAGTCTGGGTTAGGGTTCAGCAATCTGCCTATTGAGGACGCCTCCAGGCTAATGGAGGTGGTTCAGAGAGCAAGCTCTGAAAACGCTGACGCCCAAGGGAGAAACAGACCATCAAGAAGTAGATGCTCAGAACCACTAGTATTTAAAGAAGTATAACATAAAATAATATTTTTAACCTGTTCAATTAGCAAATATTTTTCTAACACCCAACACAAGCAAAGACACAGCTGGTGGCTGCTCTCTTATACTGAGGGGACTGCAAACTGTGACCTGTCTAAGGGGCAGGTAGCAGGAGGCCAGGGAGGAGGATTTGATCCTGTGCATTAAAGAACCATAAAAGATTCTTATCCCTTTAACTTAGAATACTTCAAGGAATTTATCATAAAGGAGCAATCATCAGTGTGAGCCAAGTTGTAATGATATAGATGCATCGTTCATTGCAGAGTTATCTATTATATGAAAAATGGAAATAGTCTAAGTGTCCAACATGAAAAGTGTTTGGTGAAAAAATTATGGTAGATTAAACTGATTAAATACTACACAGGCATTAGAATGATGTCTGTAGAAGAATATAAAAAGTCATGAGTATGTTATCATACAATGTTGTTAGGTAAAAACTAAGTATGTATTTAGAAAAATGATTTGTCCACGCTGTTCTACATTTTTCAAAATGTACATGAACGTGTCTTTAATTTTAATAGCTAGAAAGATACTAATTGTTACTTTTAAAGGGGAAGAAATTACCTTTGGCATCTGCTTGGTGTAGATTTGCATTGCTATCACTGATGTGTGGTTTGGGGCATTAATCTCTCTGTGTTTCATATTTCTCAACTGTAAAATCAAGTAAGTGCTCACAGCATATGGGTTTGTCATGAGAATTAAAAGAGGTAATTATGTAAATGCACTTGACACACAGTAGCACAAATGAATGTTGGGTTTTGTCTCCCTTTTCAAATTTTTAAAATCAGAAAAAGTACAAAAAAGTACTAAACTGTGTCCAAAGATCAAAAGAATTCATTTCTTTTACACAAACTATGGAATTTCAAGTTTTTTCCCTCTTTGGATACTTTTCTGGGAAAGACTTTCTAAGGGCATATTAGATACTGTTGGAAATGCAAACTAGATTTGTCATTGACACCCGAATTAGGTAACTGGAGTCCCTTGTCCTTTTCGTCAGCTTTAATAGTTTGGAAGATTTAAACAATTTTCCTCCTTGTACAATTTTAATAAACAAAATCTTACCATTATTTTCTAGAGAGGCAGTACAGCTCAGACTATTAAAAGTTTCCATCTCCTTAATATTTCACAGTCTCAAAACCATTTCCAATAGCATCAAACATGTACACCATGTAAGAATAAATCTAATGGAAAATGTGACAGAATTTAACAGAGAAAATGAAAAACCATCACTGAAAGAAAGAAAACACACACACACACACACACACACACACACACACACTCACCCCTAAATAAACAGAGGAATGTGCCATATTTATGTTCTGAAAGATTTAATACTAGAGAGAGATCTGTTTTTCCCCAGATTAATCTATGTTTACCAAAAGACAAAAATTGGCAAGAACCCCAAAACTCATCATCAGTAGAATAGATAGATCAACTGGTGTATTCCCCAAATGGAATGAAACACACAAATGATAATAAGCAATCCACCCCTACATGCAATAAAATGAACAAATCTCTTCAACATTATGTAGCATGAAAGGTGATACATGTAAAAGAACTGAACAACCCCGTTTATGTCAAGTTAAAAAACAGGCAACATTAATCTATGTAATTAGAAATCAGCATCATGGGTTTTTTTTTGTGTGTGTTTTTTTTTTTTCTGATGGTACCAGAGTCCAAAGAAGAGACAAAATCCTTGGAAATTTTCTACCCATCTCTCTTGCTGCTTGTAGAGGCTGCTGTTGGTACCCAGCTGATACCTCCTTTACCAGATTGGTGCACTCTGTGGTCCAGCATCCTATGGTCCTGCTGACAGCTCACAGCCACTGTCTTCTTTAGAGAACTGCCTTGGGTCAGATGTGAGCTGGCTCAAGTCTGGAAGTTACGTACTCCCCATCTCCTGAAAGAGGCCAATGGCTGACAAAGGGTATAGGGTGGCCCCTTGCCTGAAGATGGGATCAACTTTGTGATATGATTTGTCTCCCAAAGTTCCCTGGGTGACCACACTAAACCCACCTGAGCCACATCCTCGCTTAACATTCTTCTCCACCTTATTCTGCCTTTCAAGCTTCCTTTCTCCTGAGCACACTTTTTTTACTCCAGTAAATCACTTTTTTAACAACCTCCATCTCAGACTTTGCTTCTTGGGGACCCACACCAAAACAATGCCTCCACCACTGGCAACAGCCTGCCTTTCTTGCCAAAGCTTCTGCATAAGACCCTTTGTTTGGTTGGCAGGCACATACATGAGAAGATTTTAATGATGAGCCCATTTAAGTTGAATCCCAAAGTCTTGACCCTGAATAGTTTTACTGACACCTTTTATAAATAACCAGCTTGGAAGGTCAACATCATTAATGTCAACAAGAGTGAGTCCTTGAGCCTGGAGACCTGCTTATGACTAGCCACATAAGCCATTGGAAAGAACACTTGTTTTTATGGTGGAGAGGAAGTGATCAGTTCATTAATCCAAGGAAAGACTTTATGCTCCTTAAAATGCGATCTTATCCTTCTAATTATACATTACATAAGACAGTAAAAATATAGAGTCCCTTGCAGCTATTAGTTTGGCTTCAGGGTTGTCCAGACATCTTGGTTAGCAATGGAGCAATGAGTTGCTGCTGGACCTACAAAATCATCAACATTAACTCTTTTAAACATAGCCTTTATTTTATTATATTTTATTTTATTTTGAGAATTTTTGTTAGAGTTTATTTGAGCTAAACTGATGACATACTCCAGGGAGCAAGATATCAAATGTTGCACGAAGATAGACTTTATTTTAAATAGACTATTGCATGCAGTATTCTCAAGAGATATATCACTACAGACATGTCTCAATCAATGTACCTTGGAATAAAACAACACTAAGAATAAACTTGGTCTGGAGATAGTGGCGTTAGGAAGTGAGTGTGGTGCTATTTTAGGTGTGGTCTTTATGTTGATGGTCTGGAGTCCGGACTGGCTGAGTGGAGGTAGGTACTTCTAAGGCCTGAACGTTTATGACCAGATGTCACCATATATACACATATATGTATGTATATGTATATATGTATGTATATGTATATATGTATATATGTATAATACACACACACACACACACACACACACCCTCATTTTAGCAAGAAGCAGAACCATTGGGCCTCTGGGTGAGGTGGTTTTGGGCACTGAGCAGAGAGCGTGATTCTCCTTGTGAAAGCACAGGCCTTAGTGTGGCGCCACCCTTCCCTGTGACGCCCATGGGTACCATGATGCTCATGGCCTTGCTTTGCTCTGTGAATCTGCTCCCCCATCACTTGTTTGCCTTAAGCCTTAACTCAGCTCTTTGTCTATGTTTACTTTTAGCTTCAGATCCCACTGCTGAGAATCTTTGTTGATATCTCTCAGTTCAGGTTCCAAATGAGAAAGTTGACTGGCCATCACCATTTGTTAGTGCCAGGCAGTGTCATCAGAGCTTCTTGGCCAGCCTTAAGATTCTGCTCCTTGGATCAGGTGTCCGCCCCCGCCCCTACCCTATGAGGTCTGGCTGAGGTGAGGGTTGAGGAAGAAAGTCACACATCACAAATTGTGGCTCCGTAAGGCTGCCTCTTTCACATGGAGGGGGCCAGGCAGGAATGGGTGCTGACATGTCTAGTCCTACTACCTCAGTTGTCCGCACAGATGGCAGCTCATCCCATGGCGTGGGACAGAGGCCTGACACAGGCAGGGTCTCGTCATCTCTGAAAGCTGTAAGGGGATGAAAAAGTCATGGTCCAACATCCTTGGGCAGAAAAGAGGGACCAAGCCTTCTCCCTGACCATTGTGGCTTAGTGAAAATAGTCCAGGCCCATGCAGAAAGCCTGGTTCTCACCTCAGTCCTGGTGGCAAGGTATAGTGGTCACTTCACATTTCTGAGCTTTCTCACAGGTTTGACCAGATTCTCTTCAGGGTCCCCTTTACCTACAAACTCTCCTCCTCAACAACTGTGGTGTTGTGGTTAGGAGAGAGACCTGGGTGTGACACCAGCCTCCTCTCTTTGTCTCTTGTACCTCAAAAGTTGATTTTTACCCAGTAAACCAAGTTATTCCATTCAAACAATAGTCGATCAAGCCCCTCTTGTCACCGCATTCTCTGAGGGTTTTTTAGCTCATTTAGGCTTAAAGCCAAAGTCACTATTGTAGCTGAGAATGCCTCTGTGATCTTGTCCTCACCTCTTCTCCAGCCTCACCATCTACTTATCTCTCCTCACCCTCCTGCAGTCATCGGCCCCCTTGCCGGTCTCCAGACACACCGAGCATGCTTCTGCTTTAGGTGTCTGCACTCGCTATCTCCTGGCTCTTCCCCCAGAGAGCCACACAACCCCAATCCTATCACTCTATAGAAAACAGCAGCCTCACAACAACTGGTATCCTCATTAATTTTTTGCACTTTCTACCTACCCCTACCCACACACCAGAATATAAGCTCTGGACTTTGGTTTGCTCTCTCTCATATCATCAGTGCTCAGAACAGTGTCTTTAAAAACAAAACAGAACAAAACAAAACAAAAACAAAAGGGAGTTCAAGTAAAGAAATAAATAGTATATACATATTAAGATAGTGCATGCTGTCTGTAGATGTTTCATTTTCTATGCAACTCCTGTGCCTGTCGCTGGCTTGAGCTCTTTCTCCTAAGATGCTTCGGGAATAAAAGTGCTTGTGGAATCACATCTGATGCCATTTGTCTGTTGCACCTAGCGGAGCTGTGAGACAGGCTTTCTATGTGCTGATAATCTCAGCCAGCTATAAAGTAACTCTTCCGAGATGATCTGCTGGGTATGAACAGGCGAAATAAAAAAGGAAATCCTATAAAAGAAACAGCAGCATATATCTGGTGAAACCCACTAGCCCAGGAGGAGAGGAAGAATAAGACACACAGTCTAACTCTTGAAACTGCAGGAGAGCATATTCTGGGGAGAATGTAACTCCCGAGACATCTGTTGGTGACATCTACAGTCAGACATGCATCATTGGAGGGATCTGTAAATTATATGGGGGACAGTTTAATGATCTGCAAAGCAGTACACCCAGCCAGCACAGATAGCATCTTCGAATTAGGGCAGGGAATTAATTTAGGTGAGAGCAGAGAGTGGTGAAGTGGCTGAGTGGGTGAAGGGCTCTATGGGAAGGACCCCTTGGAAATAATAAGCTCGAAGGTGGGGTGGGATGGAAAGAAGGTAGTGCTGCTTTATATATTTCAAGGAGGATTAAACCGGAGATAAAAGGAGGCCAGCACAGCCCAGGGGACCAGAGGAGGAAATGGTCCTTTCAAAAAGGGAAAAAATAAAAAGGGAAACTGGATTCTAAAGAACAGAAGCCACTTCCTTCCTCTAGCTCTCCTTCCATTTAAAAGGAATACATGGGAATAATAGCAACCCAATGTGGTCGACTCTAAGTGACTTCTCAAAAACATACTAAGATATCAGTTTTCAGGCTTTTATTGTGTTTAAATCTTTTTATTTTTTTATTGTATACAGAGTAATTTATCTTCAAATACTTAATCCACAAATTAAAAATATTCTCCCCCCCCCGCTCTCTTTCCACCCCCCACCCCCGGTTACCATTACATTCTTGTCCATGTCTCTGAGTCTCATTTTTATGTCCCATCTATGTATGTATTCATATACTTCTTAGTTTTTTCTGATTTACTTATTTCACTCAGTATAATGTTATCAAGGTCCATCAATGTTATTGTAAATGATCCGATGTCATCATTTCTTATGGCTGAGTAGTATTGCATAGTATATATGTACCAAAGCTTTTTAATCCACTTGTCCACTAACGGACACTTGGGCTATTTCCAGATCTTCGCCGTTGTGAACAATACTGCCATAAACATGGGGGTGCATTTCTCCTTTTGGAACAGTTCTATAGTGTTCTTAGGGTATATTCCTAAAAGTGGGATAGCTGAGTCAAAAGGCAGTTTGATTTTTAATTTCTTGAGGACTCTCCATACTGTTTTCCACAGTGGCTGCACCAGTCTGCATTCCCACCAGCAGTGCAGGAGAGTTCCCTTTTCTCCGCATCCTCGCCAGCACTTATTCTGTGTTGTTTTGTTGATGAGCGCCATTCTGACTGGTGTGATGTGATAATCTCATTGTGGTTTTAATTTGCAATTCTCTAATGATTAGTGATGTTGAGCATTTTTTCATATGCCTATTGGCCATCTGTCTATCCTCTTTGGAAAAATGTCTATTCATTTCTTTTGCCCATTTTGATTGGATTGTTTGTCTTCCTGGTGTTGAATTTTACAAGTTCTTTATAAATTTTGGTTAATAACCTCTTATCAGACATATTGTCAAATATGTTCTCCCATTGTGTAGTTTGTCTTTTTATTCTGTTCATATTGTCTTTAGCTGTGCAAAAGCTTTTTAGTTTGATATAGTCCAATTGTTTATCCTGTCTTTTATTTCACTTGCCCGTGGAGATAAATCCGTAAATATATTGCTGCGACAGATGTCAGAGAGCTTACTGCCTATGTTTTCTTCTAAGATGCTTATGGTTTCATGGCTTACATTTAAGTCTTTTATCCATTTTGAGTTTATTTTTGTGAATGCTGTAAATTGGTGGTCTAGTTTCATTTTTTTGCAGGTAGATGTCCAATTTTCCCAACACCATTTATTAAAGAGGCTGTCTTTACTCCATTGTATGCTCTTACCTCCTTTGTCAAATATCAGTTGTATATAGAGCTGTGGGTTTATTTCTGGGTTCTCTGTTCTGTTCCATTGATCTATATGCCTATTCTTATGCCAGTACCAGGCTGTTTTGAGTACAATGGCCTTGAAGTATAACTTGATATCCGGAAGTGTGATACCTCCCACTTTATTCTTCCTTTTCAAGATTGCTGAGGCTATTCGTGATCTCTTTTGGTTCCATATAAATTTTTGGAATATGTGTTCTATATCTTTGAAGTATGTCATTGGTATTTTAATTGGTATTGCATTGAATTTATAAATTGCTTTGGGTAATATAGACATTTTAACGATACTTATTCTTCCTAACCATGAGCACGGTATATGCTTCCACTTGTTTGTATCTTCCTTGATTTCTTTTATCAATGTTTTATAATTTTTCAAGTACAAGTCTTCAGTCTACTTGGTTAAATTTACTCCTAGGTACTTTATTTTTTTTGGTTTCAATAGTGAAGGGGATTGTTTCCTTAATTTCTCTTTCTGACTATTCATTGTTGGTGTATAAAAATGCCTTTGATTTCTGAGTATTAATTTTATATCCTGCGACCTTGCTGAATTCATTTATCAGGTCCAGTAGTTTTCTGACTGAGACTCCAGGGTTTTCTATATACAATATCATATCATCTGCAAATAATGAGAGTTTTACTTCTTCTTTTCCAATTTGGATACTTTTATTTCTTCTTCTTGTCTGATTGCTGTGGTTAGGACTTCCAGGACTATGTTAAATAAGAGTGGTGAAAGGGGTCACCCCTGCCTTGTTCCTGATCTTAAGGGGATTGCTTTCAATTTTTGCCCATTGAGTATGATGTTGGCTGTGGGTTTGTCATAGATGGCCTTTATCATATTGAAATATGTTCCCTGTATTCCCACTTTGCTAAGAGTTTTGATCATGAATGGGTGCTGGATTTTATCAAATGCTTTTTCTGAATCTATTGAAATTATCATGTGGTTTTTCTCTTTCCTTTCATTTATGTGATGAATCACATTGACTGATTTGTGAATATTGTACCAGCCTTGCCTCCCCAGAATAAATCCCACTTGATCATGATGTATGATTTTTTTTCATATATTGCTCAATCCGGTTTGCTAATATTTTGTTGAGGATTTTAGCAGCTGTATTCATCAGGGATACTGGCCTATAATTTTCTTTCTTTGTGTTGTCTTTGCCTGGTTTTGGAATCAGAATTATGCTCGCCTCATAAAAGAAGCTTGGAAGTCTTCCTCTTGAATTTTTTGAAATAGCTTGAGAAGGATAGGAGTTAGTTCTTCTTTGAATATTTGGTAGAATTCACTTGTGAAGCCATCAGGCCCAGGACTTTTCTTCATTGGAAGATTTTTGATAACTGTTTCAATCTCATTAGTTGTAATCGGTCTGTTTAGGTTTTCTGATTCTTCTAGATTGATTTTTGGAAGATTATATATTTCAAGGAATTTGTCCATTTCATCTAGCTTTTTCGTTTTTTGGCATACAGTTCCTCATAGTATTTTCTTACAATATTTTGTATTTCTGTTGTGTCAGTTGTTATTTCTCCACTCTCATTTCTAATTTTATTTATTTGAGTCCTCTCTCTTTTTTTCTTGGTGAGTCTAGTTAAAGGTTCATCGACCCTGTTTACCTTCTCAAGGAACCAGGTTCTGGTTTCATTGATCCTCTATATTGTTTCTTTAGCCTCTATGTCATTTATTTCCATCTGATCTTTATTATTTCCTTCCTTCTACTAGCTCTGGGCTTTACTTGCTGTTCTTTTTCTAGTTCTTTTAGATGCAGGGTTAAATTGTTTATTTGAGCTTTTTCTAGCTTCTTAAAGTATGCCTGTCATGCTATGAACTTCCCTCTCAGTACTGCTTTTGCTGTGTTCCATAAATTTTGAGTTGTTGTATGCTCATTATCATTTGTTTCTAGGAATTTTTTTATTTTGTCTTTGACCTCAGTGTTGATCCATTCATTGTTTAACAACCTGCTATTTAGTTTCCATGTGTTTAAGAATTTTTTAGTTTTTCTGTTATGGTTGATTTCTAGTTTTATGTCATTGAGATCAAAGAAAGTGCTTGATATGATTTCAATCTTCTTAAATTTGTTGAGACTGCTTTTTTACCCTAACATGTGGTCTATCCTAGAGAATGTACCATTAGCACTTGAAAAGAATGTATATTCTGCTGCTTTAGGGTGAAAGGTTCTGAAGATATCTATTAAATTGAGTTGATCTAGTATGTTCTTTAAGTCTACTGTTTCTTTGTTAATTTTTTTTCTTGAGGATCTATCTAGTGATGTTAGTGGGACATTGAAATCCCCTACTATTATAGTATTGCTGTTGATATCACCCTTTATATCTATCAAAGTCTGTTTTCTATATTTAAGTGCTCCTGTATTAGGTGCGTAGATATTTATAATGGTTATATCTTCCTGTTGGATTTCTCCCTTTATCATTATATAGTGGCCTTCTTTATCTCTTACTATAGCCTTTGTTTTAAAGTCCATTTTGTCTGATACAAGTATTACTACCCCAACTTTTTTTTCATTTCCATTTGCATGAAATGTTTTTTCCATCCTTTTACCTTCAGTCTATGTTCATCTTTTGATTTAAGATGTGTCTTTTGTAGACAGCATATGTATGGGTCCTGTTTTCTTATCCATGCAGCTACCCTATGTCTTTTGATTGGATCATTTAATCCATTTACATTTAAGCTTATTATTGATATGTAGTTGTGTATTGCCATTTTATTCTTTAAAGCTGTATTCCTCGTTTGCTATATTCTTTTCCCACTTTGATCTCTTTACAATAGGACCCTTAACATTTCCTGTAGCATTGGTTTGGTTGTAATGAATTTCTTGAGTTTTTTTTTTTTTGTCTGGGAAGCTTTTTATTTATCCCTCAATTTTAAATGATAACCTTGCTGGATAAAGTAGTCTTGGTTGTAGGTTCTTGTTCTGCATTACTTTGAATATTTCTTGCCATTCTCTTCTGGTCTCAAGTGTTTCTGTTGAGAAGTCGGATGTCATCCTTATGGGGTCTTCTTTGTAGGTGATAGCCTTTTTTCTCTAGCAGCTTTTAATATTTTCTCTTTTTCACTTAGCTTTGGTATTTTAATTATGATGTGTCTTGGTGTAGATTCTTCAGG
The DNA here is from genome assembly GCF_036850765.1 of Saccopteryx bilineata. Taxonomy (NCBI): domain Eukaryota; kingdom Metazoa; phylum Chordata; class Mammalia; order Chiroptera; family Emballonuridae; genus Saccopteryx; species Saccopteryx bilineata. Next base: position 81,767,723 of record NC_089491.1, on the reverse strand, counting down.
TTTCTCTTTAATGAAGTTCTCTGTGCTTCTTGAACTTGTGAGAGTTTTTCCTGCATTAATTTAGGGAAGTTTTCAGCTATGATATGATTGAACAAAGTCTCTATCCCTTGTTCTTTTTCTTCTTCTTTAGGAACCCCTATGATGTGGGTGTTATTTCTCTTCATGTTGTCACAGAGCTCTCTAAGAGTTTCCTCAGACTTTTTTAGTCTCTTTTCTTTTTTTTTGCTCTGCTTCCATGCCTTCGTTCAACTTATCCTCCAACTCGCTGATTCGATCCTTGGCTTCATCCATCCTGTTTTTAATTCCTTCCATTGTGGTCTTTATTTCTGATATTGTATTGTCATCTCCAACTGATTCTTTTTTAATATTTCAATGTCCTTTTTTATACTTGCTATTTCTTTATTTAGGTGTTTGTAATGACCATCCATTTTTGTTTTAATATCCTTAAGCCTCCTTACAATCTTATTTTAAACTCTGCATCTGGAAGTTTGGTTATTTCCATATCACTCAGTCCATTTCCTGGAGGTTTCTCTAGTGGTTTCATTTGGATTGCACTTCTCTGTCATCTCATTATGTCTGAGTGTTTGAGTGTATTGTTTGTAGAGCTGGTTGAGTCTAGGCTTGGTTTTGTCTGCCTCCAATTTTCAGTTGTGTTATTTCTAGCAGAGTTCCTGCTTTTCATGCACTGCCACAGAAACTCGGAAACATAAGCTCCCAATGACATGCAGCAGGACTTTATGCTGCCTTGGCAACTGCCTCCCTCAGAGCCCGGGTAGTGGTAACAACACCCCTCACTGTGGGTCTCTAAAAATATTCTTATCTACTTCTTCTCGCTTGGATATCTTCAATATTTCTCACTCTTTGGACATGGATTTCTAGTGACACATTCTAATTGGTTCCTTAGGTCGATTGGCTTTTTCCAGAGAAGCAGCTAACAAATGACGTCCATAATTGGTTCCATTTGGGCTTCGGCTCCCCAACCGAAGCGGGCAGGTGTAGGCTCTTTTTATTTTTAAAGTGAAATTTATTTAGAGTTCCACTAGAGCATAAAATCCATGAGGTCATTTTGTCTTGTTGTTCATGGTGTATCCCTAGAATTAGTTTTCTAATAGGCATTCAATTTATATTTGTTAAATGAATGAATGAATGAATGAATAAATAAATAAATAAATAGGTATGTAGTTGAGCTGAGAAGGATCATTGCCTTTCTAGCAGATATCAGAATTTGTTAGAGAAAGAAACTTATGTTAGGGAAACACTTATTAAGTCACCCAGGGAAGATGGGAACCAAGAGACAATTAATGGCTCTGTGTGAGTAATAAACCTGAATTTGATGGTGAGGAGATGGTTAGTAAATACAGAGGGGAGATAGAAGGATGGAGAGGCCAAGTAGCAGGTCTTGTCATGAACAGTCATAACTAATACTTATAAATTACAGGCTGTGTGGTACTAGTGGAAACTCCTTATCGCTACCTCCAATTCTCCAGTAAAAAATAGTCTATACATCTTTCTTATGTGTGAGATTGGAAAGGATATCAAGAGGGAAGGGCCAACACTAAGAAGGAAATAAAAACAGCAATAAAAATCTGTATGGCCCAGAAGTATGAGATAGAGGTGACTGGGACAAGGAAACTGTAAGAAGTTGAAGAAATCTTGAGGGGAGCTTGTATTTCATCCTGGGTGTAGAATGGGGATTTGGGTTAGACTTGTCTGGATATCAAAGGACAGATGATATCTGGGTCTGGAGGAAGCAGATGAGATGCTGGGGACAAGAAACCATCAGAGTTCATCCCTTCTACTGATCTAATCAACTGAGCTATCCTCAGCACCCAGGGCTGATATTCAAACCAATCAAGCCACTGGCTGCTAGAGAAGAAGAGAAAGAGAAGGGGGAAAGAAAGGGGAAGAGAAGCAGAGAGTTGCCTGTTATGTGTGCCCTGACCCGGGATTAAAACTGAGAAGTCCACATGCTGCGTTGATGCTCTATTCACTGAGCCAACCAGCCGGGGCTAAAATAATAATAATAAAAAAGAAATGGTATTTTCCTGTAAGGCAAAAATTCTCCCATATGGAACATTGTCCTGCAATGTTCCAAATGCAATTAATTCATTTATTGATCACCTGCCATGTGGCAGACGCTGTTCTAGGCTCTGGGAATGTGTGTTCAAAATGTGTGGCAGGAACCCTGAAAGACCTTGAGGCATCTAGTGCTTCACCTTGGGGTCTCCCCTGACTGCTAACTCTGGGCCCCTTTAGGGGCCAGAACCCCTTTATTTGTCAGAATGTTATTCTTCACCTACTACCAATAAACCTCAGAATAGTGCAGCCTTGGGGTGCTGGGGACTTGGAAGGGGGCCTGACCACACAGTGTGCTATCAGAGACCACAACTGTGGCCACACTGACCTTGAGAGGGAGTTCTCAATGGGATATGGACAAAAAGTTGCCATTTTTTTATTGTAAATTTTATGAGATCTGGACAAGTTTGAGGTGGGTGAAGGGTGGTAATAATGGTGATGGTGAAAATGACATTTGAAGCATAGTGAAAATACCTTTGTGGTTAAAGGTATTTTAATCTCCATTTAGAAATACTGTACCTTGATATTTGCCAAACTGGATCTGAAGAACACTTGAATTTCTATGGAAATTTTTTTTAAAGTTTCTGTTTTATGTAAAATTTTGACATGTCAATTAAATAAAATCAAACTAGCTTTCTTATAATTCAGAGGTTCTCAGTGCCTCAGCTATAATGATGTGCACTATGACCTCCCAGGAATGTAGACATTTTCAAACTCACTTGTGTGGGACCTTTAAATTTGAGGAGATTCGGTGTTCAGAATATAGGTTGTATAATATAGCTCTGATGTTTTAGGAAGTTTTGGGATGCTATGACATGGTTAATAATAGGGTGTGTCTCCTGAATTGTCTTAGAAAGAAGTGTGTGTCAGGTGCTTAGATGATGTGCAAAACAAGAAGACCCAGGCCTTTGTGGAATCTAGAAAACAGTTACTGAGGGCAGGCACTGGGTAACTTTTCCTCAGCTCTCTTATGATCACCAATAATCTGGGACAACTGATTCTCTGCCTTTGCCCAGAACCTACACAGTGGACAGCAGTGCCTGTCCAATCTTGGGCCAGAAGCCATATATATCCTTTCTGTTCTAATCCTCACATGACTGCTGAAAGGCTCAGGGGCACAGACAGTGCCTTTTTGTGGTTCTTCTGCTATAGCCTGTTGTAAGAGCAGGGACATGCTCTGGGACATTTGCAAGATGTTGCTTCTCTCGCTGGCCTATCATCAGGTTGTGAGCACCCCCATGCTTAGGTTGGGAGAATGAGCTGAGTCCTACACCTCCATGCTCACTGCTGGAGTGGCAAAAAGCGAACATATTCCCATCAAAAAGATGCTCTAACAATGTTGACTCCTGTTATCACCTTGAACTCAGAGATTTATGTTTTTTAGAACTGATAGGCCCTCGAAGGCCACTGAAACCGAAAGTTTGTAGAGATTAAGTCACTTGCCTTACCTTGGTTACTGTTCTCAAGATTAGGGAAAAAATTAAAACCAACCCTGAAGAGTAGAAAGAGACATGTGACAGGAGAAAAATGTACAAACTCCAGCTTGGATATGAAGGAGGGTGTGACAAGGGATGGGAGGGGGGGGATGGGTGAGAACATTTCAGCAAAGGGAGTCCATGTCCATTAAGGGGAACAGAAGCACAACATCCAGATGGTGGATCCTAAACAAATCTAGCTTGATGGTCGCCATTTTATACAGGGTGATGCCCAAGTAAAAATGAGAGAATGCCCAGGATAGGGCTTTGTAAATGGAAAATAGTCACTTTTTCAGTCTTACTCATTAGCTGATTACTTCTGGGCTGTGCTGAGTTAAAGGCCCTTTCCTGGTGGTGGCAGAGCTGCAGGGGCTCTGGCGTCAGTGGCCTGAAATGCTGCTATTAGGAAAGCCGAAAGACCCCAGTTGGTAAGTTCCTGAAAACTTACTTTTGTCCCAGCGAGGACCACTTTCCATTACTGAACACTATTTTTGACTCTATGTAAGTTATGTCCAACCTTCACAAACAGCCAGGGAGGTAGGTCTGATAAATTTCATTTTCCAGATGAGGAAACGGAGGTTGCCAGAAGTAACTGGTATGGCTCAGGTAGGAGATACTGCAATCAGGATTCCAACTGGGCTTGTCTGACCCCATGGGACCCTTCTTCTTTGGAAGGGTTGGTTTTATTTCCTAACTGATAATATTCTGAACAAGCTGGAAGCATGCTTGGTCAGAGAATTATGGTACTACAGGAATATTTCTTCTTTTCTTATGGAAATGTAATGTAAACAATGCTATGTTTTGCCCTGGCCGGTTTGCTCAGTGGTAGAGCATCGGCCTGGAGTGCAGGAGTCCTGGGCTTGATTCTCAGCCAGGGCACACAGGAGAAGCACCCATCTGCTTCTCCACCCCTCCCCACTCCTTCCTCTCTCTCTCTCTCTCTCTCTCTCTCTTTCCCTCCTGCAGCCAAGGCTCTACTGGAGCAAAGTTTGCCCGGACGCTGAGGATGGCTCTGTGGCCTCTGCCTCAGGCACTAGAATGGCTCTGATTGTGGCAGAGTGACGCCCCAAGATGGGCAGAGCATCGCCCCCTGTTGGGCATGCCGGGTGGATCCTGGTCGGGCGCATGCGGGAGTCTGTCTGACTCCATCCCTGTTTCCAGCTTCGGAAAAATACAAAAAACGAATACAAAAAACAATGCTGTGTTTTGTGTATGGGATGATTTTAAAAAATGATTTGGTGTTTTTCATGGTTTCCAAAATAACAGGTTTTACTTTACCAATAGAAAATAGTAAACTTTACATGAAAAAGAACACAATTAAGACAGTATTTTAATCCTGATCTATATCTTATAGGTTTCTAAAAATAAAACTGAGAATTGGTATCTAATTGTTTTAAGCCAAGAAGCCAAGCTCTCTGTTGGAACAAAAGATGTTCCCCCTATTCCCCTCAACCTCTAAATGTGATTAATTCCTTTTTAACTCTCTAAATAAGAAAGTTTTCTTTTGAGTGACTGGGGACTCTTTGGGATTATATAATTACCTGAGAAGATTAAATTCCAGTTAATGTCTCCAATGATATCCCAAATGGTAGGTATATGATTCATTCATCTTTCAAGGAACTTCTAGGGGCTTTTGCTTAACATCCACTCACCTCTCATCTTGTGGGGGTTGTCAGTATAAACATATTAAAATAAAAACTTTAGCCCTGGCTGGTTGGCTAAGTGGTAGAGCGTTGGCCTGTTGTGCAGGAGTCCCAGGTTCGATTCCCAGCCAGGGCACACAGGAGAAGCGCCCATCTGCTTCTCCACCCCTTCCCCTCTCCTTCCTCTCTGTCTCTCTCTTCCCCTCCCGCAGCCAGGGCTCCATTGGAGCAGGGTTGGCCTGGGCGCTGGGGATGGCTCCATGGCCTCTGCCTCAAGTGCAAGAATGGCCCTGGTTGCAACAGAGCAACACCCAAGATGGGCAGAGCATCGCCCCCTGGTGGGCATGCCAGGTGGATCCCGGTCAGGCACATGCGGGAGTCTGTCTGACTGCCTCCTCGTTTCCAACTTCAGAAAAATACAATAAATGAATAAATAAATAAATAAATAAATAAAATAAAAACTTTAAAAATTTTTGACTAATGAAAATTTAATACTTCCATAGTAGTGGTATTAATAACTATTTTCTCTGAGTCTGGGGTGGTTATTTTGTCAAAATAGAGTATTTGCATGTATTAGTCTTGTATTGCTGCTATAACAAATTATCACTAATTTAATGGCTTAAAATAGCACAAATTCATTATTTTACAGTTCTGGGGGTCAAAATTTAAAATGGGTTTCACTGGGATAAAATCACAGTGTTGGTAGGGATGTGATTCTTTCCGGAAACCCTAGGATAGAGCCTGTCCCTTGCCTTTTCCAGTTGTAAGAGGCTGCCTACATTGCTTGGTTTGCAGCTCCCTTCTCATCATTTATTTATTTATTTATTTCATTTTTCTGAAGCTGGAAACAGGGAGAGACAGTCAGACAGACTCCCGCATGCGCCCGACCGGGATCCACCCAGCACGCCCACCAGGGGTGACGCTCTGCCCACCAGGGGGCGATGCTCTGCCCATCCTGGGCGTCGCCATGTTGCGACCAGAGCCACTCTAGCGCCTGAGGCAGAGGCCACAGAGCCATCCCCAGCGCCCGGGCCATCTTTGCTCCAATGGAGCCTCGGCTGCGGGAGGGGAAGAGAGAGACAGAGAGGAAAGCGCATCGGAGGGGTGGAGAAGCAAATGGGCGCTTCTCCTGTGTGCCCTGGCCGGGAATCGAACCCGGGTCCTCCGCACGCTAGGCCGACGCTCTACCGCTGAGCCAACCGGCCAGGGCGCCCCCTTCTCATCTTTAAAGTCAGAAGCATTACATCTCTCTCACTCCTCTTTTACGGTCACATATCCCTCTGACTCTTTTCTGTCTCCTTATTCTACTTTAAAGGGTGGCTATATTAGGATACCCAGATAATCCAGGATAATCTTTCTATCTCAAGGTCCTTTACTTAATCACATTTTCAAAACCCCTTATGTCATGTAAGAGAATATATTCACAGGTTCTTGGAATTAGGACATGGGGCATCTTTGGGATGCCATTTGTGAGCCCATCACACTGTATGTATCTGTGTATCTGTGTGTGTGTGGTGGGGGAGGAGATTGGGGAGAGGGAAACTATGTTGGAAAAGTTTTAAGGCAAGAAAATCATTGATTTAGTCTCAACATTCAGCTTGCTCTTCCAAGTTAGGTCTTGAGGATCTCATTGAGATGACTCCTTCTTAATTACACATCCCTAGATGTTATGATCTGATGGCCCATGCCAGGGTCATAGAGAACACTTATTGTCTCTCTGTGGTTATGTAGATCCAAAGGGCCCCCTCACTTTTGAAAAAGTAGAGGCCCAGAGGAAAAGGGCCATCATTAATTGATGGTTTGCTATACGCCAGGTTATTTTCTTTATTTAATTGTCATAACAAACTGAGGAATTGGGTACTTTTGTCCTCATTTTACAGATGAAGTAAAGAAAGTCAATAATGTTATGTAAATGGGCCAAGTTAGAAAAGCCATTAAGGGGCAGAGCTAGGATTTAAACTCCATTCAGTCTGGTTTCAAATCAGCTCTCTTGCCACATTCATATATGTGTAGTTTCCCAGAGGCTGAGGTCACATTGCTGGTTTAAGTCAGGAGTCTAATCTCACCAGGGTTTTTGTGTGTGTTTCTGTATGAATGCACAGGCATGATAAGAAGGTTCAGACCACTGATATAGAGTAAGTCAACTGCAGAAGGAGAAAGCATACTGGGCTCTTCAATTTGGCTGACAACACTAAAGAGGTAGATTTTCATCTTAGGAACTTAACATTTTTTTAAAGTTAGGTGGGGGTTAAGAAAATTTTTTTAATCTTACCATGTATTTATTACTAATTATAATTAGGATCTCTGTACTGTGGGATAATGCTTCAACTAAGTGAGCCATCTGGCCAGGGCTGAAATTAGGATTAAATTAGTTTGGTCACGTAGATGGCAGGACAAGAGGCTTGGGAGAACTGGGCATCGGGGATAAGCAAAAATGATATACCTTAGAAAACCCACAACCAATTTTAAAACCAGGTTGATATTGCCTCAAACTTATACTAGCTGAAAGTGCTGAGTCCTCTGGGTAGGGCTTTATTATTATTATTTTTTCTTTTCAGTTTACTTCCTTCTGTTGGGAGAAATCATACACTCAAGGGACATGGCAGAAGCAAATAAAAATGAAAAGAACCATAAGCTTGTTTGGAATCATTAACTCCTTAGGTTGCTTCTGCTACCTAGATAAGGTAGAGGAGCCTTGCCCAGAAAACCCTTCCTCAGAAAGCCCTCAGTGAATGCACAGCTCTAGAAAAACTGGGCCCCGTCTCACCTTGGCGTGCTTGAATTTGGAAAACCACAGCATTTATAATGCTTGCTGGCAGACCCATAAGTGTGGGAAACGTGGAGAAGAGAATCCATGGGACAATCACTCCAAGAGGTGGGTGGGGAATGGGCAGCAGATATAACATAAAAAATGTATGCCTTAGGAGAAAAAAAAATTAAACACAGGCCCAGACACCTACTTCTTGGAATGCCTGGCAAAGGCTTGGCAGGACTCTCTGCCTTCACTGTGTTTGGGGCTCTTAAGCGTGTACAGGAGAGCAGAAGTTTAGCAAAAAGGACTCCTCAGAGCATTGCAGTGTTGACTGCAATACTATGTCTTACATTCAAAACAATTTTCCCAAGCCATTAGCCTTCAGTTTCCCGATACGTTTTCATTTTAATGTTAGCAAAACTTTTGAAGCTTGAGCTCAACTTCACAAACTGGAAGGACAGTGTGGTGAATTAAAGGTGGCCATTCTTCTTTGACCCTCTTTCTACTCCTTTTAACCTAAGTGGGCCCTGTGCCTGTTTAGACCAATAGGATACAGCAGAAGTGATATTGTGTCAGTTTCCAGATGTTAAGTTTCCCAAAGTTAAGCCACTAGCAGCTCCTACTTGTGATTTCTTAGGACCCAGCCACCTGCTGTGAGGAAGCCCAAGCAGCCCCTTAATGGGACTCACATGGAGAGGAACAGAGGTCTCTGGTTGATAGCCCCACCTGAGCATCCAGTCAATGGGCAGGACCAGCCTACCAGTCACGTGAATGAGCCATCTTAGGAGTGAATCTTCCAGCCTCAGAGGAGTTGCCTGGCTGATGCTATGGGTCAGATATGAGCTGTCTCCTCTGAGCTCTACCCAAATTCAAGATGCATTAGGAAAATAAAGGACTGTTGTTTTAAGCCACTGTTCAGAGGACTGTTTTAAGGAGTAGTTTCTTGTACAGAAATAGATAACTAGACCAAAAAAGATTCTGCTGTCCTGGCCAGGTATCTCAATTGGTGAGAGCATCATCCCGATTGATATTCCAAGATTGTGGGTTCAATCCCCAGTCAGTGCACATATAAGAATAAACCAATGAATGCATAAATAAGTAGAATGACAAATTGATATTTCTCTCCTTTTTTTCTCCCTAAAATCAATAAATTAAATTTAAAAAAAAAATATTGGTGCTAAATGAAGAATGGAAACTATACTCATTAATGCAAACCCTACAGCAGATATAAATAATCAGTCACCAAGCTTTTTTTACATCACTCAGCCCAGAAACCTTATTAGCAGTACTCTGAATAGTCATGGCATGAAAAAGGAAACTGTCACCACTGGATTAAGTGGTAAATGGTAAAGAGTGTGATATATATATATATATATATATGATATGCTAAACCCTGAAATTTGGGAGTGCTTTTGGTCCCATTCTAGTCAAGAGAGAGAAAGAGACACCCTTACCACCCCTCTCCCAGCCTCCCGTCCAGGAGCCTACTGGGAAGCTGATTGCATCATGAGACTGAAAGTCCTCACCTCTGCTTTCATGACTCCCTAGGTGGTGGTCAGTGCTATTGACTTAGTCAGGGGGCCCTTGGGGTCAAGGACAAATGCATTCACTATTCTCTTCCCTTCAGCCCCTGGGACAGTCTAATTGATATCTGATGGGTTGTACCCAAATGACTCCACTGCAAGTAATTGCCTGTATTTTTATCTGTTTTCTAAGGATAGTCCATCCCCATAGCACCTCACAGGGTGCCTGAAATGCTGTTGCTGCTGAACATATTTGTTGAATGAATGGTGGCCAAGGGATGGGGTCAACCTTTTTCATCTGCTCCTACCACCGAGCTCTTGGCACAAAGACTGACACACAATGGGTGCTAAATAAATGCTCATTAAATGATTCTGATGGCATTATTTCCAAAATAGTTGCTTGATGAACAAGTGGAGTCCTCCCTCCCTAAAAGATATCAAATCCAAACAGAAGCATAATAGAGCCAGAGCTCAAAGCAAAATTATTCACAAATTCCAAGTGCCTCAATCCATGGGTTTTAATGAAAGTCATTCTGCAGTTGAGAATGTTGTAGTAATTACAGGCAAGCTAATATCTCTGCCATATGGTTTGAAAGCAGGTCTCAATTCTGAACGCCACTATCAGCACTTTTATTTTCTGCTGCTGCTGCTTCTCAGCACCCCACCCCCTGCCTGTCTTTGTCATTTTTTTTTTTTGCTTTTATCCCTTTCTTTCAACCTCAAATTCCCTCTCTCCCATACAATTCTCCCTCATTTGTCTCCTCCTCATGCCCCAAGTCACATTTTTAAAGCCTTTGAAATGAAACCTCTAGTGGTTGAGAAGTAATTGCAATGCCAGAATGGGTCATGTCAGAGCATCGCCTGCACTGACCTACTTGCCAAGAAAGAGAACCAAGGATGTTCTGACCCCTTGTGAATTGACTGTGTCACCGCATCCCTCAAGTGTGGTTGCATGATTGAAGGAAACAGACTCCAATTAATCTCTCTGCTATTGAATCACCCTAGTGCAGGGGTTCTCAGCCCTGGTTGCACAGAGGATCACCTCCGGGGCTATTAAAAGAGTATTGGTGCCTGTGCCCCACCTCCTCAGAGATTAGATTCTCAATTAATTGTTTGGGATAGAGTCCAACATCATAGTCTATAAGCTTCTCTAGTTGATCCTAATATACTGCCAGGGTTGAGAATTATCCTCTAGAAACTTAGCTTTGGATAAATAGCTATGAGATCTAGTCTTTCCTATTTTGTCTTCCTGTTACACTTGGAAGTGAGATAAGACAAACAATTATTATCAGAGCAATGTTAAATTACAAGGCATCCACTTACCTAGATACAACTATTTAATAAAATGACTAACTTCTGTTTAGCTCAAAATACATTCACAAATGATACAATAAGGTCTTATAAAAACTCTGGGAAGTGGGCTGGGCTGGAGGTTATATCGTAAACATGTCTTCTCAGGTCCAGACTCTTTATACTGTATCAAATGGTTCCCTTTGCCCTTCTCTATGATACTTACGAGAGGAGTGGGGTTAAAGGCTAAGGGTTAAAACTTCCCTCTATCCTGCCCTAAAATGCTCACTATTGGGATAACTGCCTTGGGAAAGAGGAAAGTGAGTGCCTTGTCTTTAGGATGCCATTAGAAGGCCAAGAGCCTGGAGTCTTTCCTCAGCTAATTAGTTGATCAGATTAACTAATGATCCCATTGTTGGGTCAGAGTACCTTGAGGCAACAATGAAAGGGATTTCAGGAGCTCAGGAGAAGCACCAGCTGCCTAGGCAGGCAGAATAGAAGGCTGATGGAGTGAAGCCAGAAGGGGCTCAGAGTGAAAATTTGAAATGGGGATCCCATGCTTTTAGAGACATGTTTGCTGATTTAGGACTAGGTGCTGAAACGCAGCTAATGATATAGTAGAAGGAAATTACCACTTGGTAGTAAAAAACCAAAGCCTTTCAATTTACCTGAACCTGAGTTTTTGCTGTCTGCCTCCTGAGCCTCCATAGCTCTGCGAAATGAAGATAATGGCTCCTTCTAGGCCGTCTCATGATGTTCTGAGGATCAAGAGAGGTTATAGGTGTGTGTGCTTGGGAAAATCAGGGTGCTCTGCCCCTATTAGGCAGTTTTGGGAGAGAGTAGTGTGATGTAGCAGAAAGACCTGTGAACTACGTGTCAAAAGGCCTGGCATCCTGACCCACCTCCATGTCTGGTGTCATTAGACACCAGACAAAATGCTCAATTGCCTCCTTTTCTGTAAAATGAAATCATGACCGCAGCACCATCCCAGGAGATGCGAAATACTAACCAAGAAGCTTGTGAGAAAGTGCAATACAAACTATTAATTGCTGTATAAGTGTCAAGTAGCGTTAGGATTACAACCCATATGCCCTTCCAAACACACCTTTTTAATTGAATATTGCTTTATTTGTAGACTTTGAGCTCTTCAAAATGACCTTTATAATTTTATCATTGTTCATAGCAGTCTACTTTTATTTACAATGTGAATGCATTATCTTGTAGTGCTTGTGACTGGCTCCTCAATATCTCTTCCCTCCCAAATAATTTGCACACACTATTCATAGTAATTTCATTCTCTTTGCATTGTCTGGTCTAAAAATCTGCAGGTGATCCAAGTCTTGGTCACTGAAGCATGTGGCCAAGTTCTCTCAGGGGTCTGGACATCTTTGTCTTTGCTCTCAGGAGACAGAAGGGGGACGATTCCTTTCTACCTGTGGACTCTGTGATGCATGGCTAGAATGCCTGGGACAGCAGCAGTATCTTGTGTCCATGAGAGAAGCTGCTGCCTTATAGCATGACTGATTCCTAGAGCCAGCCTACCTCTAGACCGCTTGTATCCAAACAAATACAACACATTTCTTTTATGTTTGAGTCAGTTTGAGGTTTTTATAATTGCTGCAGCCAAAGGCATCTTAACTGATAGACCCTGTAATTTGACCAGTAATGTTATGTAAGTCTGATACTTACTTTTCTTTATTATTATTTTCTCTTTGTGAAAAATATCTTCCATTTTCCCTATTATGAAAATGATAATTGTTAATAATAGTAGACTTGGCAAAGATGGAAATATTTAATGAAGCAAATATAAATCATAAGGGCCTCCCACCTTGGAGGAAGGCACAGCTAACATGCTGGTCAATTTCTCCTTGGTGTTTGCTTTAATTTGATTTTACTGGTTTGAAAAAATTAAAGAGAAAAGGAAAAAATCCAAAATACAATTTTCTGGACATTTATCCTAGAAGGGATGTTGAAAAGGGGTAAGTATGGGGCAAATCTGGGAAACTTTGTTGGGATGAAATACTAAAGTATACATGAAGTTTGGGAAGAGAGAGTAGTGGGGAGAAAATTCTGAGAGACAAAAGATAACCTTCAAGATTTTCCCAAAGGTTGGCTGTGCCCCTCTCTCTGGCTTTCCTCGCCATGTTAAGGAAGAGGGTCCTTCCTTTTCCACTACCTTCTCCTTCCCTGGGGCCAACTCCTTGTCTGGAAAAGGTGAACACTGAAGCCACCTGGCGCCTTGCATATTTTGAGCAGCCCGCCCAGCTGCCTCTCAGTGGTCTCGTTAATGGAAACGAGGAGGTGAGAGCTGTGCTTTCCGGAATCAGGTCATGAATCTAGCACGATGCTCAGAGTTCAGAGAAAGGCAAGAGTTGCAAGATTTGGTTTATGGCAGAGGTTACAAACTGACAGCCTCTGAGCTGAGTGTGACCCATACATGCATTTTGTTAGGCTGCACAGGATTGAAAAACTGGGAGATTTTAGGTAAATGTGCAGATTTCACCTTCTTTTACTTGTTTTTAACTATGAAAATATGGCCATGTTGAACTTGCACTGCAACTTAGGGAGACAGTAGCTGGAGGTGACATGTGCGTGCATGCTCAGCACACTCACACGAGGTGTGCAGATACTCACATCCACCTGTTTTACTTATTTCCATGACCAGCCTGGTCCCTGTTGGAGGGAATGGAGTTTTCATTCTGTAAATCCTAGTCACCTCACTTGCCAGATTTGATCAACTTGTATTGGTTCCTGAAGGGCTTTGTTGTAAAAGATTCTGGGATTCATTAGAAAAGAGCCACTATTGATTGGTGATGTCTGCCATGGGCATCTGACCGGGGGCTCATTGTTACATGGAGTCTAAAGGTCAACCACTATACATAGTGAGAAGACCTGCAGAATTTCTTGTCAGGTAGAGAGTAGCTTTCAGAATGGTTTGGAAGAAACAGTAGGCCAGGCTGAATTCTAGTTTTAATTCTAGCATTATCGAGCCTGGGCAGGATGACTGATTATTCCAGTTTCCAATTTTTTCACCTGCAAGATGGGGTCAATGTTCCTTTCCCTACCTGCATCTCATCCTTGTGGTGGGAACAAAGTGTGGTGTTGTGCCTAGAAGGGCTGGGATAAGCACAAGTGTTGCTACTGTTCCCCTATATTGGTTTAACATCCTTCCTAACCTGACCAGGCAGTGGTGCAGTGGGTAGAACATGGGAAAACCCATGTTTGAAAACATGAGGTTGCCAGTTTGAGCGCTGGATCATCCGGCTTGAGCACGGGCTCATCAGCTTGAGCGCAAGGTTGCTGGTTTGAGCATGGGATCATAGACATGACCCCATGGTCGCTGGCTTGAGCCCAAAGGTCACTGGCTTGAGCAAGGGGTCACTTGCTCTGCTATAGCCCCTGGGTCAAGGCACATATGAAAAAGCAATCAGTGAACAAGCAATCAACAAACAACTAAGATGCCGCAATAAAGAATTAATGCTTCTCATCTCTCCCTTCCTGTCTGTCTGTCTCTATCTGTCCCTCTCTCTAACTCTCTCTGTCTCTGTCAAACAAATAAACAAACAAAACCAAACAAACATAACTTTAAAATCCTTCCTGAAATGTGCTCATTGTTTAGCAAAATTTGGCAGTGGGTCTCTTCCCAAGATAATTTGTAGATATAACTTTTCTTTATTTTAGTGTCTGAGTTGCTAAGGAAGTTATATAATACTCTTTTTCTTTTATTTGAACATGGGTCTGGTGGTAAGAATCTATATAGATCAGTCTATGTCTGTGTAAGGCCTATCTCCTGATTCCAAGAAGCCAGTGTGAGTAGCCAGCCCAGGTATTGTGACCTCCTCCTCTTCCTCATTTACTATTAGGTATATATTAATGATAATAATTATGAGAATAGCAGATACTGTCCGAGTGCTTAGTAGTAGTGAAGACATTTCAGATAGATTACCTCATTTAATCCTCATACGAAAACTACAAGGTATTCATTGTCCCCCTGATTACAGATAAGGAAACTGAGGCTCAGGGAATTTATCTAACCTGTCCATTGTTCATGGTTATAAAATGGCAGAGCTGTAATAATTATAATCACAGCTAATGTTTACTGAGCACATACTGTGTGCCTGGTATGTCATTTGATCTTTGAGGAAACCAGGTTAGGGAGATATCTAGTTATTCATGTTTTTATCCCTTAATGAACAAGCTGAGGCTCATAGAGGTTAATCAGTTTGCCCAAGGTGCAGCTTGTGTGACTCACAGGCAGGCGGGCTGACTCCAGGGCCACTGCGCCTTGTTGTCTTGGCCTCGCGCACAGGAATGTCAGGTCTAAGCCTGAGCCCCATGCACTGTGCTCCCTGCCTGTGCAGTCTGTGGCTGTATACTGAACAGCATCTAGGGGAAGAGGGAGGGAGACCAGAAGCAGGAGAACCATGAGCAGATCTCTGGAAGAAACGACTGTTCAGAGGATACTTTACTGTGTGCAAAGGCTCTGTAGGAGCTTTGCCATGTGGGTACCTCAGAAAAATAAATACCAGCAATACAGTTTCACAAGGATTGCTGTTGAGTAGTCATTTTGTTTCTGATAAGATGGGAAGTAAATTCTCAGAATTCTGCTTGTGAGGCAGAGTCAGTGAAATTCTCTTTCTTTCAGAGGGATTTTCTCTAACACCTATTATATAAGATGGAACATTCATTCCTGACCTGTAAGTTTTAAATTGTGGACTAGTGGGAGTGCCCAGAAGGATGCATTGCATTCAGCACTGGTCCCAGCTGCAGCCACCTCCCAAAAAACCAGCTGTATAGACTGTTCCCTTATATCTCAGGAGTCAGAAGCTGAGTCTTAGAGAGGTTGAGTTTGTCAAGAAGATACATCTAGGTGGTGTGAGAGCTGAGTCCAGCCTCCAGATTCTCTGACGTCCACTTTCCTGTCCTTTGCTTCCTACACATGTGGACAGACAGGTGGATCGGGGCATGTTTATTGAGGGCTCTCAATGTGCTGGCATCATTCAAGCACATTGTGTGTAATAACTCAATTCTCATGAGCATGTTGGGAGATACTATTATTCCCATTTTACAGATGAGGAAACTTAGGCTCACAGAGGTTGGGAAACTTTCCCAAGTTCACACAGTCAATGAGTTTGGCTTTAAGGCCATGCTCTTAACTGTTGTGCTATGTGGCCCCTTCGCTCTTTATGACAGTCCCACGAAATGGCTCTGAATATGGAAAACAGTTGATGGTGGGAAGTGTGGAGGTAGGTGGGGGAGGCAGGACTATGTGCTTAGAGTTTGCGATGAGGGTCTGCTGCTGCTAAAGTGAGATGACAGCACCATGGGGTTTGCTCAGCAAGAAAATGATCTGTAGATTCTCAACTTCTCTCACCCAGGGTATATATTCACAAAAATGCCTTGATTTTTATGCCACTGATGAAAAATATTTTTAATATTGAACACTGTGAAGATTTAATGAGATAATAAAGTCAGTTGAGGTACTTAGCTAAAGGTACTATTTAAGTTCAAGACATAAATTGTCTCAAATGTTGTTTTCCTGTGAAAGGAAACTCATTTTATGATAATGTAGCACACTGTGTAACAGCCATTTGGCACAAGAAAGCCCTGGAGATAGATGGGGGTCCTGGGGCTGCTCTCCCCTTTCAAAGGTGAGCTGGAGCAGATTCACTCAGCAGACTCAGCAGCTGTGTTTGGGGGTAGCAGCTAGAGCTGGGTGTGGGGTGACTGCAGGGACCCATCCTGGGTGCTCCTGCCAGGCCACCAGGTCTGTATGTGAATGGTGCGCTTGGTGTTGCAGACAGTATAATGGAGGCCCAGAGGCCAGGGCAGGCTGGAAATCAGATGGTGCTTCCTTCTTCCCAGTGTTCTTGAACTTTGCGATTGAATTTCTTCCTTTTTTTCCTGAGGGGGATCTGATCTGCACTCTGCCTACCTGTGGGTAACCCTTCCCGCCTGTCCATCTTCCTGTTAAATTCTATCAACACAAATGACTGAGATATATTTATTTTATTATTTCCTGAGCCCAACACATGTGCTGAATGGGTCATAAAATTCAAATGAACTTTCTCTTCCTGACTGAATTTTACATGTTTATTGGGTGTTTTGTTTTAAGAAAAGCCAACATGAGTAATTCCAAAATTGCAAAACCAGGTACTTAATGGGTGATTTATTTGTTTTATACAAGGAGCTATCTTTTGAGTTATTTTAAAGAGTATGTGTTCAGCTAGGTATGAAAATGATTTGTTTTACTAAAATTTGATAGTTGAGCATTTGGGTGCTCAGTAAGTATTTTGATGATGTCCTAACTCCAACTCTGACATAGGGCCAGGTATGTAATAAATGATCACAAAATACTTGCTGAATGAATGAATCATTCTCCAAGTGCCAGACCTATTTTTTCCAATTACTTACTGTACATATCTGTTTTGATATCTTGCAGCAACCTCAAAATTTACATAAACACATGATCTCATTTCGTTCCCTGAAATAGCATATCTCCTTCTCTGCGAGTGTATCCAGGGAGACTGGACAGCCTTTGTTTGAATTATGGCTTCCTTATTTACTAATCTGTGACTTTAGAATATCTACTAAAAACTTTCTTTGCCTCATTTTCCTCATTTGTAGCATGGGTCTAATAATCATGCTTCCTTTACAGGGTTGCGAGGACTCATTTAGAATGATTGGCATGGGTCTGGCACATAACTCACAGGATATGTCAACTATTATTATTTCCAGTTTTAGCTAAATATCTGGTTAGAAACTTTGTTACAAACTTTGTTGTCAATCTCACCTCCCTTCTGTTCCTCAGAGCTAATCTGAATTTATCTCCCCACTTTTGTCCACCCTAACATGCCAGAGTTCAAATGGTCCTTATTGCAAATCTTGATGCCCTTTCTCCTCCAACCCAACCTCTGAAGACCAGGATGTTCCTTAAACAGATTATCCCCTCCCCACTGCTTGGGAGTTCACCTTCCTTAGTACAGCAATCCTTGCCTTTGAGGAACTGCTTTCTGGTTCCAAACCCATCTTCAGACATTCCTTGCCTCTCCCAGTCTCTGAACTCTAGCTGCACTGGACTCCTTACTACTTCTGGGAAATATCACAGACTTCCAATCCTTTTGGCCTTTGTCACCTCTCTCTCTGAGACTCCCTTACCTTTCTTATTTCACCAGTATCACCTAGGTGTGGTTTTCCTTGATGCATGAGAGTCCTACAGAAATAATTGCTCCTGCACATATACCCCACACAACCTGATTCCTAATTCCATTAGCGCACCTATTACTTTGTGTTAAGTCCAGTTACTTGTTTATCTGACCCTCTCCACCTCCCTTATCTTCCCCATAGATACGAGATCCTCCAGGGAAGAAACCACAGACCATGACATCTTTATTCATTTTTGTGTTAGGCTGGGACCTTATCCGTGATGGCAGTTCAATAACATATTTTTTTTTTCTATTACAAAGTTAAAATATTCTCAAGGCAAAAAAATGATGCATCTCAACAGGGATAAGTGACTTAGCATGTGAAAGTCCTCTGCATCTCTGCCCCGGTGCTAACTCCTGCCAAGGTTCACCTACATCATCTCAGACGTTTGCTGTGCAAACACTGACACAAACAAATGTTTTAAAATGAAATGGGATAAATAATCATGATGACAGCCTATCAAAAACAGATTTTTTTATATAAGAGAGGTAAACTTGTACTGTTTAGATGGACTTTAAAGTAAATCACATTTCCCTATTAAAAGAAAATATATACTGATAGAAAGACTTGCTTCAATAAGAGCAATGGTGTAATGCTATAACACCTTCTATTTTTATAGGATGCCACCCATCATAATTTCTCCTTTTCACTTGAAAAAAAAATAGTAGGAATGTACAGAAAGATGGTGGGGATGTTAATTTCTCTTTTGAACCTAAGGGGAAAGTTCATGCTTCTACCAGACTTCCTTTGGCTTTGAAGGCAGAACGATTTTTCATTTGGAACCCAAGCAGATAGGAGGGCTGTGCACAGGCGCTTCGCAGAGGGGCCAGAAGGGTTGTCAGTGCGCAGGGCTGGGCCGGCCCTCTGGCTGGCCTGGGGGCGAGGGCCAGCTGGTCTCCTTTATCAGTCACTCTAGCTCTTACAGACTCCCTTTCTGACTGCTCCCTACTCTCTGCCATCTCCAGTGCTGAAATCATCTGATTCTTCGCTTGTTTTCACTTCCCTTAATTGTCTCCTTGGCGGCTTATAAAGACTCATTTTGGTGTCTGGCCCATAGCTGTTTCAAGGCACAGGTTTTAACCTGATAGTTTATTTTTTCTTTCCTACCCCCCCACCCCCGAGTCCATTGTTCTTCTAAATTACCTTGGCCGGACTGCAAGAGTCAGGGTGCTCCTAGGAGTTTTGGACCCTCTCAAAGGCACCGGTCCAACATTGCCCAGACTCCCTGGATTAACGGAAACCCTCAGCATGGGCTGGCTGGGACAGCAGTGGAACCTCATGATTGAGGTTAGCACTCTTTGAGGTCCCCTTTCCCGTTCCCCCTTCCTCACTGTCCCTCTCATCCACCTATAAGTACACCCAAGACATAATCTCTGAAAGAAAAGACTTTTCTGGCCTTGAATGTCACACTGGCCTGTGGCCAAGCCTGAGCCTGCCTCAAATGAACCCAGGAAGGGGGGCTACTGGAAGGCAGTCAACCTCCAGAGTGAAGTCATTAACCACCTGCCCTTGAACAAAACCATGTGCTCTGACTTTCTTTTCTTTCTTTCTTTCTTTTTTTTTTTTTAAATTTTTATTTAGACAATTAAATTTAACAGAATGACATTGGTCAACTAGAATACATAGATTTTGGGCAAATATCTCCACATCATTTGAACAGTCGATTATGTTGTATACCCATCATCCAAAGTCAAATCATCCTCCATCACCTTAATTTGTCCCCCCCATCCCCTCCCTCTCTTCCTTCTCTCTCCTTCCCCCTCTCTCCCTCCCCCTCATAACCACTGCTCTCCTATTTATGTCCATGAGTCTCAATTGTGTGCCTCACCTATGTATGGAATTATAGAGTTCCTAGCTTTTCCTTATTTACCATACTTATTTCACTCATTATAATGGTATCAAGGTCCATCCATGTTGTCATAAATGATACTATGTTATCGTTTCTTATGGCTGAATAATCCATTGTATATATGTACCACATCTTCTTTATCCAATTCTCTATTGAAGGGCAATTTGGTTGTTTCCATGTCTTGGCCACTGTGAATAATACTACAATAAACATGGAGGTACATGTGTCTTTATGTACCAATGTTTTCGAGTTTGGGGGGTAGATACCCAGCAGAGGGAATGCTGGGTCTTATGGTAGTTCTATTCTTAATCTTTTTAGGAACCACCATACTTTCTTCCATGGTGGTTGTACTAATTTACATTCCCACAAACAGTGAATGAGGGTTTCTTTTTCTCCACACTCTCTCCAACACTTGTTATTACCTGTCTTGTTGCTAATAGCTAATCTAACAGGTATGAGGTGGTATCTCATTGTAGTTTTGATTTGCATTTTTTCTAATAACTAGTGAAGATAAGCATCTTTTCATGTATCTATTGATTATTTATATTTACTCTTGGGAGAGGGTGTGTTCATGTTCTCTTTCCATTTTTTTATTGGACTGTTTGCATGTTTGCTGTTGAGTTTTGTGAGTTCTTTATATATTTTAAATATTAACCATTTCAGCCCTGGCCGGTTGGCTCAGCGGTAGAGCGTCGGCCTAGCGTGCGGAGGACCCGGGTTCGATTCCCGGCCAGGGCACACAGGAGAAGCGCACATTTGCTTCTCCACCCCCACCCCCCTCCTTCCTCTCTGTCTCTCTCTTCCCCTCCCGCAGCCAAGGCTCCATTGGAGCAAAGATGGCCCGGGCGCTGGGGATGGCTCTGTGGCCTCTGCCTCAGGCGCTAGAGTGGCTCTGGTCGCAACATGGCGACGCCCAGGATGGGCATAGCATCGCCCCCTGGTGGGCAGAGCGTCGCCCCATGGTGGGCATGCCGGGTGGATCCCGGTCGGGCGCATGCGGGAGTCTGTCTGACTGTCTCTTCCTGTTTCCAGCTTCAGAAAAATGGAAAAAAAAAAAAATTAACCATTTCAGTAGTACGAATGTTCATGTATATCCTCATGCCTCCTGACCATCCAGAGTATGATTGATTTGTTTTAAAAATGTGTAAGGCAACATTAAGAAAAGGCAAATGTATGTTCTTCTTATTTCCATAAATTGGTTATCAAACAAACATGATTTTAAGTTAATAAAACTGGAACTGGAACTAATTTTATTTTTTGAAAAAAACTCACTCCCAGGAGTCAGTGAGGATGAAAAAAACCCCTTATCTGAGCTGTTGTATGCAAATATTATCTCTCATTTAGTTGGCTGACTTTTTGCTTTGTTGTCAGTTTCTTTTGCCTGCAGAGGCTTCTTAGTTTGATATAGTCCCATTCCTTTATCTTTGCTTTTACTTCCTTTGCCTTTGGGGTCAAATTCATAAAATGTTCTCTATGGCCAAGGTCCATGAGTTTAGTAACTATGTTTTCTTCTATGTAATATATTGTTTCAAGTCTTATGTTTAGGTCTTTCATCCATTTTGAATTAATTTTTGTGCAAGGGGACAAACTATAGTCAAGTTTCATTCTTTTGCATGTGTCTTTCCAATTTTCACGGCACCATTTTTTAAAGGAGCTTTCTTTTCTCCATTGCATGTTTTTGGCTCCTTTATCAAAGATGATTTGGGCTCTCAATTCAATTCTATTGATCTGTGTGTCTATTTTTCTGCCAGTAACATGCTGTCTTTTTTTTATTTATTGTTATTTTTTTTTATTTTTCCGAAGCTGGAAATGGGGAGGCAGTCAGACAGACTCCCGCATGCGCCCGACCGGGATCCACCCGGCATGCCCACCAGGGGTCGATGTTCTGCCCCTCTGAGGCGTTGCTCTGTTGCATCCAGAGCCATTCTAGCGCCTGAGGCAGAGGCCACAGAGCCTTCCCCAGCCCCCGGGGCCATCTTTGCTCCAATGGAGCCTGGGCTGCAGGAGGGGGAGAGACAGAGAGGAAGGAGAGGGGGAGGGGTGGAGAAGCAGATGGGCGCTTCTCCTGTGTGCCCTGGCTGGGAATCAAACCCGGGACTCCTGCACGCCAGGCCGACGCTCTACCGCTGAGCCCACCAGCTAGGGCCTATGCTGTCTTGATTATTGTGGTTCTGTAGTATAATTTGAAGTCAGGTATTGTAGTGCCTCCAGCTTGGTTGTTTTATTTTTTCTTCTTCTCAGTATTACTTTTTTTTTTTTCTGAAGCTGGAAACGAGGAGAGACAGTTAGACAGACTCCTGCATGTGCCCGACCGGGATCCACCCGGCACGCCCACTAGGGGCAATGCTCTGCCCACCAGGGGGCGATGCTCTGCCCCTCCGGGGTGTCACTCTGTCGCAACCAGAGCCACTTTAGCGCCTGGGGCAGAGGCCAAGGAGCCATCCCCAGAGCCCGGGCCATCTTTGCTCCAATGGAGCCTTGGCTGTGGGAGGGGAAGAGAGAGACAGAGAGGAAGGAGGGGGGAGGGGTAGAGAAGCAAATGGGCACTTCTCCTATGTGCCCTGGCCGGGAATCAAACCCAGGTCCCCCGCACGCCAGGCCGACGCTCTACCGCTGAGCCAACTGGCCAGGGCTTCTTCTCAGTATTACTTTGGTTATTCAGGGTATTTTATGGTTCCATACAAACCTGATGATTTTTTGTTCCATTTTTAAAAAAAATGACATTGGAATTTTAATGGGAATTGCATTAAATTTGTATATTGCTTTGGGTAATATGGCCATTTTAACTATATATATATATATATATATATATATATATATATATTCTTCTTATCCAAGAATATGGGATATTTTTCCATTTCATTGTGTCTTTTTTTATTTCCTTTAATAATGCTTTGTAGTTTTCAGTATAAAGGTCTTTTACAATCTTTGTTATATTTATTCTTAGGTATTTTATTTTATTTTTTTGTTGCGACTATAAAAGGAATTATTTTTTTGAGTTTATTTTCTGAATTTTCATTGTTGGTGTATATGAAAACAATAGATTTTTGTATATTAATTTTATATCTTGCGACCTTACTGTATTGGTTTATTGTTTCTAATAGTCTTTATGTGGAATCTTTGGGGTTTTCTATATACAGAATCATCTGACTTTCTTTTCATTTAAAGGAAATGTCTTCCAAGACATTCTCTAGGCTAGTAATAAAACTCCAGGACATCTTGTTCATATACATAACAAAACTGAGAGACAATGTGTATGTTCATGTAAATTTGTGTGTGTGAACATGTTTACAACTCTGGCTAGTAAAACTGTCCTGGGTCAGTGGCCTCAGTAACTAATGGTGGCATTTATCATTTCTAAGCATATTTAAATATTACCATTCATGTATGTATGTATCCACAAACAGTATCATGTACTGTTTAGTATGCCATAATTTTATAGACAGCACACATTGTACATATCAAATATTTCATAAATGTAATCATAAAGAGGAGCCAGTATGTCAGCATTCTAACCAAGTGCTGTTCTGATGGGGACGGTCTCATGAAAGGGGATTATAATGTAGTCTCACTTGAAATGCAGCAGACACCAACCATGAGGGAATGAGGAGCTAAGTAATAATTTTTTAAAAATTGGGCAAAGGGAAAGTAAAAATGAAGGTAAGTGAAGGCTTATCAATACCAGGGAAGTGAAACACGTGGAGGGTGAGAGTGGAGACCTTTCTTCTGTCACCAAGGAGGTCTGTAAGAAACCACGGAAGCTTTTGCCGATTTGAAATTCCACCAGCTAAGAAAACACTGCCGGGTTATTGAAGAAAGGTCTTGGCACCTTAAGCACGGGAAATGAAACTTTTCATTTTGCACTGACTTGTAGATTTGTTATAGTCACCTCCCTCCCTCTTTCAAAGGCTGAAGAACAGGCTGGGATCAGAGATGTAATTTGCATATATTGCCTAGTTGACAGCAGCAGATCAACAGTGAAAGACTAATTAACTAAATGAAGGCAACAAAGAAACAAGGTTTTCGCAAATGACAAAGACATTCATGGAGCGATGTTTACTTCTACTTCAGCAAAATTCTGTTTTTAATTAGCATCAGGATGTTTTTGTTGGGGTCATTTGGGTGGAGGTTCTTTCCCTTGTCAAGTGTTGCATTCTAGAGTCAGGTCTGGTGAGGGGGAGAAGCCCCCACACACCGACCCTCTTCCCGGGATCTCCTCCCGTCTGCTTGCCCCTCATTGCAGAACCACCCTGGGCCTATGTCAGTCCAAGCCCTGTCCTAACTCCCTGGTTGTTTCAGACCCTAATCATTTTATATAACTCCGCTATTATCTGTGAAAGCAAGGAACCTGAATGCCAAAAGAATTTTTTTTAAAAAACTTGTACTCCCATTAAATCATCTGAGTTAAAAAGGAAGCTGCTCAGTTTGGTCCTGAGCCAGTCTGCCATTACCCCCCCCCCCCCACACACACACACACTTCACTCTAGACTTTTAAGCAGAAAGATACCGGAGTCAGATGCCACAGGGCTGGTTAGGAATGAAACTGAAATCAACAGAGGAGTCTTAGCTTTCAGAGGTTCCAAGTTCATTTACATCTTCCCTCCAACACTCAGCACTGTGCTTAGGGCGGGCTTGTTTAGGCCCCCTTTGTGTGCACTCCTGCAGCCCAGAGTTAAAATCATAGGGATTAAATTCTGCTCCGAGGAAGGCCCCTCCCAGGAAGGAAGAACAAGTATGTGAATTAAGTGATGGTGCTCTGCTCCCCTCCCTCATCTCCTCCCTCTTCTCCTTCTCTACTTCCTTGGAAAGGACAGTGCCCCAACTATGCACCAGGCCCCAGAGACAGGTATGAAGAACAGTAGGGGAGAGAAGAGGAAAAGAGGGAAAGGGATTTCTTGGCCAGAAGAGATCAAGTCCCCACCTCTCCTGAAATACTTCGCTCCAGTCTCTCTTCACAAACTTCCCTGGCAGCTATCATAGAACAGAATGACCCTTTCCTAACCCAGATGTGGGGGCAGTGGAAACACTTTGACACCTACTCCCCACTCAGCTGAGGTCAATCAGTTCAGCAAAAAACAGAAGGCAGAAAAATTCAAAGCATTTTCCTAGTGTAGATCTTTCTTTTAAGGTTAGAAAGCAAGCTGCTACTATTGAAACCTACTAGGTGTTGAGCATGGAACTAGTTTTTTGTTTTAGACACATTAATCCATGGAAGTCTCCATTTTAGACACAGTTCAGATAACTGATCAGGGAGAAATGAAGGGACTTTTTGCCCAAGGCCCATGATGGAGCCCAGGTCTCTTCCAAAGTTCAAGCTCTGTTACTCTCATGTGCCCCCTTCCAAATCTCTGGCTAACACTAATGCCCATGGGTCTGGGCAAGAGGGGTCCCTGCCCTGGGCTCAGAGCTTTAGAGGGACCAAGAAGCCATCCCTACCCAGGGCCCACCTTTCCCTATTGAGCCCCCTTACATTTAGATTATTGTGAACCAAAATTCCCAGAGAAGTGTAGAAATGGAGAGATTTAGAAAAAGAGAGACTTCATTCAGGTGAAACAATTTGCAAAACAGAATGGCAACCTCCAGTGGAAACTGAGTGTAGTTCACCGGGGAGTCTGACTTTTATAGAGAAAGTTTCTGCCCAGGTTCCCAACTGATCCAATTTTATGCAGATGACCTTTCCAAATTCATATAGTTCTGACTGGTCTGAATCATGCAGTCCTGATTGGTCAGTATCATGAATTCTGATGGGTCACTATAGAGCAGTTCTGAGTTGATATAAATGCAAATGAGGGTATAACTGTACAGTCTGATTGGATGGGGTAGGTCTCAATCCATTGGTTGAAAGACTCAGACTTTGTAAACAAGGAGATCATAGTGCAGAAACCTGAGAATTCAGTCTGAGGTTCTTCCTCCTATACTAAGTACTTGGGGAACCACCGTCAGCAAATAGCAGCTGTATGCTTACCTTTAATAAAATTTGGGCCCTCTGTTCACCATGGGGATTCCACCTCTGCTGGTAACTTCATTCTTGAGGTTCACATCAAATGAATAATCTCAGGGTCTACACTCTACTTGGAATACTCAGGTTCCTGGAACTCTCTGAACAAAGAACTCCAGCTAGGTTGCAAGATGTAGCAAATAAAAGTACAGTATGTCAGTTCAATTTGAATTGAAGATAAACAGCAATTGTTTAGTATGCATATGTCCCAAAATATTTAGAACATATTTAATGCTAAAAAAAATTATTCATTATTTATCTGAAATTCTAATTGAACTGGGATTCCTGTATGTCTTCTGGCAAACCTAGCCCCACCCAATTCCAGAACCTGGTGGCTTTTTCCAGATGACTATTTGAGTAGGATGTGCACAGACCTTGAACACTCATACTTGGGTGTCTGCAGGCATGTTAGCAAGGCATTTTCATTTGTGATTTTCATACATCAATTTTGTTCACAGAACATGACCCCTTTTATTTTCCTTACCTCTCACTTGATCTGGTAAAGTGGTAGGTGCTAAAACAAGCTACTTAATTCTAGTTTAAGAGAAATTTAAATGTTGAAGCAAATGGCTTGATGGGTTTCTCAGTCTATAAAATGAAAAGAAACAAAAAACTTCTGAGGTGAGGGTCAAAGTTTTTGGCTTTACTGTGTAATAAGGTGCCTGATCATGAATGAAATACTTCACCTCTCTTAAGTATTTTTTCCACTCATAACATATGAAACCTACCCCAGCCCCCTGGACTGGGTGTGAGGGTGAAATGAAATAACACATGAAAGTATTAAAGTTCTTGGCAGGTAAAGCCTCATGATGCAGTTGAGCCCATCTAGGCAGAAACAGAGCCTGGATGTTCCCTTGTTCAGTTCAGCTGGACTACCCACCCATTTCCAGCCTGGGGGCCCTTGGATTTTCTGTGAAGCCAATATGAAATGGCTACTGAGTCATGGAGCAGGGATGTCACCTTTATCCAAGCTCTCTGGAGCATTTTGGGTAAATGAACGCAGGGGCATCCTTTTAAAGAATCATCTGACTTTAGGTCTGCAACTCAAAATTATAACATGGAAACAATAAAACTACTTCTGTCTAAGGGTGAGGAGGACCCTGCCCACCAAATAGAGCTAAATCATTAATCAGAACAGAAGTCTGAATTATTCTCCTGAATTTTATTAAGACTGCTAAAATTAAGTCATACTAAGAATTATTAAACAAACAAACAAACAAACAAAATCTGACTCCTTTCCAGTGCCAGGTTAGTGGTCTTTCTTTATTACAAAAAGCAAAATATGGAAACAGAAACACAGACCATTCCCAACACACGGCACAACAATGTGCTCAGTGCTTGCCTAGTCTCCTCGAGAATTTTAATTCTTAATATTTCCTCCCTCCCTCCCTCCCTCCCTCCCTCCCTCCCTCCCTCCCTCCCTCCCTCCCTCCCTCCCTCCCTCCCCCCTTTTCTTCCTTTCTCCCTTCCTTCCTTCCTCCTGCCCTCCCTCTCTTCCTTCCAACAAATTTACTTCTATTCATCTGCTAGAAAGCCTCAGGAACAGCCTCAAGAGGAAGTTGGTATATTGTGATGCAGAAAATACAGACTGTAGTGTCAGAAAGACTTGGGTCACAACACCAACTCTGCCATTTTCTGGCTATGTAATCACAGGTAAGCTACTCAAACTTTTTGAGCCACAGCTTGTCTTTTTTTTTTTAATGTTTATTTTATTGATTCTAGAGAGAGAACAGGGAGAGAGAGAGAGGAAAAAAAGAGAGGGATAGGAACCTTGATCTGTTCCTGTATCTGCCTTGACTGGGGATTGAACCAGCAATCTCTGCACTTCTGGATGATGCTCAACCAACCAAGCTATCTGGCCAGGGCGTCAGTCTGTCTTTAACAGTGAGTTATACAACCTGCCTATACTTAGCACAGTGCCTGGCAGCTAGAAAGTGCTCATTAAATGGTAGCCCTTATTATTATTATTGAACATGATGCATAATATATATAAATGAGATTACACTTTGTGCTCAATAAAGCATAACAAATGAATGTAATGCTTTTTGAAAGGTTCTCTTTGCAAAAATTACAGTTTCACAAAAGCAGAAATCAGGCAAAGGAGTAAACTGAACATTTTCTCTTGTCCTGAGCCCCCAGCCCGGAGGGCTCCTTTGAGCCTCTGGTGTTTGCCATTCATTCTCCCGCTTTGCTGGACAGTGTGAGACACCTTGCTTTTGCTGGCTCACTCTGCTTGTCTGTCCCCACTGCCTCATCCTTCATTGATTGGATCACGTTTACCTGTAACTATCTCTGATTTCTTGCAAGACCAAACAGGTAGGCAGCAATAATTAAGAAATCACAGGCACATACCTTTCATATAGCATAAGCGCCCCACTGTCTGGTACTAGTGCCCCAACAAGCTTCCTGCTGCCGTCCACTGTGCAAACAGATCTGCCCACCGGTGGAAACAATTCTGCTGTTCATAGCTGGAGAAGCCTGATTTTGTGAAGCAGAAGTCTTTCAGTTATTCAGGATGCTAGTTTCTGAGTACACAATTATAAATTCAGCATTTCTTGGTCCTAAAGCTTGGACTTCATTGGTTTAGATCTGACCTGCTCAGTATGTCTCTCAAATGTGGCAGGAAATATGAACAAGAGAAGTGGACAGCCTGTTAACAGAGAATCAAACACAAAGGGAAATTTATCTTTGAAAAGTTTTGATTCCCAGCCTTTCACTTCTACAAATGGAGTAGCTCATTTTCAGGATGACCCCTTTCAAACCAACAGTGGCAGAAAGATTTTTGGAAATCAATAAACAGAAATTTATGTGTCCTGAAGATGTTTATTTCAGGTAAATTTCCCTCTCAATGCTTGCTCAAATAGTACCTATGCAGTGAAGGGATTCAAATAATTTAACAACCCGTTCTCTGCCCTAATGACTGTTTTAAGTATAAAAGATGATATACCAAAAGGTAGTTTATTATTTCATGCATTTAATACTTAAATAACAATAAAAGAGGTACATAAAACTAGATTCTGTTATAAGAAAGAGTTTTAAAATATTAATGAAAAACTTTTAAATAACCTGACAAAAACAATAAAACTGTTACTTAAGATATTTCTATATTGCTTCTTGATTGACATCCTCACTTGCAATTTTTTCTACCTATAGACGGAATGAACATTATTATGGACACTTAGAATATGCTGTTGCGCAGATGAATGTTAAAAAAAAAAGAGTAAGGAATGTAAATTTGTGATTTCCACATTGGGCGGCTGCCTAGGTGCCCACCTTAGAGAGAACTCTGATTACAAGTGCCATTTTAACAACTGGTTTGCCAAACTCAACAAAAAATTAGGTATTGGTTCTGCTGAACTCGTGCAAACTGGCTAAATCTCACCACTGTATCTTGTATTCTTTCTTGAATATTTAAAATTGAAGGTAGGCTGCCTGCCTGCCCACTGGGATGTCATGTGTTCCTATTTCAGATGAGAAATCAACCTCTGGCTGAGGTACAAACAATCCTCCATTAACATCCTCGATAGAAGTCATAGTTTTTGGAAACTATGACTTTAAGTAGAGCAAGGTATAACAAAGCCAATTTTACTGTAGACTAATTGAGATAAACCAGAGTTAAGTTCTTACAGCATATTTCTGGTCACAAAAACATCACTAAACTTCTAAATAAAAAGCCAAAACACTTCTAATATTAATCGGTGAAATAAATGAGTTGTACATATGTTGATTACAGATGAATAAAGACAAGTAAGATAGTTATTTCTAACCCACTTATTCCAGTTCAGGGTTGAGGACAGCTGGAGCCTCTCCAGGCAGCTCAGGACCAGGCAATAACCCACCTGGACAGGTAGCGCTCCAATGCCAGGCCCCCTGGCACTCGCCCACACTCACTCAGACCAGGACAGTTTAGACATGACATTTATAAACAATATGAAATCAAGTCTTTGGGATGTGGAAGGAAACCTGAGTATCCAGAGAAAGCCCACGCAGAGATGGGAGAACCAGCCAGCTCAGCTCCACACAGACAGTGACTTGATGGGAATTGATTGTTTTTTTTCATCAACAACTTTGAACAAAATGCTGTTATTCAAGAACCTGCTATACTAAGGATTCCATTTTCTCCTTGGAGGAATGATTTATTTAGCACAGGAAAGCATGTGGTTTACTTTAAGAAAGCACATCTTGACTGTTGGTGGTAAGATATTTATTTAACACTCACCACCTGTCTCTTTTACTAAGTTGAGTTTTAATGATATCTTTTAGAAAGTGATACCTACTTATTTCTCTTGGCTCATTCATTTGTTCATCCATTCAACAGCTATTTGTTGAGCATCTAATCTGAGATTTCTGGGTTGGACAATGGGATAAAACAAAAGGAAGATATCAGTCCCAGTGCTTGGAGAGACAACAGATAGGTGTAGGAGAGAATTATTGTTAAAAAAAATCACACAAAATCCAAATTTATACAGTGATGTATGCTTTGTTGCAAAAATAACAGCATAAAAGGAGCATATGATAAGGAACCTAGGATAGTAAGTGCCAGGAGATGTTGATAAAGTCATGAACTGGGTGATGTTATTATTATTGTACTCAGGCCCTTGTCCAATGCCTGGAACATTGTTAGTTAATTGTGTAAATGAAATAATCTTTTATGAGGCCCTTTTTGCTCAAAGTTTCTAATGTCAACAAGTAATGTGATGAACTGTGATGAAGAAGGAGAAACAAATGGAAAGAGAAAAGGGATAGCTTGTATTTCCCCAGGGATGAGTGCTCTAGTGGTTACAAGAGAGCAAGACAATGATAATGCCGCTCTATCACAACTCACCCCTATCACCTGCTCCCAGGCTTTACAGCTTTGCTAAATCAAAGCAGGCATTTTCCTCCATACTCCACAGATGTCCCTGTGGCCAGGGTGACTGACTGGTCCTGGCTGGTGGCTTTTAAAGCTTCTGGGAGAATCCATATGTCACAGTCACCGCAAGGCTTCCTTTTCCCTTTACCGTTGTCAGGCACCGCAAGGCTTCCCTTTCCCTTTACCGTTGTCAGGCACCGCAAGGCTTCCCTTTCCCTTTACCATTGTCAGGCAGCCCTCCTCCAAAGTGAGCAGGCTGAGCATCATCGTTATCTCTCCTGTTTCTGCTGGGGGCTCTCCTCCCTCCTACCTGCTTCGGGCTACACATGGAGTGGAACACACAGCCGGTTAGAGCCTGGGTGCCAGGGTGGATTGTGCCCACCTTGGGGTTATCACAATCTTTTCTTCTCTACTTCATCCCTTCCTGGGTCAGGGAGACTTGGGGTTCTCCCCTCCTTTCCTTTCAAGGCAATGGAGAGAGCTTCTGAAAAAATTGTCACTGTAAGTGCACACCCTTCAGCACAGCAGTCTCCCTTTGGCTTTAAGTTACCCTAGCCTCCGTGTTCTCCAGACTTCTATTGGTTTCCCTTTGGCTTTTTGTTTTTATTATTTTTGGTGCCTACTCTCTTATGTGGGAATTCATGCTCCACCATCACCTTTCCTACTATGAGTGTCTACATAAGTCAACTGAGTTTACTGTAGAAGTGGTTGACAGGTCTGTGACCCTCCCGTCAGAACCAGGCCTTGTACCTGAGAACAAGACCTGCACAAAAGCTTATTTCTTGCACAGGAGAAGAAAAGGAAACTTGAGAGATTTGACTTTGAGCCCTAATGTCTGATCCTTGGAAAACACCATTTAGACTCCCTTCTAGTTATTATGTCAATATAGGTCTGGATTCCATTTGTT
Source organism: Saccopteryx bilineata (assembly GCF_036850765.1). Classification (NCBI taxonomy): domain Eukaryota; kingdom Metazoa; phylum Chordata; class Mammalia; order Chiroptera; family Emballonuridae; genus Saccopteryx; species Saccopteryx bilineata. The sequence continues at coordinate 81,736,152 of NC_089491.1, read as the reverse complement.
TTCAAGTTATGTAATAAGGAAGCTCTTCCCCTCCTCTTCCCTTCCTCCTCTCCTCCTCCTCTCCTCCTCCTCCTCCTCCCCCCCTCCTCCCCTCCTCTCCTCCTCCTCCTCTTCCTCCTCCCCTCCTCCTCTCCTCCTCCTCCTCTTCCCCTCCTCCTCTCCTCCTCCTCCTCCTCCCCTCCTCCTCTCCTCCTGCCCTCCTCCTCCTCTTCTCCTCCTTCTCCTCCTCCTCTCCTCCTCTCCTCCTCCTCTCCTTCTCCTCCTCCTTCTCCTCCTCTCCTCCTCCTCCTCCCCTCCTCTCCTCCTGCCCTCCTCCTCCTCCTCTCCTCCTCTCCTCCTCCTGCCTCCTCCTCCTCCTCCTCTCCTCCTCCTCCTCTCCTCCTCCTTCTCTCCTCCTCCTCCTCCTCTCCTCCTCCTCCTCTCCTCCTTCTCCTCTCTTCCTGCCCTCCTCCTCCTCCTCTCCTCCTCCTCCTCTCCTTCTGCCCTCCTCCTCCTCCTCTCCTCCTTCTCCTCCTCCTCTCCTCCTCCTCCTTCTCCTCCCCTCCTCCTCTCCTCCTCCTCCTCCTCCTCTCCTCCTTCTCCTCCTCCTCTCCTCCTCCTCCTCTCCTCCTGCCCTCCTCCTCCCCTCCTCCTCTCCTCCTCCCCTCCTCCTCCTACTCTTCTCCTCTCCTCCCCTTCTTCTAATATTTACTCCCCTTTACTAATATTTTAAAATTAGTAAACTGAGAATATGCAAGTGAAGGATTGTGTAATTTCAAGGCTTCTACTCTTTCTTTGTGCTACAAGAGGTGTAGATATGGGGAAAACTATAACCTGTTTCATGGATGGCTTACCCCTTTGGGCTTTTTCATTTTTCAAAGGGAAGTAAGGATCCCTGTTCTGGAAGAAATAGGGTCCAAACTTAAATTCTAAGAAGCCAAACTAAAATAGGTTGTAGGAAGATGTGTGCGTGACCTTCCTGGGGGCAGCTATACCAGTAGAGAAGTGGGAAAACTTTAGGCAGCAATGTTAAGAGATCCAGTCTTCAGGCCAGAGCTCCGGTAATCATTGAACATAATTGGCTGCATAGACTGTTCTGGAATGCACCAGGCCATACTGATGGCTATGCATGGAAGGGTAGGAGGCAGTTTCTGTTACAGTGCATTACAGAACCACAGCTGCTTCATAGCACCGGTCACCTGCAACTCATTCTGCTCAGGCTTCTCTCTAGAAATGTGTGAGTTTGCCTAAGATTATGCTTTTAGTTCTCCATGAGACTTCAACTGAAGTGATTGAGCTGTCATTAAATATTCTTGTGGCTGGCTGGATATTAAAACACCAGGAAGATGATGAAATAAGTATGGACCATTTTGCCAGGTTAGTATTGCTTCATAAGCCCAAAGGAAAGTAAGGTTACACACCACCAAAGAACCCATAAACAAACCAAAGATTTTTACTGGCAAAGTGTAGTTAAAATATTTAATTGAATCCAGCAGCAAAATCAACATATCATATTCATATTTTAAAACAATTGTGTGTTATAGCATATATTTTCATATATATTTTTTCATATATTTTCAAGGCCATTCAGAATAAAAAGGGGCTTCTTATTAATGCTAAAAGGAAGTAACTGCTGATTTTGGATTTACAGAATGAACAATGCCATTACTCTATTAAAAAAGATTTGGAAATTTTGCTTTGATATTGAGTCAAGGAAGACAGGCTATTCAAGTAGGTCCTTACTACTAGGTCCTCTGCCAATCCCATTCATTCTGTTAACTCAAATCAGAACAAATACTCTAGTCCTAAATTATTTCCCTAATGTTAGTCAGAACCCACCTCACTGGCTAGATGTACCTATTTGCAAATGGTCAGGTTTTCCCGTAGGGGCTGTAAGACAGACACATGGTTGATAGAGATTATAAAGTTGCATAGGCCCGTGCAATATATAAACATGTATCTGTAATGTGTTTAAAATAAAGACAGATGGAAGAATGTGCCCAGTGGATGAGGAGACAGGAATATGTATGTGTGTTGTTGCAGGTCTTCATCAGCATTGCTTCAGTTCACGTCAGGTATGTATTATAACCTACAGAATATGCACACATACCCCTACTCCCCAAGGGAGCCCCAAAGAGAGGAAATTGCAGTAGGCACACAATTCATCTCTAGACACACACCTGCCAAATGTTGGCAGACTACTCCGGATCACAACCCACATGTTGTGAACCATGATTTTACCTCCCTGGGTAGCATGTGGTTTTGAAGGCAAAGGCTGTGAGTTTACGTTCCCAGATGCCATATGTATGCAGTTAGCGGACAACTATGGTCTCTTTATATGTACATGGCCACAAATCATTACAGATTGATGCTTGGCTGATGGACTTGATCTTCTGCAAATTCCCCATATGCTTCACTTTATTCCAAAATGAGTTGGAATAAAATATGCAGTATTTTGACAGAAAAATGGGAAGCCTCTATTTTTTGTAGAATGACGATATAGGAAGTTGCAATGGGTGCTGCAGGGATAGTCAAATTTTCCTTAATTTCCTCACATGTTCAAAAAGCAAAACAACCTGCAGTCAACATATAATGGCCACTGGGGATTCTCTGATCTGTTTCATTCTGATTCCTCCTTAGGCACTGGAGGAAAATGGTCATCTCCACACTGACAAACTGTGCGATTTTCAGTTTCTTTATTTCTTCTTTTTCATTCTCCTTTTGTTCTCCTCCCTCCATCTCATCTCCTACATCCCTCTCCTCCTTCTTATGTATGTGCACATTATTCTGCTCACTTCGTAACAGCTTTGAGACAGTAAACAAGAATAAATGCAATCAAACAGTAATCTCAGCACCATGGCAATTGAGAGCACAAGCTGACCATAAAGACCAATAGAGTTTATTATTACTGAGCCTCCATATAATATAGTTTTCCTATGAGTGTCCTTAGAATAAAGATCAAAAAAGGGAAACATATCTCATATAATGTTTTATTATCAAAGAGGTTGAAACAAATTGCTTCCTCTTATAGATATATCCACGCGGGTATATGTGGGGAGCTGAGTACAAGAGTTTGAAGATTTAAGGCCCCCATCTCTTGCTTATTTCCTCAGGAAATATTTTAAATAAACAGATAATTATAAAAAACATCAGCAACATCCATTGTATAGACTCACCTCCCAGCTTTAATAAAGCCTAATTTTTTCCAAATTTCTTCAACATATATAAAACAGTATTTCACATATAAGCAAAAATTCCTGCCTGCTACCCTGCACTTTCATTCCCCTCCATCTTCCTTAGGTGATTATGAATATAGGATTTATTATTCCCAGATACATTGTATGCATGCTCTTATTGGTAGACATTTACATCGTTTCTGTTTTCACCACAACAGAACAATGTGCAGTGTTGTACATATCTTCCTGTGCACATTTGCAAAATTCTCCCTAGAGCAGAAGTGTTCAAACTTTTAAAAATATATTTTACATTATAACCTGCAACCCATAGATAAACAAAAGTGTCTTGCCCTTCTGTTTCAGGTCAGGTTCCCAGCAACAGAGCGAGGGAAACCCTGTAAGGAAGTGAGGAAAGGGAGTGGGGAAGGAGCTAAGCAAAGTGCAGTTTCTGGGGAAGTCTAGCTGCAGTCTGACCCTTCAGGGAATTCTGGACTGTGAAGGGCACCACAGGTTTTTCCACTGAGGCAAGGGGGTCTGACTTTTATGCCCCTTATTTGTCAGTCATCGGCTGCTCGCCGCCTAGGGCAGTGGTGGTGGGCATGGGGTAAGCAGAGGTAACTTGCTGGGCATCTACAGTTGAAGTGGCTTGTTATCAGCCAATGGCAACTCTCTGGAAAAAAGTGCAGCTGTGAGTGGTTAGCAGCTAATTCAGCAGTTGAGGGTGAGTGTACCAGCGCCATGAAGGAGATCTGGGCAGGGCATCACTAGGATCGACTGCACCTTCCAACTGGTGATACATTCTGATATTTTTATCTCTTCTTCTCCTCCCCACTCACTCCCTCCTCTCCCTTCCTCTCCCCTTTGTTCCCCTCCCCCTTTCTTCTGTTCATTACCCATTAAATTGATTTCATTTTCATGACATAATGGAGATAAGATGGATTACTCAATAAATGGTGCTGTAATAATTGTCTATTTATGTACAGAGTAAAGCAGAATTATATCCGTAATCTACACACACACACACACACACATTCTTAGATAAACAAAATCTAAATGTATTGTGCCTTCCCTCTCCTCTCCTCCCCCTCCCTTTTGTTCATTTCCTGCTCAAATTGATTTTGTTATTGGGTAATGGGTCACAACCTGAAGTTTTAAAAACACTATTCTAGGACACATAGAAGGGGAATTGCTGAAGGATAAACATCTTCTACATTACTAGATACTGCCACATGGTTCCTCAAAGAAGTTTAATCAGTTCATTTGCCTGGCAATACATACTATGAGAGTTCTAGTTTTATCACCTCCATGTACATATTTGTCATTGTTTTCAGACCTTAATTTTTTCCAAATTTATGGTTGTGAAATGGATATCCCATTATGGTTGTAAATTGAATTTCTATGATTACTACTCAAATTGAGCAACTCATATGTATAGCTCAATAAGGTTTCCCTTTTGTAACTAGACTATTTATATTCATTGTCCTTTGTTTTTGTTGATTTTTAGGAGTTTTTATTTTTGTGTGTATATTTGTATATATATATCTTCATAAGTTATATAAGTGTTTAATCACTATATTGTCTACATAAAACTTATATTTTATACCTAATGTATACCTAGACTAATATTGAATATCAATAGTAATTAAAAATTTCTTAAAATTTAAATAAAAAATGCCATGGCTAGTTGGCTCAGTGGTAGAGCCTCAGCCTAGTGTGTGGATGTCCTGAGTTCAATTCTCAATCAGAGCACCAGGAGAAGCAACCATTTGCTTCTTCACCTCTCCCCCTCCCCTTCTCTCTCTCTCTCTCTCTCTCTCTTCTCTTCCTGCAGCCATGGCTTGATTGACTCGAGCACATAGGCTCTGGGTGCTGAGGCTGGTTCCATGGAGCCTCCAACTTAGGTGCTCACAATAGCTTGGTTATGAGCATGGTCCCAGAAGAGCAGAGCATCAGCCCCAGACAGAACTTGCCAGGTGGATTCTGGTCAAGGTGCATGCAAGAGTCTGTCTCCCTATCTCTCGTCCTTTCACTTGGAAAAGAAGAAGAAGAAAAAAAAATAAAAAATTTATATAAAATGGTAAACTACCACAAAAAAACCACCACTTAAACACATAGCTTTAAAAAAGAAGAAACAGGGGAAGAAAGTATGTAATACCACTGACAAAAACAACTGACAGAAACACAAAAGAGAAGAACCAAAGGAAACATAGAGCTACCAGAAAACAAAACATATACAAAATGGCCATAGAAAATTCTCAAGCATCAATACCCTAAATGTAAATGGGCTGAACTCACCAATTAAGAAGCACAGAGTAGCAGATTGGATCAAAGAGCAAAACCCAATCATATGCTCCCTTCAAAAGACACATCTAAGCTGCAAGGTCAAAAGTAGATTCAAAGTGAAAGGTTGGAAAACAATTCTCCAAGAAAATAATACTCAAAGAAAAGCTAGATACTCATATCTGACAATTCTGACTTCAAGACAACAAAGGTTACCAGAGTCAAAATGGACATTTCATAATGATAAAGTGGACATTGTAACAAGAAAATATAACACTTCTTATTATATATGCACTGGATCAGGGAGCACCAAAATATATAAGACATCTACTAATCTAAAAATAGAAACGGACAAAAAATGCAGTCATAGTTGGAGATCTCAACATACTATTGATGGCTTTAGGTAGATCATCCAACAGAAAATACAGAAAGAAATATTGGTTTTAAACAACACACTAGACCAGGGGTCTCAAACTCAACTCAGCATGTGGGCTGCAGAGCAAGATCACAGCCGTTCGGCGGGCCGCACTAGGTCTACAAAAGGCAACTGTTGCGCAACACTTTTCTCACTGCAGTTGAAAACAAAAAAAAAATCAGTACAACAAGCACAATCGTACATGCAGTTTACTCAGTGTCACAAAACAACCAGAAACTGTAGTTTGCATCACAACTGCTGTTAACTAAGCTAATATCTAGCTAGGATGCTAGAGAAATGAAAAATACAAGTAGGCCCCTAGGCTTACTTAATTTTATCCAAAATATTTTGAACTTCGTGGATTAGTCTTCGGGCCTCACAAAATTGTTTGGCGGGCCGCATGCGACCCGCGGGCCGCGAGTTTGAGACCCCTGCACTAGACCAAATGTACAAAATAGACATTTACAGGACATTTCATTCCAGAACATCAGATTAGACATTCTTTTCCACTGTGCATGGAACATCCTCAAGGATAGACCATATATTGGGCCATAAAACTAACATCAACAAATTCAGGAAGATTAAAATTATACCAAGGATATTTTTTGACCATAAAGTTTTGAAATTAGAATTCAACCACAGAAAGGAAGTTAAGAATCCCACAAAAATGTAGAAATAAACAACGTCCTTCTAAAAAATGACTAGGTCAAAGAAGAAATAAAAGCAGAGATCAAAAGAAATATATAGGCAAATGAGAATGACAATACGACATATCAAAATTTCTGGGCTGTAGCAAAAGCAGTAATAAGAGAGAAGTTTATGTCATTACAGGCTTATATCAAGAAATAAGAGATACCAAGTAAACATATTATCGTATCTTAAAGAACTACAAAAAGAACAAAGGCAACCCAAAGTAAGCAGAAGAAAGGAAATAGTAAAAATTAGAGCAGAACTATATGAAAGTAAACAAAAGAACTATAGAAAAAATTAATACAACAAAGAGCTTGTTCTTTGAAAAGACCAATTAAATTGACAAACCCCTGATTAGAATCACTTAGAAAAAAAGGGAAAAGACTCATATCAACAAATTCTGAAATAAAAAGAGGAGAAATTACCACAGACATCATAGATATACAAAGGATTACACTAGAATATTCTGAAAGATTATATGCCACCAAATTTAACAATCTAGAAGAAATGAATAATTTTTTAGAACTATACAATCTTTCTAAAGTAATTCACAAAGTGAAAAATCTAAATAGACATGTAAGCAGGGAGGAAATAAAAACAACTATCAAAAACCTCCCCCAAAATATCCTCTTTAAAACCAGATGGCTACACTAGTGAATTCTACCAAATATTCCAAGAAGATTTGGTACTTATTTTTCTCAGTCTCCCAAAAAATTGAAGAAGAAATATGCCCTAACACATTTTATAAGGCCAACATAACCATGATACCAAAACCTGGAAAGGACAACACAGTAAAAAGAAAACTACAGACCAATATGTCTAATGAATACTAGCAAATCAAATACAAGAAAACATTTAAAAAAACAATACATCATGATCAAGTGGGATTTATTCCAGGAGCACAAAAGTGATTCAACATGTGTAAATTGATCAGTATAATACACCACATCAACAAAACAAAGAACAAAAATCATTTGACTTTATCGATATGTGCAGAAAAAGCATTTGATAAGATATAACATCATTTATATTTAAAATAAAATGGGTACAGAAAGAAAGTACCTTGACATAATAAAGGCCATATATAAGTCATCAGCTAATATACTAAATGATCAAATGAAGACTTTTCCTCTAAAATCAGGAACAAGACAAGGCTGCCTACTCTCTCTACTCTTATTCAACTTCTGAAAGTTTTAGACAGAGCAATCAAGCAAGAGAAGCAAATAAAAGGCATCCGTATTGGGAAAGAAGAAGTAAAAATATCATTTTTTGCAGATGACATGATCCTGTATATAGAAAACTCCAAAGACTCTGCCAAAAAACTATTAGAAACAATAAACCAATACAGTAAAGTTGCAGGATACAAAATCGATATACAAAAGTCTATTGCTGCCTGACTGGGTGGTGGTGCAGTGGATAGAGTGTTGGACTAGGATGCGGAGGACCCAGGTTCGAGACCCTGAGGTTGCCAGCTTGAGCGTGGGCTCGTCTGGTTTGAGCAAGACTTGCCAGCTTGAGCCCAAGGTTCCTGGCTCTAGCAAGGGGTCACTCGGTCTGCTGTAGCCCCCTGGTCAAGGCACATATGAGAAATCAATCAATGAACAACTAAAGAGGGACAAGTAGATGGTGACAGAGAGTGATTTGACTTTTAGTGATGGGCACACAGCCAATCAACAGTTCAAAGGCTATAGAGATGTTCACCTGAAACTTATGTACTCTTATCGATCAATGTCACCCTATTAAATTTAATTTTATAAATAAAATAAAGTAAAATTTAAATAAAAAATTTAAAAAGATACCAAAAGTCAAGTCATGAAAAGGGGTAGGTATTTGGAACACACTTAACCAAAAAATAAAACATTAAAAAACAACTATATATATAGTGTAGGTATACAATAGGTATAAATACTAGTTTTAGGTATACAACATAGTGATTAGACATTTATATAACTTATGAAAAGATCACTTCAATAATTCTAGTAATCACCTGACTGTGGTATCTTTTGATGTACAGAGTTTTAAATTTTTATAAAGTCAAATTAAACTATATTTTTCTTTTGATTCTGTGCTTTTTGGGTATAATTATTATAAAATTCTTCTCTAGATTGGAGACATAAAAACATTTTATTTAATTTTTTTCTAAACAATTTTAAATTTATTTTTTATATTTATGACTTTTGGGTGTTTGTAGATTAGGGATTTATGTTTATTATATACATGAATAGCTGTTTATTGAATAATTCATCTTATCTCCAGAATTTGTAATACGCCAGTTTTCCCTGTATACAACATGTATGAATTTTCTTATATATACAAATCTGTTTTTAATTTGTGGTCTTATACCATTAATCTGTTTGTCTTTTCACCTGTACCAATAACACACTCTTCTAAATGCAATAGCTTTATGATAAATCGTGATATTTGATAGGGCTAAACTACCCATATTGTTCTCCAAAAATTTTTGAGATATTTTTGTCTTTTTTTTATTTCATATAAACTTTAAGACCAGATTTTTAAGTTTAATGAAAATTTCTGTTAGATTTTGATTGGAATTAAATTGATATATTAATTTGAGAAAACTGGATATCTTTATGTTATAGAATTTTTTGTGTTTGCTGTTTCATTTCTTTTTTCAGGGTTTATATTTCTTTTTATTGAGGTGAACAATTTAATTGTTTCTTTCATAGGGGTCTGTAAGTGGTAAATGCTCTTTGTGTGGTGATAAATGAGTGACTATACAGTTGAAAGATTGGGCATAAGTTGCAGGTTGACATTTATTTCCTGTTAACCCTGAAGGTATTATTGTTATTTTTTGGCTAAGGAAAAATCTGCTGTCTGAGAGCTTTATAAGTCTTCTCATTTTCCTCAATGTTATGCAGGTTCATTATAATGTGTCTACATGTGGATTTATTTTTATATACAGTGATACCTCGGTTTTCATCAATAATCTGTCCGAAAACAATTGGCGAAATCTGAAACCGACAAAAACCGAGGCAATTACTTCCATATGAATCAATGTAAATCCAATTATTGCACGCAGTAATCACTTTCATGTAATTGTAGTATTAGCACTCGCAACCAATAAAAAAAGCATAAAAACACTGGAAAGCAATGGAATTGTTTGGTTAGATGCACGGTGTGATGATCATACAACGAGAAACAACGCCACACTGAGCAGGAGAACGCATGAGCCGCCCTTTGTTTTCGCAAAATTAGCAGCAAGGTCATGCGGGCACACCAACAAAGTCCGAGGCAAATTTTTTGCAGAAAATTTGACAAAAACCAAAACCGACGATAACCAAAGTCAACAAAAACTGAGGCATTACTGTATTCAATTCAAGACTGGGGATGCACTTCCAATCTGAGGATTTACGTCTTTTCTCAATTTTAGAAAAGTCTTTATTGCGGTTTTAGATATTATTTTTTCTTCTTCATTCTGTTCCTTCCTAACTTACTATTTAATACCTTCTACTCTTTCTTCTAACATCTAACACCTCCTACTTTCTGTATTCAAAACAAGTCCTTTACCTCCTAACCCAAGTTAGCTTCTCTCAGGTTATTCTTCCTTTCAGATCTAATCCATGAACAATCCTGTTGGCTCTAATTTAAAAATAAACCCTAAAAGTGACCACTTTTCACCACCCTCACTGTCACTCTCCTATCCTAAGCCACCATTATCTTTCTCCTTTCTCTCTTGTCCTCCGTAGTCTATTCTTAGCATTTAAAATTTTAAATTGCATCCCTACTCCTGCTCTCCTTATCTTTCATTTTTCTACATGTTACTTACCACAATTAACTTTATGTAGATATAATTTTCTTCTTCTATTAATATTTTTACTGTTTCTCTTTCTCACTAGTATATAAGTTCTGGTTTAAAAAGAATAAGGCTGCTTAGAAAAATAAGGATTTTTGTCTATTTTGTTAACATTATATTCAGTACCTAGAATAGTCTCACACGTAGTAAGAATTCATTACGTATTTGTTAAATAAACACATATATAATATTTAAAATAAAATCTATCTTAGATTTACCGAGTCATAGGCATTTCTTTTGGGGCTAAAATTCATTCAGTTTAAATATTTTCCACTTCGGTGGATGAGAGCCGGAGAACTAAAATAAATGAGGAGAAATGTATCTCAAATAAAGAACGTGAAAATGTTTCAGAGAATCAGCATTCCACGCTGGATCTTAGCATTCATATGCTGTTTAAAGAAAGGGCATCATAACTGCATGCTAAGTTAGGAGATGGTGAGACATGGGAAGAAAAAGAAATAGAAAACTTTGTAACTAACTGCCCAAGTGAAAGCTACATAAACAAACCAACCAACCGTCTTTCTGGGCTTATGATAGAGGTGCTGGAAATCACAGGAGACTTTCCTGGAACATGTGTTGTGTAACAAATCCTGACAAATACATGGATCATCAAAGAGATTTCTATTTTATATACTGAGAAGCTTTATGATCCAGGAAGTGGTCAGGCCATCTGGGATCTCCTGCTTACCCATATGGAGCTCTGATTGAATATGTGAGAATAAGGGAAAGCTCAATTTTACTGAACATGAGCTGTTTGGAGTCAGCATGGGGGTGCATCAAAGGTGGTGGTGAAACAGAAGGTTCACTTTCCCACCAAGTCCTTTTTGAGGAGGACAGAGGGTAAGAACTCCTGACAAGAAAGGATAGAATGATTCCCATTTCTCCAGGTGATGATGTTATGGGATGCTGTCACTGACTTACAGAACAAAGCATTTTATTGGGATGAAATTAGTCAGAAATACATGGAAACAGCATGTCACCGGGAAAACAAATTATTTTTAACTATAGGAACCAGCATGTATTCTTCAGTAAAAGCAATAATAAAGTACATTTATATAGCATGTTACACTTTTTCAAAGCATATAAACCTCCTCATTTGATATTTCCAGCCTTCTGAGATAAGTAGGACAGTCCATTTAAAAGTAGGAACTGAGCCATAATTGTTTAACCACAGTTTCCTATCCTACCCTCCTCACCCAACTGGGATCTAGTATAGAGCTGGAGGCATAAAGAGATCTTAATCACTCGTTTTATATTAAATTTCATTTTACAGTTGAGATTGAGAGAAAATGTGAAGCTACCAGTTACCAAACATCACACAGCTGGTCATGGCAGGAGCAGATCTAGTAACTCTGAAGCCTTGTGCACTCAGTGTTCCATCACACGCCCTGCCAAATGCGCCAATGTCCAAAGACCACACAGATGCAGGAGTAGAAACTACAAGTGTTCTTGCCAAGGGTAATTGATCTTTTTGATGAAGAGCTACTGTTGATTTACTTAAAATTTAATAATCTACCAATGAAGTCACTATTAAGAATTGCTTAAATAAGCATAATTTGCCAATTAAGAGAAGCTTGGTACAGTCTATGTGTTAGCTAGAATATCCAAATTCATCTACCCCAAGAAATTGTATTAAAATGTCTAAGACTGGCCTAGCCTCAAGGAAGCAGTGCCAAAGAGCCCTAGGTGACTTATTCAAAAAGCTTCCCTCTTTTTTCCTCTTAAAGTTGGTATCCAGCTCTAGCACAGGCATAGGTCACAGACCTCATCTCAGGCTTCCAGTGTGCCTCTTAGATCTAAATGAAAATCACTGCATATAGTAAGCATCCAACCGCTAATAGGAGACTTTCTCTCAGTGCACTTCACCAGCAAGTGTATGCTGTCTTCTCTATACCCTCTGCCAGGCATGTTAACAACATCTCATGAAACCTTTCACTAATGGTAATATTCAGGGCTCACCCAATCCTACTGCATAAAAACATAGGAGTCTCTAAATTTACTTCCCTCTCTGTCTCCCTCATCCGTAAACTTACAACAGAGGTAATACCTGTCACTAACTCTTTTTCTTTCTCAATTCCATAACTTTTTTATTTTGTTAATGTGAATTAAGTGACTAGCACATGATCATTAGTATCTACCCATACACAAAATTATTTTCCTTGAGTCACAGATGATTCTGAGTCACCTTGGCTCCACTAAAACTGTCAATGATTAAGAGATGTTGCCACTTACCCACCACTTAATTACGTAATAAAATCTAGCACTCTTTGTATCTCCCCGCCCTTTCCTTTTTCTGTACTGATTTGGAGGGACCTATGCTTCACCATAATGCTATTGAGTGACTATGCACAGCTAAAGAGCTCAGTAGTGACTTTATCTTTCCATTAGGAATAAAGAAGAGACTGGCTCTGGACTAAGTATCTCAAAAAGTGAGAATTCTAGATTGACAAGTTGAGCCCCTTGCTTTATTTCAATGGCCAATTGATACTGAGAAATCTTTTCAATGAGAAGCCAATGACTGATAGGAGAGATATATTTAGAAAGTCATCAAATATTTTTTTAGGTTTCTACTTTGCCTCATTTGGAAGTGCTAGACTTAAAATATTGAGTTTTATTTATTTACTGAAATTTTACATATTTTACAAAAGGAATATGAAGTTGCTTGCCACAAAAGATGTATTAACTGATTAATAAAATAAATATATATAAAAAATAGGTCCCAGCCTTGTTTTACAAACTGGAGTAAATGTGTAGAAGAAACAGCCTGTCTGTGATGACAAGAAGTCAGAGTTACAGAAGCATGGCTGAGGTTTCTAGAGCCTCAAGGGGAAACTGTTAACTGAACAACAGCTCAAAGATTAGGTGATAAAAAAGCCAGAAGCTGGCCATGGCTAGAGGATATAGAGATCTGATTTTTGATGGTGGCAGTTTCTTTGTAAGGAGGTGCCTTGGAATGTAAAATTCCTGCTGCTGTGATCAAGATCTGGCTTTGAGTTCCCTAGTATTCAAAGAAAAGGGGCCATATGGTCAGTTATCTAGCTTTTGATAGCAAAATGGAGGAAGCCTAATAGATCCTCAAGATGATATATTTTTATTTCAGGAAAGAAAGCATCTCTTCTTCCAGTTATAAGATTAACAAGTTCTGGGACCTAATGTATAGTATGATGATTATAGCTAATAACATTATATACTTCAAAGTTGCTAAGAGATTAGATCTTAAATGTTCTTACCACATACACACAAAAAATGGTAATTATGCAGTGAGATAGAGGTTCTACTATTGGCAATGGTGGTAATCATTCTGTGATATATCAAATATATCAAAATATATCACAGCATATTAAATCAACATATACAATTAAACAATATTAGATGTCAATTATATCTCAATAAAACTGGAAAATAAAAAGAAAATGTCACTTCATTGTTGGCTTTGAAGAAGTAAGCTATTTTATTATATATGAGCGCCCATAGAAAGAGCTGCATGACAAGGAACATTGAGCATCCTCTCAGTGTTGAGATGTTTGAGAAACCAAAACATCTGGGGAACAATAATTTGAAACAGATACTCTCCAGGAAAAAGCAATCTGAAAACAACCCCAAGCTAACAGCCAGCAAGATGAGGACCTTAGTCCTACAACTGGACATAGACAAGTGTCAAAACCTGAGAGCTTAGAAGCAGATCTGTCCCCAGTGGAGCCTCTCATGAGACCTCAGCTATGGATGACAAGTAGATTGTAACCTAATGAGATTCTCTGGTAGAGTCAAGTTAAACTCTGCGCCCAAACCTCTGACCTACAGAAACTGCGAGATAATACATGTGTGTGTTGATTCAAGCTGTTAAATGTGTGTTACTTTGTCACATAGCATAGAAAACTAATACAGCTGGGCATTCAAAGACCTGGGTGCCTATTCTTGAGCCAATCCTGTATGAACTTTATGAACTTGAATATGTTACTGTATCATATGCAGCATCAGAACTAGAACCTCATAGGATGTTAGAACTCCTATGGGAGTGTAAGGTAACAATCTTACAACAGTTCCTCCTGTTATGTTTTTCTACTGATCCATAAAATCCAAGTCTAAAAATTCCTAAATATGGAGTACAGATTTTCTGGAGTGGTTTCCAATGCTCCCAATACAAGCTTGAGTGTGTAAGTGTGTGTGTGTAAGTCAGAATTCATGGAAATTTTAATGTGACAACCAACAGGAACAAATGAATGGATTGATTTGGAGATTTATGTTTTAGTGATGGTGGCCTACAGTGACTTCCTTGTTTAGAATTAGTTTTCTCCTGAGTACCATTTGGAAACTCAAGGCTTGACATTATAAGAACCTCCTTCCTACAGGTACTCCTCTGTTGGAGAGCTAGGAAAATGGTGACCTCAACCCACAGGTCATACTCAGAGAAGGCTAATTGCTTGCCTAAAGCCACATAACATTATATTAGGGAATTAATCTGTTGTCTTTGAGATCATTTAAAAAAATTGGATATAATTGATTTAACAAAATACTTGGAAGATGCAAAATAGGAGGTGATGAAAGTTCCAGATGAAGATAGAAAAGCAATACAAAAGCAGACTGAGATCAGGAATGTAGGCAGGAAACAATCAGATGTGGTTCAGATTGGAGAAAGAGAAACCAAAACATCTGGGGAACAATAATTTGAAACAGATACTCTCCAGGAAAAAGCAATCTGAAAAGCAGTAGTATGATGAGAGACCTGGCTAATGCTATTAAGACAAATGGGGTCTCTAATGCTTGTATAGTGACCAAAACGAGCCACATTGGGTTGGAGGCCACAGTTACAGAGGGTCAAGGGATACGAAAGAAAGATGTAATTCTGCAGGTCTGTGTCTCAAGCCATGCTCTTCCAGTCCTTCCTGGATGAATCCTCTTAGCACTCAAGGCAGCTGAAGCCCCTGGGCCAGTTCCCCAGGCATTAACTAATCTCTCCCCACTCCTCCTATGTGCATTCAAATATTATCATGGTTCTCTGTGTCATACATTTAAAATGGCTTTTAAATGTGCACATACAATTTTAAAAAGGCCTAGAAGACCACCCTTACTCTGCCAGTTCTTCCTAAATACTATATCAATAAAAACATTTATATCAAAGTGTTGTGCACATATTGAAAAGAGCACAAACACTAGGTTTCCAGTTTGATGGATTATTTAAACTGAACAGAACTGTGTAACTAGCACCCAGAGTGAGATGTGAAACATCACCAGAACTCCAGGATCACTTTCTTGCCATCCTGTACAGAACCTCCTTCTGATCACTACTCACCCCTTAATAGCATAGATGAATTTTTAACTGAACTTGAACTTGCAATTTTTATGTCTGTCTTCTTTAGCTCGAAGTTACGTTTGTGAGTTTCTTTTTCTTTTATTTATTTATATATATTTTTAGCAAGATGGAGAGAGAGAAAGGGAGAGAGGAACAGACAGGAATAGACAGGAAGGGAGAGAGATGAGAAGCATCAACTTATTGTTCATTGAGTGTTTTCTCATATGTGCCTTGATGGGGGGGGGTGTCCAGCTGAGCCAGAGATCCCTTGCTCAAGCCAACGACCTTGGGCTCAGGCCAGTTGGGCTTCAAGCCAGTGGCCTTTGGGCTCAAGCCAACAACCATGAGGTCATGTCTATGATTCCATGCTCAAGCCAGCAAACTCAGGATTTTGAACATGGGTCCTCAGTGTCCCAGGCCAGTGCTCTATTCACTGCACCATCACCTGGTCAAGCTGTATATGAGTTTCTTGTATGTTGTTTCATGAAGTTATATGTTTTCATTTTCATCATTGTATTGTATCCCATTGTGTGAATATATTTATTCATTCTATTGGTGATGAACATTGGATTGTTGTAGTTTGGGTCTATCATGAACATTTTTGTTTGTATATGTACACAGCTGCTTTTGTCTTTTAAAAGTCTTCTGAGATAACCTTCTCTAAATTGTTATATATGCCTGAAACTCCCATGAGCTCAAGATACATTTAATTATTTTTTCCCCCTCTGTGTTTCTTTGGGAAAGACAGAAATGACTAATTATGGTTATTAACTATTATTCTCAACCAAGTCATACCAAGATCTTTGTGTACTTTTCCCAGAAACATGATTACAAGCAAAATATATAATGTGTACAAATGTTCTGTGAGAAACCTTTGTTCAAAAATTGAGCCAACTTTCTGCTCTATGGTACTACTATAAAAATAAACAGAGGATATCTGTCCATTGAACCTATCACAGAGGAGGCATTGGATGCCAACACTGCCCAGGGGAGGCAATGGAAAGGGTCAGAGACAAGGGTTTTTACCTGGATTGTCTTTTGAGAACCCCATAAGGAACCTCTGTTTACCCCCAATTTGTATTCAGATATTATCATTGTCTGTGTATGCCATAAAATATACAAGGAAGGCTCTTTTAACACAAACACTTGATAATTATCCCTTCTCTGATAAAGACACTAGAGCTTTAATACCTAATGGAAGCCAAAATTTGTATAGGACAAGCATCATAAATACTTTCCTTCCCATTTCTCACTTTAGAAGAAATATATTCTCCAAGAAAGGCATCTTGGTTTCCTCTTTGAGAGAAGAGATAGTGAAAGAAACCAAAATAAAGTTCGATCTCTGACAGATTATCCTGTTTTTCTAGTACTGACATTTCCCTCATAGCACATATTTTCCTGAGGCAAACTGGATACAATATGATACATTATTTAGGAAACACATTTTGCAGTAGACTGAATGCCCAAGGCACCACTGATATCAGGAAGTAGCACTGCAAAAGGAAAAAAGGAGTCTTGTTTTGTTTGAATGGCTTTGTGATTTATCATTAAAAAATGGTTCTATCAATTAAGGGGATTTTCCCTTCCCTGTGAGAAACAGAAATGGATACAGGCTAACTTGAACAACAGCAACGAAAAGACTTATTGGGAGGATATTGAGAACATCACTGATTTGAAGTATGGCTGAACAATAAGACTTGAAGACCAGAAAGCATGAAGAACTTGCATGCTTTCTGACCAGGAAGAAGCACCCACCCATTAGTGCTCATTTCCTGGGCCAGGCCACATGGTTGGAGTAGGAGTGGGATGAGGCAAACCTTAGAGGCTCAGCCCAGGTCATGAGCTCTCTACCTCAGGGGCAGGTCTGTTACCAGACAAGAGTCAGAAGAGGTGCTGGCAGACAAAAGCAATAGCCTAGCACTACAAGGGTGACAGCTGAAGTCATCAGCTTACTAATGGAAATAGTACAAGAAAAAAGGAAAAGTGGTCCGATAAAGGTGATAATGTTGGTAAGTGTGTATAAGAAGTCCTGGACTAATGACAGTACTGGAAGATATAGGAAAAGACTTTACTTAAATATATACCATAATCAAAGTCTAGATTTGCTTTATCTGTTCAATTTTTATAGCTTTACATTTATTTTCTATTTAAAATTATTATTAAACTTCCTATAAGAAAGTAGCTTGTTACTGTGAGTCTTCCCATTGAAAGAATTGTTTTTTGTAACATAGTTTTCAATAATATGAAGTTTCTTAGGAAGGTAACTATTAAAGTATTTTTCTTTTTTACCGTATGGTCAATAAGATTGATAAAATTTCTGCTTTTTTGTAAATATTTATATCTTCTCCTTACATTCATATTTTCTCTATATAAACATTTATTTATAAAGAGTTATAAATATATGTATTTGTACACATTTTATACATACACATAGCCTTTGACATTATTGATCTATCTAAAAAAGAGGGATTTTTTTTCATTTACAAATTCTATTTTATTTCTGTCACTTTTTTCTGATACTTCACAGATTTCCCCTTTGTACATTTGGATGCAATGACTTTTTTTTTTTTTTGTATTTTTCTGAAGCTGGAAACAGGGAGGCAGTCAGACAGACTCCCGCATGCGCCCTACCGGGATCCACCTGGCATGCCCACCAGGGGGCGATGCTCTGCCCATCTTGGGGCGTTGCTCTGCCACAATCAGAGCCATTCTAGCGCCTGAGGCAGAGGCCACAGAGCCATCCTCAGTGCCCGGGCAAACTTTGCTCCAGTGGAGCCTTGGCTATGGGAGGGGAAGAGAGAGACAGAGAGGAAGGAGAGGGGGAGGGGTGGAGAAGCAGATGGGTGCTTCTCCTGTGTGCCCTGGCTGGGAATCAAACCCAGGACTCCTGCATGCCAGGCCGACGCTCAACCACTGAGCCAACCGGCCAGGGCCTGCAATGACTTTTTGATATATGAAATTTGTTAACTTATATCTTTATTATTAGTTAAACCACTTGTTAACATGAACTTATACTTTGTCTCATGTTTATTGCTTTGAATTTTCTTATATCAGTATTGTAACACCTGTATTTTTGGGAAGAGTGAATATATTTAATATTTTTGTATCTTTCTGATTTAGATTTATCACTTTAATGTGGTTTCTTTTGAGAGAAACAAGAAGCATCACCTCCTAGTTGCATCACTTTAGTTGTTCATTGATTGCTTCCCTAGATTGATCACTGTTAATAAATTATCATTGAATTTTGAAAATTTAATTTTAAATTCTTTGCATTTTAACTGGAAAGGTTAACCCATTTATTGATATAACTATTTTGATTTTACTTCTAATATCTTTGTTGTTTCTAGTTTCTCTCTCCATACAGACTGTATATACTACTTTTATCTTCTACAGTGTTCTAGAAGGTTTATTTTCTATTTTAATTTTACTTTTTTAAGTAAAAATTGTTCTTTGCTCAATATCCCTTTAAATAATAAACATCAAAAATAAATATGAATGTTCTGAGACTCCTTATCTAAAACAAAGAATTTAATCATCATACTATTATGCTTCTTTCTTATTTCCAAATTTTTAAAAATATAATATGGGGATTTAGCACTAGGTTATTATTATTTTATTATTACTATAAGAATTATTTTTATATTATATATCTAATCTTTTAAGAATAATTATGGTGGCATTTGCTTTTGTAACCATATTTAGTATAATTATTTAGATGGCCATCCATGTCTAACTGGTTTCAATACTTAATCTGAGTCTCTTAGTTTGTAAGTAATATGTATTATTATTATTATTATTTTTGTATTTTTCTGAAGCTGGAAATGGGAAGAGACAGTCAGACAGACTCCCGCATGCGCCCGACCGGCATCCACCCGGCACGCCCACCAGGGGCAACACTCTGCCCACCAGGGGGCGATGCTCTGCCCCTCTGGGGCGTCGCCCCGCCGTGACCAGAGCCACTCCAGCGCCTGGGCCAGAGGCCAAGGAGCCATCCCCAGCGCCCGGGCCATCTTTGCTCCAATGGAGCCTTGGCTGCGGGAGGGGAAGAGAGAGACAGAGAGGAAGGAGGGGGTGGGGGGTGGAGAAGCAAATGGGCGCTTCTCCTATGTGCCCTGGCCGGGAATCGAACCGGGGTCCCCCGCACACCAGGCCGACGCTCCACCACTGAGCCAACCGGCCAGGGCCTGTATTATTATTTTTTAAATGTTTATTTTATTGATTTGAGAGAGACAGAGAAAGAGAGACAAGAACATCAATCTGTTTCTGTATATGCCCTGACCGGGGATCGAACTGGCAACCTCTGTGCTTTAGGGGGATGCTCCAACCAACACAGCTATCCAGCCAGGGCAACATGTATTGTTTTTATAATCACATAATTAACAGATATTTTTAGAAGATATAAAAGGCAAGTGCTAATATAATGAAGATAAAAAATGTTTGTTAGAGCTTCGTACACAGTGTTCCTGCCTTTAGCTCTGGCAGCTGTTTCTGAGGGATGTTCTAGAAGCAAGTATATGTTTAGTGGCCATAATACAGGAACTTTTCCCTTCTTTCTAATACCCAAATCAAGCTTCTCTTCATAAAACTGAATGTTCTGCCTGTTCTGGAACACAATCTAGACCCAGTGGCTTTGTGTTAATTGTTTTGATTAAGGTAAAATCAAAGAATCCAGCAACAGCCATGTGGCTGTGTTAATAATCTTATTCAGCTTTCTTTCCCTCTCATTACCTAGAAGCCCTTTACCTGACACCCTGCAGGTGCACAAGACCTTCTGCTTGGTGGTTTCATCCATCTTTTCTTTTCTTCTTTAACTGCTATTTAGCCAAATGTTTGTCTTTTGTCACTGCTTTCTATCACCTGACAGATTTTTAAAAGAGCCATTTGTTTACTGTCATAAATTACTTTTCTGGTTGCCAGAACTTGCTTTACATTTTGTATGTGATCTTAGTGTGGCCCTAACCACAGGAGGCCACCTGCCTCTCTGCCATCTTCCCAGCTACTGGGTCTGAGTAGGTATATGGGGTTAAACTTGTCCCTAAGAAAAAACCACATCAGGCATTTTCTTCTTTTACGCTCTGGTGGTTTTTTTCATCCTACCTGAATGTAAACTTCAGCGTACTTGGTTCTTGGAATTCAGGAAGAAATAACACTTGCTATAAACCTCTGACAATGA
Source organism: Saccopteryx bilineata (assembly GCF_036850765.1). Lineage (NCBI taxonomy): Eukaryota > Metazoa > Chordata > Mammalia > Chiroptera > Emballonuridae > Saccopteryx > Saccopteryx bilineata. The sequence goes on along the minus strand of NC_089491.1, from coordinate 81,715,335 downwards.
ACTGCTCACAAGACCCCTAAATTAAGCTGTCTGCAAATTTAAAAAAGTGTTTCAAAGTTCTAAGTACTTTCTTTCATTTGAGGTATTAAGATACTCCTCTGAAAGGCCCTCTGCAAAGGTCAAGGGTGTCATTTTAGTTATTTTATATTTTAAACATGCTTAAACCAAATGTATACCTTTGAAAGTCTTTCTTATTTCTTATGAAGCAACAATCTTGATGTGGTTTCTATTGATCCTTTTTCTACCGTGGATTAGATAAGGAAGACTCACTTTTCTCTCACAGACACATTTGACTTTAAGGGGGCTTGTGTTCAGAAAAATATCAAAGTCTGTGATTACTTCATGCTTTGCCCAGTCTTAGGGTATGTGTGGCAGGCACTTAGGTTTCAAGGTGTTGCTGGATGTAACACAAGGACTTGGAAAGTGCTCAGGTCTGGATATGGACTCAGGAGCCACCACAGTGGGTGTTAGTGAGTGACAGGGGTGGGGACGGCTATTCTCAAAATTCAGTGTCTGTTCAGAGCAGTAAAGGAAGCAGCAAACTGTGAAGAGAGGGTGCTTTTAGAGCAATGTTTTAGATTTTAATAGCAAGGACTTTCTTAGAATCTTTTTACAGGATATAAAGTTTATGAGCAATAAGGAAGAAGAAAAAAGGTACAGTAGTTTTTTTGCATGGCTGATAGGCTAGGATTTCATAAAATGAGTCTTATCTGCAAGAAGTCTAAAAACAGGGTGATTCATTACAAAAACTGTGTTCTTAAAATGTCAATGAGTGGTTAAAGATTGGGGTAAAACAAGTAGTTAAGCTGGTTGTGAGGTCTGGCAGGCTCAGACATGGAAATACTCTTGGTTGGTTGATTGGTTGTAGACAATCATGATAATAATAGCTGAATGAATGCTTTGCTGAGCATTGACTTACATTATCTCATTTAATGCTCATAACTGTCTGTAAATAGCTATTACTTCATTTTACAGAGGAAGGTATGAGTGACAAGTTAAATAACTTAACCAAGGTCACAGAGCTAGTAGATGGTTGAGCTGGGTTTGAACTTCTCAGTGTACCTTAACTACCCAACTGGGCTCACATTGCTGATTGGCCAGCCCCATTTTCTTCTGCCCCCTGTTTAACAAACCAACTGAAGGAATCTATGGAGCTATGCTAGTGTTCCTCCCATTCAAGGCGCCAGCCCTTAAGTAAGAGTTGGTCTCAGCTCCAGGATAGGTGTTTTTAAAACATTGCCACAACTCTTGAGATATGTTTCAATGTCTGGAAGTAGCCTGAGTGGGGGCCTAACTCCTTGTTTAGGAAACAACCATAACTGGACTATTTTTTCATTATTTATGGTTTGTGATCACCGCCAGAAAATTTCTCTGTGGCGTGCATTTAAATATACCACATTTGTATTACTATATGTGTATTCTGGGCGAAACTCTTATGATAAATCAAGTTTTTAGGTACCCTTTGGGGGAAGTGCTGATGGAGAAATACATCTGAAGAAAACTTTTCTCCTAGTAGAAGTTGCTTGAGGAAACAGGCTCCATTTGTCTTGTGAGAGCTTATGTGAGGTGAATACAGACCACACTGAATTATGGTTCTGCATATCATGAGAGGAAAATGGAGTACAGACTTAGCTGTAGGCTTCTTCAGTCTTCTGTGCTGTGCCATAGTAGTCCCTCTCCCATCATCCAGCCCTCATCCTCTCCACATTTCTGGCCTGACAAAATGGGCCAATGCCTCATTTCTTGTCAAGCCAAATTATCCACCCTCCCCACAGCGTGGCGGGCTTTCTCAGTACTCCTGTGGTTAACTCTTCTGCACATCTACACCCTGGTGCATTCCAGTTACTTCCTCCGAAACACCTTTTCTGATCCTTTATCCCTCCCCAATCTAAAGTGATATCTTTTCACTATTTTTTCTTTCTGGTCTTGTGCATCAATTGTAATTAACTATATACTTACTTGTGTGACGTTTGTTTAATGCCCATCTCCTTCACAGGACTGAAAGTTACTGAGAGCACACATTTCCATTAACATCGCACACAGCGTCTTGCCATGTAGGTGCTCTAAATATTTGTTGAAGGAGTGTGCTTTTCTTGGGTCCATAGAAACATATGCATGTATCTTCCTTTTCATATTCTGCTGCCATATGTATGTATCCTGTTGGATTGTAAGTTCACTGATATAAATATTTGTAATCCCCAGTGCCCCATAGTGGAGCATAAAAGTGCTCAATACAAATGAATGAAATTGAATGGGACTTGCATGACTTATACCTAAGCTTTAATGTCATGGATAGGAAGCATTTCTGCTCAAATTCATATTTATTAAGCACTCATTAAATGTCAGACTCTGTGTATAGTACTGAGGGTACAAAAAATGTGTTAGCTGATAGTATAGAAAGGAAAACAGATACACAAAGAAATAATTAAAGGCAAAGTGTTGCATGTGCAACAAAAAAGATATGTATAGCATATTATGGGAGCTCAGAGAATAGAGAGATGCCTCATTTCTTAACCTGATGGGAATCTTCAAAGTTCAGAGTTAGAATTGTGAAGTGTGTGTGTATGTGTGTGTTAGACTCTAAGTGTGAGTGGCAGTGTGGACAAAGAGTGTAATTTAGTAACAGTTTGATGCCACTGAAACATAAAATGTGAGGTAGAAAGTGATGGGGATAAGATTAGAGGGTAAGTCATGAATGATCTTAGAAGATATACCAAATAATGTGTGTTCTTTCTTTTATGTTTTTTCTCCACAATCTGGGAATTCTAATTGCTTATATTTTTCTTGGTCAGTGAGACCAAGGCTGGTATTACAGAATGCAGAAAATTTTAGACACTGAAGTTGAATAATTTATTCCTTCATTCCTTCATTGATCATTTACTTACTATCTATTAAAAACTAAGCACTAAGGAGAGTTAACAGATTCAAATAAGATATAGTGTTTACCCTCAAGGAGTTTAGTACAGTGAGGGAGACAGCAGCATTAACAAGAGTAAAATACAATGAATTAAGTATAATAGTATAAGTCAGTAGTTCTCAAATATTTTGGTATTACAACTCTTATTTTCCTGAATATTGTTGAATATCACAAAAAAACTTTTGTTTACAAGGGTGTTATATATGTAATTTATATATCTTATGAGGGTATTATTTATACACAGGCTGGGGCAAAAGTAGGTTTATAGTTATGAATACACAAAAGTTTATTTTTATATTATTACTTACTAATTATATTATTTTCTATATGAACAACTGTAACTTATTTTTGTCCCACCCTGTATATATAAATTAAAACAGAACATTTAGGCCATGGCTGGTTGGTTCTGTGCTAGAGCATCGGCCCAACGTGTGGATGTCCTGGGTTCGATTTCTGATTGGGGCATACAGGAAAAGTGACCATCTGCTTCTCTACCTTTCCCCCTCTCCTTTCTTTCTATCTCTCTCTTCCCCTCCCACTGCCAAGGCTCCATTGGAGGAAGTTGGTCCAGGCACTGAAGATGGCTTCATGGTCTTGCCTCAGGCACTAAAATGGATCCGGTTGCAACAGAGCAACACCCCAGAGGGGCAGAGCATCGTCTCCTAGTGGGCTTGCCAGGTGGATCCCAATTGGGCACACGCAAGAGTCTGTCTCTCTGCCTCTTTGCTTCTCACTTAAGAAAATATAAATAAATAAATAAATAAATGAATAAAAAACATTTAGAAAAGCTTAATTAATTAATTAATATCATAAACCAATTACATGTTAACATAAATAACATTTTTATAAAAGTAACTATATCATCATTATTTTCCTTTCACAAAAAAATTTAAGGAAAAGAGTATCAATGTTTTATAGTTTTGCAAGTTTCTATGCCTGGCTTAACAGATGTTGAATTCTCATATCTGTTTTCTGTATTCAATCTGTTGCAATCTGTTGTTTGGTTCAAGTCCATGAAGAAATTCTAGCCTCACATAGTTATGTAGTTGGGAAATGGGAGGATATTTCAATAGCCTTTTTAGATAATTATGGATATTCTTCTTTGACACTGCACCAAAACTTGACAAGTGGTAGTTTCTTAAAATTTATTTGAAATGTGAAATCTGAAATTAATTAATAAACATTTGTATTCTGTCACATAAATATTTATTGGCCTACCTTGCATTTTAAATGAATCATTTAACCAGGCATAATTTTACAATATTGGGTATTAGTCATTTAGAAAATATTGGTTCACTGAGTGAACCATAAATGCATTTCATTATAAAACATCAAATCATAATATAAATGTGACAATAAAAGCATAACTAAGTATAAATAAAAATATTAATATCATGGCTGGCCTCATCAGAAGGGTATAACTACTGAGAAGCTATAAAGCTCCTGGTGACAAGTTTACCAAAATTCTAAGCTTTGTTTGAAAGTTTAACTTTCATCACTGGCAGCCAGTAGTACCAACTGTTTTCTTTAAAGAGGCCAGCTCACTTCATCCTTTTTCTTGAAAATAAATAGTCATAGTTTTTATATATGTCATTTTTAAGTAAAAAGGGTATTTCATGAAAAAAGTGAGTAGCTGAGCTTGTAACTCAATCACATTAATGCTTTTATTTAGACTTCTATAGAGGCAGATTATCATACTTCAATGTGCAGATGGCTTGGTCTATACTTCCCATTTTATCATAGCTAAAAATGAGTAATAAAAGGTCAAGTTTAATAAAAGTAATACTTTCTATTGCTTCATCAAGAGACCCCTTGTTATCTTATTTGTTTGTTGTTTTTACTTTAAGCATGTGGTGGTGAAAAAAATACAGTAACTACTGGCACAGTTTGGTGCTGCTGCCATGGATCTAAACCAAGATGCCAACGGTTTTGTCCTTCCACACAATGTTAGCAGGGTTGTACCAGGATTCAACAACAGATTTTTTAAAAAAGTATTGAACACTGAACGTTTCAGTACAGCTTGTGTTTGCTCTCAAGCATTCACTTAAAACAGGGGTAGTCAACCTTTTTATACCTACCACCCACTTTTGTAGCTCTGTGAGTAGTAAAATTTTCTAACCACCCACCGGTTCCACAGTAATGGTGATTTATAAAGTAGGGAAGTAACTTTACTTTATAAAATTTATAAAGCAGAGTTATAGCAAGTTAAAGCATATAATAATAATTACTTACCAGGTACTTTATGTCAGATTTTTGCTAAGTTTGGCAGAATAAATCTTTATAAAACAACTTACTATAGTTAAATCTATCTTTTTATTTGTACTTTGGTTGCTCTGCTACTGCCCACCATGAAAGCTGGACCACCCACTAGTGGGCAGTAAGGACCAGGTTGACCACCACTGACTTAAAAGAAAATCTTCTTTAATGGTTACTTGCTGTTGATATTGGACAAATAGAAGCAAAATAGCCATGTTTATAGAGTCTTCCCTTTAAAAGGCAAAAGTGCAACTCTGCAGAAGAGATAACAAGTTAGTCTTTCTGCGTCCAGCTAAATCTTTAATTCGACAAGTTACTGTACTGTTGGAAAGTGGCAAGGCTGTAAATTCTTTTTACTGACTTTTCATCTAGAAAGTGTTCAGCAATTTAACTACCTAAGGCTTTATTGTGTCTTAGCTACTGTATGTGCTGCTCCAGCCAATACAATTCCATGATTTACCCTATAAGATGCCCCTACGGCTTTATTTCTAGTCCAAAAGATGTAAGCAATAATTTTTGGCTTTTAAAAGCTTCCTACATCTACGTTTAAAATATTTTAAGTCTTTTATCTTAAACTCTGAATTGGCTTTCCAATATATATTGCTGAATTTTCTTTTGCATATTCGGTCTAATTCAGTCAATGAGAGTGACTTAGTAATATGAATCTGTTTCTGAATACAATTTCTTAGGAAGAGAGTTTCTACCCATCTGCACTAAACACATGTTGAATAAATATTCAGAGAATATTGATTTAAGGGGTATCACATTCTGGTTCTACAAACATACACACCATATACAGGTCATCTCAACAAATATGAATAATGAAGTGTCATTGCCCCAGAGTTTAAGATGGGATATATATATTTTTTCCAGTTAATGATAATGTGTTTTCTTATTTTTACCTGTGCCTCACTGGGCCCTAAGATCCAGGATTGCAGGTGTCTAAATCAATGTTGGGAGCAGCTTCGTCCTCAGAATGGAGCCAAGTTGGCTGTCCATATGCTGATGATTTTTTTCCTGCTTAAATGACACTGGCACTGACCTGAAGTAAAGTATACAGTTAAAACCCAGTGTGATGCTATCAGCCTGAAGATGAGGTTTTAATTGTAGCAGTATGGACTGTCAGTGCGAGAGATGATTTAGAAGCTGTCTAGTACACAGATGCATGGAAGGGCCAAGCGCTGAAGTTTCTCACCTTAGTTCACCTGCTAATTTATAGGAGGGCTGAGCCAACAAGTAAATGGCTTGATATACAATAGAGCTGAATTCAGAGCAAATTTACATACTAATATATGGGCAACTCTCTGTCACTAGGAGCAACTTCCTGTCATAAGAAAGAACTACAGTACCTAACTTAACTGTCACAGCAACAAGAAAACCATAATATGTATTAGGGTAATAGAGGCTCCTTAACGAGAGGAATAGAAGTAAACCCTATTGCTAGGCAACATAGAGAACGCTATTCCTGCCCCATTCACAGATGGACTTAGTAGTGCTGTTAAAAAAAATGACATGCAACTCATTCTTTCTTTATTTCTCCTTTTAGGTCAGTGGTTCTCCAAGTGTAGTGTGGATAACAATTACTATTCAGGGGTTTCGTAATTAATGGGAGACTTAAGAAGTCAATTTTAAGCCAATTTTTCTAGTAAGCAACATTTGCCAACCCTGAAACCAAACTCTGGATGAGAGGGAAACCTGCTTTACTCCAGTGCATTAGAAATGTAGTATTCAACACATTTGAGTTGTTTTCTATATTAACATTTTAAACATAATTTTCAAAGTGAAATTGAAATAAGTGTTTTGGGGAAAACTTGACAGTTACTGCTTTGTTAATATCTACTAAACTCATTTCTGGTCTCAATGCCAGTTATCAAGGGGTTCTATAATAATTATACTTTGTAAATATCTACCCTTCTCTCCACTTTTTTTATTTGCCATCTAGCAATATATCCTACTTGCCTTTCTCCCCTCTTCTTCTCTGGCCCAAAACACTCTATTTTGGAGCATTTGAATCCCAGAAGAGAACTGTGAACTCTGATCACCAATCCATGTCAATTGTTACAGCACCTTTTTCTGTATTTTCATACACAGACAACTCCTCCCCATATCTCCTCTGTCTTCAACCACACTGTCCCCTCTGGCCCCAACATCACTGTGTTTTCCCACCTGGAAAACAGCCTCACTGAATTCTGGGTGGCGAGCATTGACCAGACTTCAATACAAATGCTCTTGTTGAAAACGGCCCCAACTTAGGTGAAGAACAAAGACACTCCGGCTTCAAAGCGGAAGCTCCAGTTTCTGCACAGAAGGGGTTTCACACAGCCCCGGTTAACAACAACCACCTCAGGGGGAAAAAAGTCCCAGACTACAAAGAAATGCCAAACAAGCAGTAATCAGCCCTTCCTTTCTTCTTCTGGCGTGTTTAGCACAAAACCTGATCAAGAGTGCAATTCTTTGATAATCGTTTGGACCATGACCGTTGCTAGAAGCACTTCTTCTGCTTCATATATCTCAGCAACGCATGGAGAGTTGAGTCTTCTGTGCTCACCCTGGCTTAGAAATGTGCAGCATGTACACACATGCTCACGCACACAAATACACATGCGTGTGTCCACACACCTGCACATACACACATTCACACACACACATGCACACACACCATGGAATAGAACGATTCTGGCAACTTCCCAAAGATTACAGGCCAAGTCATGTATTTCCTTTTTTTTTCTTTTTTGTAATTCCCTCCCTTTCCCCCTCTCCATTTTAGTCAACCACTGAGGTGTGGCTTTTCAGCAATGGCAAATGCATACTTGCTGTAATTGCCACGTTTTGGAAGAAAAGAAATTGAGAATAGTGGGGGAGGCGGGGCTGACTGAAGAGAGAGAAAGAATGAAATTTTAAAACACTAGACAATTTTTAAATGTGACTTTCCTTCTCTCTCTGCCAAAGAAGAGAATAAAAAAGACTTTTTACTTTGAGATAGTCCTAATTTGAAATAAAAGGGACTTTCAGTTCTTTGTGGAATGAGGCAGACATTAAATAAGTAAACAGATCAAACAATATGTTTTTAGTTTTCATTCTTTTCTGTTAGGAGCCTTCTCCTAGTTTGTAACACGGTAGTTTTCTTTCCTCTCTTCCACCCCAAATTATCAGGCTGTTTCTGTCCTCTCTATTCCTCTCTTGGTCTCCATTATCAGAGAGGTGGACAAGAGCCAGGCTGAGCTGTGGTTCTTTGCCATGTCACTAGCTACACCAGTTGTTGACGAAAATCTGGCACTGAGAGATGAGGCCATCTGTGGTGAAGTTTAAACCTATTTACCTCTCTGGCAAGCTGGTTGAACTCTCTCTTTCTCTGTATCCAGTGAGGCCAAAGATGACAAATGCAGTGGGATTAAAGCCATTAAAGTTTGGGCAAAACAAAACCCTTCCGCAAAGACTCCTGAGAGCTGTTAGCTATAAAGATAAGCAAATCCCAGGGTCTGGAGTGTACAGCCAAGGGGCACTCTAGTGTTGGATTCTACTCTCAGTGCACTTGAAGTAGGCAGACCCTAGGCCAAGTTACAACGTGGACATTAGGTTGTGAGAGATGCATACTGCAATCCGTCATTTCTTTGTTGAATGTTCTTGGAATAATCCTGGGCTGTATTGTACAGTTTGCAGGGCATCTTATTGCAGAGACTATTCTCAGATACAGTTATTGAGCTGCAAAAGAAAACCAACACACTTCTGACTTCAAAACAGGACTCCACAGCTTGACCAATTGCCTGAACCATAACACTTGAGTCCGAAAGACTTTGGTTGTTTCCAAAAGCCCAATCAACCCTTAGATCTACCAGTGAGACTATTCAGACTTTCATGAAGTAAGCTCTGAAGTCAATGCCAAACACTTGGACAATGGCAGGATCCCTGGGTAGAGGCCAATTTACCATGAAGCAAAAAAAAAGCATAAGCTTCTGGGCCCTGTTTGAAGCCCTGAACTGAGAGGGAGCCTTAGCAAGGTTTACTTTTTTTTTTAGCAAAATTTGCAAAAATAAGTTATTTAAAACCCAATGAGTTGACTGCTATTTCCATTTTAACTTCCCCTCTGTTGTATTTTCCCTCCTGTTGCCCGGGGTTGGAGTGATTTCAGGCAGTTGAGTTGGAGATACCTTTAGTTTGGGTTTAGTGAGATAGAGTTAACAGGGCCAAAATCAATTCTATGTTCAGCTACTGATTGCTGCCATCTTGGTGTAGAATGGTTTGCAGGCACATGCCTACAGCCCACTGTGCTGATCCATCTAAAAACAGGATACAAAGAAACAGGGCAAGTAAAAGTGTCCCTTGGTGCTTGACACTAAAATATGTGGGCAGTGGAGGAGGAGAGACAAGGTTTAAAATGTGTGTGACATAGAATATCATTATTATAGTATACTAATCAGGTAAGATACATTGTGAAGTTATTATAAAGATCAAACAAAATGTGTGGAAGTGTTACCAATGGCTAGTATAGTTGGTAAATAAAGGTACTTTTTTCTTATTGAAGCATCTCAGTATCCATCACTATGAGAACCAGGTATCAGAATTCTTGGGAGTTTGTGATAACCCTTGATACATACTATTAAAAAAATAAATATCTGACATTACTTTTTCCCTCTTTTTTGCCTCTTTATTCTGCAAAGGTGTTGCTGGAGAAAATATTGAGGATACCAGTTATTTGGATTCCCGGTACTAGAAGTACTTTCACTCTAAATGATTAAAAATTTAAAGCATCCTTAAGGTGCTTCATAACAATATTAATAATAAGAACCTAGACCTTCCAAATAGCACTGATAAGAAGGAAAATCCATCTGATATTATTAAATAGTTCACTGCTTTATTGGCTGCTAGATTCTCTGAGGATTGGAAGAACATTTTGGGGCTTAATAGCATATGGTGCCTTTCCATGACATAGGTGCTCAACGTAACTATTATGCCTCTCTGATTGTTCCCTTTATTGGTTCATAGTACACATCCTCTCTCCAGTCTGAATTTTGAAGATGAAAATGAAATCAACCACTTACTCTCCATTTGGTGTCATTTCTGAAGTAATGGCTGAAATAATTTCTAACTGGAGATATAAAAAATAAAATGACACCTGACACATTCTTGTCAGTTAATAAGCAATTGGCTGGCTAGAAATGAGCTTTGCTCTGCTGACAAAAAAGGCTGTGCATCCCTGTTCCCTGCCTAGACTTCCTTCCGTCACACTCTTCTGTGCTTTCTTTTCCTGCCATCACCAAAAGAAAAAGGGTGCCTCATTTAACTGAAAACAACTTTCCCCACATTGGAGAACCAAATCCCCATCCCTTTTAGCCCTAGCATCACCTTGGTGAAACTTCAAGAATGTGCCCATACACAAAAGCGAATTTACTCCTCCTTCTGGGAAGCGGCTCCCTCAGGGCCCCATCAGGTTTGCCAGAGCCTGTGGAAAGTTCAGCAATCTTAACTGTGCTTCAGGTCAGACCAAGCCAAGGTCCGGGCTATAGGATATCAACATCTAGGGTTAGACTGAGAGAGAGAGAGAGAGAAAGAGAGAGATATGGAAGGAGACCCAATGTGTCCCACAAAGTGCTTCTCTCCTGCACCCAGCCATGAGTTTATGAAATAATTCCTCCTTTGTCTGCCAGCTGGCTTTCAAAGCTATTGGGATGAGCCTGCTGGACCTGTCTGGGAAGCTTGTTAAACTGCTCAGAGTAGGTCAGGGAAAGGGAGGGGTGGGGAAAAGATTAAAGAGCGAATACAATCTGTGTGAGGCAGTGGCCCTAACTCTAAAGAGGCAGATGATCTAAGAAAAGGAAGAGCTTCCCTCTAACAGCAGAGACTGCGTGCAATGTAAATGACCCCGCGCAGCTGCCCTGGCAGGCAGCCACCCGCCTCCCAGAGAATAAAGTCAGAGCAACAATTCCCTTCTGAACCCTGAAGCTTAGTGACTTCAAACAAGAAAAAAGAAAAGTGACATGTTTTTTTTCTTTCCCCAGTGAACTCATCCATTCCCCAAATTGTGCTGATGACCTCATCATCTGCAGCTGTGTGCTCCAAGCTCTCCCACCCACCAACTCCCAGGGGATCACATCTGGTGTGGAGCCTGGGTACCTGGGGCAGACACATCTGGAGGTAACTGTCTTTGAAGGTGGACTGTTTCGTTTGCCCCTTTACTCTAGTTGATATGGCCAAGTGGCAGGGAAGTCTTCAGGAATTTTGTCCCTTGGGAGATAGCCCTCAGGTCTTTATCCAGTAAGGATTTGCAGGGGAGGACACTGAGGTCACGGTTAGTGTTTCAGGTACCCTTTCCTTTGCCAGTTTTACATCATGAACAGTGGCAGACTTGACCTTACCCAGAGGCGGATTAAGGTCGGTTGAGGCCCTGGATACAGAAGAAAATATTGGGACCCTTATATTAGAAAAATGTGTAAAGTTAGGGTTTTGCGGGGCCCTTTAGAAGTTGGGGCCCAAGGCACGCACCCAGTGCACTCGCTGTTAAATCCACCTCTGACCTTACCAGTGGTATTGGTCTCTTTGAACCAATTTGTTCTGCCTCTATTTGTTCTGTGGTTGGGCAAGGCCTGATCAACTAAAGTTTAGTGCCAATTGATATGGATAATGACTCCAATCCAGAGAATTAAACTTATTTTAGAAGCCTTCATGTTGGAAATGGCCCCAAAGTGTTTGTATCCAGGGATAAACAGGCAAACTTGAGAGAGGGCCCTATTGTGAGAATATGAATTGATCCAACCAATCCTTAGGAAGGCAATATGGCAATTCTCTGTGTGTCAAAGGCCTTAAAAATGCTCATATGCTTTGATCCAAAAATTCTATTTCCGAGAATACAGTATCTCATACCAGTAATACAGAAATGTATTCAACTACAGTAAGAGACCTCCACTCCAGCATTATTTATAACAATAAAAACAAAACCAAAACAACACATCACACCTGTCACATGCAAAACAATGAATTGAATTAAATGTCTAACATTAGAAGAATAGCTGTGTAAATTATGTTCTGTCCATACAATAAAATATTCGGCCATGATTAGAAATGATGGCAAACTGTTTTTGAGGCAATGCCTTAGACACACCATGCTGGAAAATACCTGCATACCAAAGATGATTTTAACTTTATGTAAGATACGTTTGCGCAAACAAAAGAATTTTAAAAACATATAATAAATTATTTATTTAAAATAAAATTTTTATTATTTTAAGTGTGAACTTAATTTTGCTTAGGGGAATACCTTAAGGAATAAGATTATAAACAACAGTCAAGCTCATATGAAAACAGTGAAATTAAGGAACAGCCAAACTTGGTGAAATGCTGGCAACAGACATAATAAAAAGAAAGAAGAGTAGGAGAAAATTCTTGCAACCCAGTTAATTGGTAAATTAATATTCAATATAAAAAACAACTCTCAAAAGTTGAGAGGAAAGCCTGACCAGGTGGTGGCGCAGTGGATAGAGTGTCGGACTGGTATGTGGAGGACCCAGGTTCGAGACCCCGAGGTTGCCAGCTTGAGCGCAAGCTCATCTGGTTTAAGCAAAGCTCACCAGCTTGGACTCAAGGTCTCTGGCTTGAGCAAGGGGTTACTCGGTCTGCTGTAGCCCCACTGTCAAGGCACATATGAGAAAGCAATCAATGAACAACTAAAGTGCCACAATGAAAAACTGATGCTTTTCATCTCTCTCCCTTCCTGTCTGTCTGTCCCTATCTATCCCTCTCTCTGACTCTCTCTCTGTCTTTGTCAAAAAAAAAAAGTTGAGAGGAAAAAAAGGCAGACAACTACAGTAAAATATAGCCAAATATTTGAATAGATATTTCACAAAAGAAGATATCCAAATGGCCAAAAAAGATATTAAAATTTCCTAAAACCTAATTAGTTATCAGATAAATCTAAATTAAAACATCAATAGGCCCTGGCTGGTTGGCTCAGTCATAGAGCTTTGGCCCAGTGTATGGACATCCTGGGTTTGATTTCTGGTCAGGACACACAGGAAAAGCAATCATTTGCTTCTTTTCCCCTCTTTCTCCTTTTCCTCTCTCTTGTCCCCTCCCATAGACAGTGCCTTTATTGGTTCGAGAGTAAACTCCAGGAGCTGAGGATAGTTGGGTTGGTCAGAGCACATCAACCTCAGGTGCTAAAAATAGCTCAGTTGATTTGAGCATTGGCATCAGACCAGGGCTTCCAGTTGGATCACAGTGGGGGCTTATGCAGGAGTCTGTTTCACTATCTCTCCTCCTCTCATCTAAAAAAAAAAATGAATAAAAAACACACTTAGCAGATGTTTATTGCCATCAAATGTTTTTAAGAATGTAGAATATTAAGAATTCTTACAACTCACAGGTGGGACTGTTCAACCATTTTGGAAAAGTTTCTAGTGTGGACACAGATATCCTATGATCCAGGGGTAATATTTATTCCTAGAAAAATGCATGATTATCTATATCAAATTAAATATGTTTACTGAAGTCTTACTTATCATTTCTCCAAACTGGAAACAACTAAAATAGTCATCAACATAGAATACATAAATAAATTGTAATATAGAAAACTATATACCTATGAATATAAACACATTAAAGCTACATGCTTCAGCATGGATAAATCTTACCGACTTGTGTTGGGTAAAAAAAATGAGACACAAAGAAGATATCCAAATTATTCCATGTATAAAAAGTTCAAAAGGAAACTAAATTATACGGTTTAGGAGTGTATGCTTAGGTAGTAAAACTAGAAAAAAAAAACAAGGACATGATTGCTAATTAATTAAAAAATTAAAGACATGGTTACTAATGAGAATATTAGTTGTTTCTAGAAGGTGGAGTGGTGACTGTGATGGGAAAGGATGCGTGTGTGTGTTTATTTTTGAGAAGGATTCTAGGGTGCCAATGATTTTGTTTTTTATGTGTTTGCTATCTAACTTGTATGCATTTTCTAATGCATTTTATATTTAACAATAAAATAGAAACTTGAGGAATTAAAAAGAGCAGAGAAGTGGGGAGCCAGAAGGTGAAAAGAAATACTGCAAGAGAAGGGGCTAGATGACAGAGCAGGAGACTGAAGCCCTCAGAGAACTACTGTGAATTCCTTATTCCTAGTGGGTAGTGTACAAAGGAGTTTTTAAAATAAAACTATCTGATAGTCCATTTGAAATTATTAGTATAGTTCTCTTCATTCTAAACTTTCAGTAAAGTTTGTTAAATATTTTGTCTGAGATTTTGGGGAAATCAAGGAAAAATAACTGAGCTGTCATGAAAAGGAGAAGGAGGCAGCTGTGTACAGATTTAGATCAGGGACAAGTGAAGAGTGGCCATGAGAATGTGAGCCAGGACTCTGGGGGGAGGGGACTGAGAGGCTCACAGGATCTGGAATGGGGGCCGATGCCAAACACAATGAGGTCTCCAAGGAATATACCTGATGTCCACGGACATTGATTCATGGCAAGATTTTCTCTTCTTCTCTCTTTTAAATTTCTACTATACAGAAATTTAAAACTTATAATCAAGTTTACCAGTCTTTACTTTTTAATTTCTAATTTTTATAATATGCTGGGAAGACATTGTATCATGTTAAAATATTTAAAATCCTACATTGGCCTGTAATTTTACTTAGTATAAGGATGGAGGGAGAGCTCCATTTTATTTTCCCAGAAAGCCGGCTCAACCTTTTTCTCTGATAATTTTAAATGCTTCATATAATCATGCATAGAATGTCATGTTTATATACTCTCTATTTTGTTCCATGAATTGATTTCCATGCTATTGCTATCTTTAAAACAACTATAGTTTTATGATAAATTTAAAAATCTGCTAAGAAAAGTCTTCCTTGTCAGTGTTTTCTTGCTCCTTCCCCATTCAATGGTTCTTTTAAATGTTAGAATCATTTTGACACTTTTTTAGAACAAAATAAGACTCTAGTGGGACTTGATATGGAAATCATTGACTTCATAGATTACTTTCAGTAGCAACCCAGAGTGTTCTTATTCAAGATTCTTGTGTCTCTTCAGTTATTTTTTTGTGTTTCTGTGTTGGGTTTTAATTTTTCTTTCTCAATATTCTAAATATTTATATCTTTAAGTAAGCTATCTTATTTATCAATTTCAGCATCTAACATTAATTTTAGAACTTAGTTTGATAGATATTTAATATGTTAAGAAAATTAACTGCATTTCATTGGAAGATGTCAATTGGCTTTAAAAAATACGTTATATTTCCTTATATTCACGGGAAAGTCTCAGATTTTAGCACTGAGTTGATAGTTTTTGTTTTGGGTGGTGTGAATTTTCAAGTTTTCTTGTTTTTCTGTGTTTCTATAGATATTTTAGTGGGCAGCTAAAGAGGATACTCCAGGAGACTCTAGCCAGGCACTATTTTAAACCAGAAGTCTGTTCACTGACTAAAAAATGATAGAATTCCAAGGCATAATGTATGTGTTTTAGTGCTGCTCAAGATAACAAACCTACTTTTTTGCTTTCTTTATTTCAAACCCATTCCTGTCACCTTAATTGATATATGCATCTAATATCTAGATATGTTTGAGTTTTGAATGTGTATGACTTCAAGGTGTACTTAGCAAACAATGTATGTGACATGTTCTACCACCTGTCATTGTTGCTTTTCATCAGACCAAATCAGAGCAGGGATCTTGCTACTTTTATTTAATTCCAATGTTAGTCCTTTAATGATAATCAAATGTCAATTGCTTAGGACCAGGGATGAAAAAACACTATACTGTATGCCTGGGGGGGGGGGGTGTCTCAAAATAAAAGGTTGGGTAATTTATATTTTTCATAAAAGTGATTTAGAGCCTGAGGCTTTGATCCAATTAAGTAGAGAATCAAATTAGCTGGAGATTCAATGAAGATGGAATGAGGGGAAGTTTTGCTGGCTCCTGAGCTTTCTAAAGAAGGCTGGTGCACAGTGGTCCTCAATGTTGATTGAGTGTTGGAATTACTTACAGCGCTTTAAAAAATACTGATGCCCAGACCCTCCTTCCCCCAGAGATTTTAGTTTAATTGGTCTGATTAGCAGCTTGGCTATCAAGAGTTTAAAAATCTCTCCAACTCATTCTAATATGCAGCCATGGTTGAAAATGACATAGTTCTCGATCCCCAATGAGCAAAGGGTCACCTGGGCTAATTTAAAAACGTAGAATCCAGAAACCTTCTGAGGTAATGAATAGTAGGAAATATGGGGGTAAGGAATCTACATTCCTGACAAAAATCCACAAGACTGTGATGTAAATGATTCCTGCTATACACAAAGATGGTTCTTTGTGACAGTGGTCTCTTCTATTCCCATCTACCTTTTACTTGGCTCTCAGAATATCTTTCTTAAATACATGTCTTTTCCCCAATTAAAAACATTAATTGTCTTCAAAATACCATCCTTAGTGTTTCTCTGAAGGCCTTTCCTTCTTTAGCTTTCGTACATCTTAACGTTCTCCGTTATTCCACCCCAACCCCTCTCTTGTGTGCACATTGGATCCTGATCTGGATTGACTTCTGCCTCCTTTCTGAGCCTTTGCTAACTCTTTACCTCTGCCTGCAAAGGCCTTTCCCACCATGCCCACCTAAATCCTGCTCTCTAGCAGCTGGAATGCCATGACTTCAATGAAATTATAATCTTTCTAAATTAGGATAATTCATGTTTTCCTCTATGGGTTTACTGCAAGTGCTCTGCATCTTTCTCTTATTTTGTTTGGTTTGGACTTGAGCTGTGGGAAGCTAAGTTCGTCATACCCCTCTGTGCACAGCACATTATCTTCCCTGGGCAATATCAGGCCACTCTAATATGTCTGAACAGTACACATAAATGTATGTGTATCCTTTTAAAATAAGTCATTTTTGTGTGTGTGCATAGAGGCTTTTAAACACACAAATGGTTTTGTGCTATAAACCAGTGGTCCCCAAACTTTTTTGGGCCACGGACCGGTTTAATGTCAGAAAACATTTTCACGGACCAGCCTTTAGGGTGGGACAGATAAATGCACAAAATAAAATTATGCGACTGGCGTAAAAACTGTGGTATTTTTAAATATAATTGTTGAACTTACAAGACAAGCATCAAGAATGAGTCTTAGACGGATGTAACAGAGGGAATCTGGTCATTTTTAAAAAATAAAACATTGTTCAGACTTAAATATAAATAAAACGGAAATAATGTAAGTTATTTATTCTTTCTCTGCGGACCGGTACCAAATGACCCACGGACCAGTACCGGTCTGCGGCTCAGGGTTTGGGGACCACTGCTATAAACCTTACTCGTTTTTCCCACCCCAGATTTTTATGACCTATCCACATTGCTAAAATTAAATCAAATTTATTACTTCTACTTGCTGCATAGTATTTCTTAAGGGACATTCAGCACCGCATTTACTTGTCTGTTCCTCTCTTAGTGGATGCTAGTTTGTCTCTAATGTCTCCAGGGGGCTGCCGTAAACATTCTCATAGGTAACCCCCAATGAATCTGTCTGAGACTTTCTCTGGACTACCCCAGTTTCCAGATTCTACCAAATGCTCTCCAATGCACCTTTCTTCTGGTCTTTTATAATGTACCTCACTTTTTTTTTGTATTTTTTTGGAGTTAGAAGCCGGGAGGCAGTCAGACAGACTCTGGCATGTGCCCCACCGGGATCCACGCGGCATGCCCACCAGGGGTAGATGCTCCGTTGCTGCCGGAGCTATTCTAGCTTCTGAGGTGGAGGCCATGGAGCCATCCTCAGCACCGGAGCCAACTTTGCTCCAGTGGAGCCTTGGCTGTGGGTGGGGAAGAGAGAGATAGAAAGGAAGGAGAGGAGGAAGGATGGAGAAGCAGATGGTCGCTTCTCTTGTGTACTCTGGCCGGGAATCTAATCCGGGACTTCCACACACCTGGCCAATGCTCTATGTACCTCACCTTTTAGAATGTACCTATTCTATGTCCCCATAAACCACCCTGGCAAGGAAATACACTGTTTATAAACTCAAGACCTTACAAGAAAAAGTAAACCAAGATCTTGAGGTTGTGTTTCTATAAAAACTCTTTAAAATATTCTTATTTCTGCTAAAACAATAGTTATAAAAACTCTACACTTACTAAGGAGATCATCTATGATATTTTATAAATGAGAAACAATGATAGGTATTATTATGGGTAGTAAAAGATCCAAAAATCTAATCTGTCCCAAGAAAAAGTGGTCTAGAGAACATGGTAATTACAGCTCAAGTAGACCTTGAGTCAAGATCACTCAATCTGAGACTTATTTTTTAATTAGAAAAACAATCTTCAAAAGTCAATTTATAAGTATTAAAGTTTTAGAAAAAGAAATATGTTCACGAGGAAATTAATATCACAGGATAAGTTCTTTGAAAATAGCATGGAAAATCATGTATAGTTAATACATTTTGAGAATTTATAATATACCCAGTACTGTACTAAACAATGCTTAAACATTATTTTATTTAATCCTCATTAATTCTATAAAGTAGATATTACTTTTACTATCCCTTTTAAAAGATAAAAACATTAAGACAAATAAGTAATTTGGCCAAAGTCATGCAATTATTAGGTAGCAAAGCCAAGATTTGAACCTAGTTTTTTTGGTTGTTGTTTTTTTAATTCCAGATTTCTAGATCATAACTATTATAGAAAATACATAGGGTTGGAGTCAGGCAAACTAGATTTAAATTCTTTCTTTTTCTATAGCTTATTACTTATGTAATGCCAGGTAAATTATTTAACTTTTCTGAGTCTCACTTTTCTCATCTGTAAAATGGATCTAGGATTTGACTTTACACACACACACCTATAAATATATGGGAGTGACCCTAAGGAGGGTTATCTTAAGATGCCAGAGGCAACGCTAGTCTATTTTGCAGTTTCTCTGAGACTTCCCTGGCTGCTGCCCCTTCTAAGCAGTAAGTGAGTTACCACCTCCAGAGATGGAGAAACAAAATAAGCGACAAGCTCACTTGCCCCTTTCATCAGGCCTCATGCATGAGTATTGTGGGTTTACACAGCTATGAACCAATGCAGACTCTCCCAGGGAACTGCTGGGAAGGAAATTAGTTAACCCCTGCCACAGCTTCCTGGTAGGGGGGCAGGAATTAAGCTGTCATTCCTACTGGACTCCTGGGTCGGCTCCTCTCAGTAGCTGTCTTAGACCAGGACCAGCAGCCCATCTCCCCTCCCCTCTCAGCTGCCCCTGGACTGAGAAAGCTGTTTTGAGAAGGTGAGATGGGCCTTCCCTTTCAGAGGCAGACTTGGGCAATCACTCTCCCTGTTTTCTAGGATTGGAAACTCCAGAGAAATTTCTTCCAAGGGGCTCAGAATCAGTTACCCATAGCTAAAGTAATGCGATTTGCTGAGATCTTGAGAAAGTAGCTTTAGCTGTGAACACCAAGGAAACTGTTCAGCATTCGGGATTCCACAGCATCCATTGTTAGCTCTCCGATAGGAGGCTGATGCCATGTGAAATTCAAGGTTGCGGAGAGCTCTACTTTTAATGAGACCTTTCAAAAGGGCATAGCTCAACTGGTCCATAAGAATCATAATGTCAGGTGGATTTCATGGTCTGGACAGATCTGACATGGGTTCGATCCTCTTTTTTTCTTTAAGGTTTCCCATTAACCAACAGTAATAAAAATACTAAAGTTCTTCTGGAATGGAATTGATTTATGTATAGAAGCTACTATTTTTTTCTGCACTGATGGCCCCTGGGACTCTCTCTACATGGTTGTGATGACTGGCTTTCCCCACCAAGCCTCCAGAGCTCCTAGCAGTCAATTTATCAGAACAGGATGACAAGTTCATTGTTGTTCTCTGGAAGCTTTGGCTTTCAAGTACTATTTGGGGTTTTAGACTAGGAGGATGCCTTTGGGAAAGCAGTGTTATGTGTAGTAATAAATCTGCTTAAAGAATGCAGGTTCTTTTGAAATTGAGATAGAACCAAGCCCTCATTCCCCTCCCCTCCGCACCCAAGGGAGTATGTTTTTTTCTAGAACTTTACAAGAGCCAATCAGCTGAAAATAAAACCAATTTCTGGCAGTCCAGGACCATAGGAGTTCAACTTGAGTAACCTAGACTTTACCGCGTGTCCCAACCAGTATAAATAAAGGGATTCACACTGATATGAATAACTCAGGTTTCCTACTTGTACTAGTTTTCTAATGCTGCTGTAACAAATTACCATGCATTTTGGAGGTTTAAAACAACAGACATTTACTTTCTCATTGCCTAGTAAGGTAGAAGTCTGACACTGGTCTCATTGGACTAAAATCAAGGTGTCAGCAGCTCTGGTTTCTTCAGGAAGTTCAAGAGCAAATCTGTTTCCTTACTTTCTCTGGTACTAGCGCCTCGGCTCCCACCCTTCTCGGCCCCTTTTACATCGTTCCAGCTCCTGCTTCTGGTCGTTTCTCTTTCTCTTCCGACTCGAATTCCTTCTGCATCCTTCTTATGAGGACTGTTTTTGATCCCATCAGACCAGAGGTAGGATTCAGCCGTTTGCACAGGTTCGGCAGAACCGACACCTAATTTTTTGTTGAGTTTGGCGAAACGGTTGTTGAGATGGCACTTGTCATCAGGGTTCTCTCTAAGGTGGGTGTTTGGGCAGCGCCCAATGTGGAAATCACAAATTTACATTCCTTATTCTTTTTTAAAGTTCATCTGCACAACAGCATATTCTAAGTGCCCATAGTCATGTTCATTCTGTCCATAGGTGAAAAAATTGCAAGTGAGGATGCCAATCAAGAAGCAACATGGAAATATATTA
Organism: Saccopteryx bilineata; assembly: GCF_036850765.1. Taxonomy (NCBI): domain Eukaryota; kingdom Metazoa; phylum Chordata; class Mammalia; order Chiroptera; family Emballonuridae; genus Saccopteryx; species Saccopteryx bilineata. The sequence goes on along the minus strand of NC_089491.1, from coordinate 81,694,399 downwards.
AATAACAAGGTTTTTTTTTTTTGTCAGGTATTATTTAATATTTTTTCATTAATATTTTAAAACATTTTTATAATATAATCTAGTTTTGTGTACCTTTTTTATTATTCTTATTTAAGTATTAAATGCATGAAATAATAAGCTGCCTTTTGGTATATCATTTTTTATGCTTAAAATGGTCATTAGGGCAGAGAACCAGTTGTTAAATTATATGAATCCAACCACTGCATGAGAACCACCTGGATAATTCAAGATAATCTCACCGTCTTCAGATCCGTAACTTAGTAACATTTGCCAGTCCCTTTGCCATAATGCAGTATTCACAGATTCTGGGAATTAAGTCACAGACCTATCAGGGGAGGGGCGGCCATTATTCTGCCTACTACACTATCTTGCTTCTATTTACTTATGCAGGACCATTGTCTCATGCAGTTACTCCCAACACGTTATCTGGTGTTTCTAGAAAGTATCTCCACCCCACTGTAGGTACTCACAACAGACTGCCTCTTGTTAAGGTTTGCTGAGACTCAGAAACTTCTCCATGGCACTCAAGATGAGAAGCCCAGGCCTGAACCTGGAATGTGGATTCTAAAGCTCCTAGAGACCTGTGATATAGCAGCACTGAGTCTCACAGGAAAGATGTGGACAATGATCCTCTCTGGTTTGGGGTGTCTTATGGGCCCCACAAAACATTGTTTGTGTCTGGAGTTCTACAAGGCATCTCTTGAAGACAGCTTGTTACTAACTCTCTCTCAGCAGGGATGCTAAACCAATCTGAGAAGCTAGGTGAGATTCAGGTACGGGCATGAAGCCAGACTCAGCCCCTAGGATGTGACAGATATCATAGTCATTACGGGGGATTCAGAGATGACAGTTTCACCTCCTGAAACCCCTCACAAGTCTGCCCATTAGGGAAACCTTCTCACATTGTCATGAGCATAGGAATCACCTGGGGATCTTGTCAAAATAAAAATTCTGCTCCGAGGTGGACAGGGACATTCTGTATGCCTAATACATCATGTAGCAAGGATCTAGGGGAGACTGACCACACATTGATCATTAATTATGTGATGGTCTGATAAGTGCTTTACCAGCAAATCCACAAATGCGGTCACAAAGGAGTGCACCTGCCCAAGGCACAGGCTGACTACCAGAGGAAAGGACAAGTTTGAATGGAAGTGTTCCAGGCAAAGAATTGAGGGAAATGGAACAGTATGTCCAAAGGGAGTAGACAGGAGAGTTAGAACTGCAAATATTACCGAATGACAGCAGCGAAGAGCTTAAGGATGGGAGACTAGCATGAGGCGAGGCTGTTGAGATAAGCAATATGAGTCTGATCATGTAGAACCTTGCACCCCCTTGCAGCTCAAGCTGGGAAATTTGGACTTCATCAAGTAAGAAAAGAAGGGCATTTTTGTTTGTTTGTTTGTTTA